>NW_005370542.1:2044270-2050049 GCF_000412655.1 Myotis brandtii
GAGGCTGTTGCCAAAGTCATGATCACTGAAAATGGAGTGACTCATTCTTCCACCCCTAGCACTTGTGTTGTGGGTGAGGCTCCCCCCGGAATCCCGGTCGGCCTCTCTCTGAAGTCCTGCATGTTCATTGACGAGTGTATATAATACTCATCACATTTACCATGTCTTCTCTTTTCAGATCCTATTACACAGCAACTGTCACATCTTCTTAAACACATGCATGTGCCCAGGCCTTCCTATCACATCCCACAAATCAAATAGACCAGTGACTTTCAAGTGGCGGCGATTTTGCGCCCCAGGGGGTACTTGGCAATGTGTGGACACAATTTTTAAGTCTTTACTGTTGAAAGTATTACATATGTCCCCTTTTCCCGCTTTGACCTCTCCCCACCAACCCTCCCCTCAGGCCTTCACCACCCTATTATCTGTGTCTATGGGTGATGCATAGTATACGCATATGAGTTCATTGGTTGATCTCTCCCTCCCCTCTCCCCTGCCTTCCCTCTGAGGTGTTTTTTTTTTTAAATATGTTTTTATTGACTTCTTAGGGAGAGAGAGGAAGGGAGAGAGAAAAATACATTGATGAGAGAGAGAAACATTGATAGGCTACTTCCCACAACCCCGACCTGGAATCAAACAATCAAACAGGCAACCGTTCGGTGCAGGGGTCAACACTCAACCAACTGAGCCACACTGGGGTTCATTTTTGGTGGTCACATCTGGGGAGGTGGGGATACTATGCTACTAGCTTCCAGGGGGTCTCTAGGGGCCAAGGATGCTGCTAAACATCCTACGATGGCACCGGACAGCTCCCCCACTGAGAATCATCCTGCCCAAAACGTTCATTTTGCTGAGGCTGAGAAAACCTGAGAAAGACAGAAACACAGAGCATAGAACTTACTGGATCTTGGAAAATTTGGCTTTTGTCTACACCAGTGGTTCTCAACCTTCTGGCCCTTTAAATACAGTTCCTCATGTTGTGACCCAACCATAAAATGATTTTCGTTGCTACTTCCTAACTGTCATGTTGCTACTGTGATGAATCGTCATGTCAATATCTGATCTGCAGGATGGTCTTAGGCGACCCCTGTGAAAGGGTCGTTCGACCGCCAAAGGGGTCTCGACCCACAGGTTGAGAACCGCTGGTCTACACCAATCCAATTAAAGAGCTATTTGGCCACGCAATTCAGCAACATGGAGGGTCACAGTAAGTCACTGAAGGTACAATATTTGATTGTTGGATTCTTATGGTGACAAAAGTGGGAGGGAGAAGGGTAATTTGGCTCATCTATTTCACTTATCTCAGGAGTCCAACTGGGGAATCAGGGCACCGGAATAAAGCGCTCCGTTCTGTCACCTGTGCCACCTTGAACTCTACTGCTCTAGGCTTGGATTTCTTCAGCCATGAAATAGAAAACGTTTCTAGCCCTAACCGGTTTGGCTCAGTGGATAGAGCGTCGGCCTGCGGACTGAAGAGTCCCAGGTTCAATTCTGGTCAAGGGCATGTACCTTGGTTGCGGGCACATCCCCAGTAGGGAGTGTGCAGGAGGCAGCTGATCGATGTTTCTAACTCTCTATCTCTCTCCCTTCCTGTCTGTAAAAAATCAATAAAATATATTTAAAAAAAGAAAACGTTTCTAACCCACCAGCTGGTGGTGAGGCTAAAACGGACACGGACTGTGTCCAAACGCTTTGACAATAAACATAAATGAAATACTATGATCTGTAGTTACTCCAGAGTGCCTCCAGGAAATCACTGATTCGTGCATGTCAGCCGTGGCCCTCACACTCCAGCACCTCTAGCCCATCGAAATGAATGAAGTCCGGCTAGTTTGCTGTCCCAGCATCTCTCAGATACACCGACCGCTCTCCACCTCCAGCCCAGCGGCCATCCTAGTACAGGCAACATGGTCAAAGGCACATGCAGGAGATGCAGGCTCGATCTCCAGTAGGGGGCGTGCAGGAGGCAGCCAATCCTCTCTCTCCCTGGCCTACATGCCAACATGTGCTCTGGCTCCTTCTCACCCGTGCCTCCCTCCTGGAACCACAGCCATCTGTTCCAAATGTAAATATGATCAAGTCCCCAAGAGGCTGTCAAGGACGACGACCAGCTGGAAGGACGGGGTCCCCCTAAACTCAATGTGGGGAAACTGGGGGAGGAATGGTTGGGAGGCGAACATCAGCGCTGACACACATTTTTGTGACGATTAAGCTTCGGAGTGTAGCTGATTGTATAAATACAGGATGCTCTTATCTCCTGCAGTGTTTGTGTTTCTCTCTTTGTGGCCATGATGACCATTTCAAAGACGAGGGAAGAGTTCACAGCAACTCCAAACGTTTTCACGGTGTACTCATCTCTCCGGAAAACTGATCAAACAGCTGTCACACCATAAGCCTCCAACAAATGTTTGATGAATGAAGAAAATGTGAGCCACTGAGTTCTTTTTTTTTTTAAGTTAAATTCTTTTATGTTTGTAATATATTCTTATTTTTATTGATTTCAGAAAGGAAGGGAGGGAGAGAGAGATAGAAACATCAATGATGAGAGAGAATCATTGGCTGCCTCCTACACGCCCCCTACTGGGGATGGAGTCCGCATCCCCGGCATGTGCCCTTGACGGGAATCGAACCCGGGACCCTTCAGTCCACAGACCGACGCTCTATCCACTGAGCCAAACCGGCTAGGGCCATTGATTTCTTATATGCTGTCTCATCTTGAACAAATGCAAAAAGCAGTGAAGGAAGAACATACATACTTGCCTCCCAGATTATATTTCAGAGCAAAAAGAGGTACTAACAACACACGGAGGGGAATTCTTTCCCAGGACGATGCAGACAAAAAAAAAAAAGCCTCCAAGACCCCAGGAGCAAAATCCTTTTGGGCAAAATAAGTGGAATATTTGTGCTAAAAGGCAAAACCAGCTTTTGAAATAACCTAAACCAGTGGTCGGCAAACTCATTAGCCAACAGAGCCAAATATCAACAGTACAACGATGGAAATTTCTTTGGAGAGCCACATTTTTTAAACTGAAACTATATAGGTAGGTACATTGTTATTCACTTAATTAGGGGACTCCTAAGGCTTAGGAAGAGCCACACTCAAGGGGCCAAAGAGCCGCCTGTGGCTCGCAAGCCGCAGTTTGCCGACCACGGACCTAAACCCATGTGGGAGTAGCACAGAAGAGTGCAGTGTTGGAATAGACACTAAACCGCACAGGGTTACGTTACTATGAGAAGCAATGGGTCACACGTCATAGAGAACATTCTCTTGACTTGTGAGTGGTACTGAGCTGCCGAATGCTGCTGCTTTCAGGCTAAAGCAGCGGTTCTCAACCTGTGGGTCGCGACCCCTTTGGCGGTCGAAGGACCCTTTCACAGGGGTCGCCTAAGACCATCCTGCCTAGCAGATATTTACATGACGATGCATAACAGTAGCAACATGACAGTGATGAAGTAGCAATGAAAAACATTTTATGGTTGGGTCACAACATGAGGAACTGTATTAAAGGGCCAGAAGGTTGAGAACCCCTGTGATGCACAAGGAACTCCAGGGACCAGGTGATTTGCTGTAGTCTGACAGCCCACACATTCCCTGTGCCATCTTCCTTCTTACAGTCTTAACTCAGAAAAGCTGCACGTGGTGATCGGCGCTGGAATAAAGGGCTATTTCATCAGCAAACCTTCAGAGCGTAAGAGGAGGCGTCAGTGTGTCTCTAAGTGAACGCTTTTAGGAGACTAGGACAGCTGAGAAACGCAATGGATTTATATGCACGACTGAGGCATGCATCATTCCTAGCATGAACAGACAAATTCGACTTGTTTCAATGAAGGAGGCAGCTCTCAGCTGTCCTCCCTTTCCTTATACAGTAAATGGTACAGAGACCTTACAAATGAAAGGGCACCGGCTCACAACTCAACATCTGGAAAAGGTGGTGGGGGGATGCTAATTGGGAGGAATGAGCACAGACTCTAGCCCAGTGGTTCTCAACCTTCTGCCCCTTTCAATACAGTTCCTCATGTGGTGCCCCACCCATAAAATGATTTTCGTTGCTACTTCATCACTGCCATTTTGCTACTGTTAGGAATCGTCATGTAAATATCTGCTCTGCAGGATGGTCTTAGGCGACCCCTGTGAAAGGGTAGGGTCGTTCGACCGCCAAAGGGGTCGCGACCCACAGGTTGAGAACCGCTGCTCTAGATCCTTCCGTGCAAAGAAACCTCTGCCGGAAACAGGTTACCCCTAGTACCACGTAAAGAGGCAAAAGACGAGGCCCCCACTGTCTCCAAAAAATGAACAAGCATTAGGAACTTACTAGTGTGCGCTTGCCATTTCAAGACAAGTACCTGGCAAAACTAGAGAAAGAACCATCAGAGATTCCTAAAGCGCTCACCAGGGAAGGGACCTTCACAATTTTCTAGTTCAGACCCTCTTTTTTCCCCCAGCCCAGCAAAGGGAACCGGCAGGCACTCCAAGTGAGGCCAGGGGCCCCCCAGCAGCCCCGGGCACCTGCCGGGGCCTCTCTAGGACCTCTGTCCCCAGCACTCCTGTCCAGTGTGACTACTTTCTTGAAAAATGTCTTTTTATGTGGAGAGTGCATTTTGGAGGCCATGAATTTCAGACCCATAACTGTCTTTGCTTTATTACATTATAAGTATTAACGATTCTTTTTTGATTATTGTCTAAAGTTTTACATATGAGTATTAACCATTCTTGTCTTCACGCTCAGCATGCTTCTCTCCAATTCTGCAAGCGGGCATTCAGCGCGGGCACCCAACCTCAACAGTGCAAATCGCGTCAAGGAAAACAGTCAAGGAGCAGACAGCAGAGCGACTGCCATGCCCCACCTCAAAACAGCACATCGCACAACTGGAAAATAAATGTGCAAAGACTGTCGTCAGCCGGCAAGGCCGCCTGCCGCTTCCTGGAGGCGCATCCAGAACCTTCAGCGCGCATTCCGCAGAAGCCCTTTTCTTTCCTGCCTCCTTCTCTCTCTCAAACATCAACTCAGTCTAGAATCTGGCTGTGGCGGAGCCGTCATCAACCTTGAAATCTTGAGTCCTTTCTTAAAGGAAACAAACCCCCCTGCGCTTGTTGTCTGTTGTGTCCTGCGCAACCCCAGTGCGTGGCACACAGTAGGTCTGCAGTAAATATTTAGGGAATATCTGAGTCAACAGAGGGAACAGAGGTGGCTGACAGCAGACCCCGGGCTCCTCGTGTATGGATCAGAGACTGTGCGACCTTCCGTCCCGCTCCGGATTCAGAGGGAACGTACACCCCCTTTCTAAGCGGCTGCACCCCGACGCACATTTCCCTGCGAGCTCTCTCGCCACTCGCTGCGAACGCCATCCCGCCCCATCCCGTCCCTGCAGCACGTCTGACCCACGGCTGAGCGGGAAACCCGGGCTGGCCCCCGGAGCCCCATTTCTCAGCTCCGGCCCCCAGGCGGGAGCCAGGTTCAACTCCCACACCACGGGCTCCAGGGTGGGGGCTCCCCTTCTAAGGGGCAGTGGACCCTGGGGGGCAGGACACACGCAGCCCCCTCCCCTCCGCTCACCGTACCCCCCAGGACCTCTGGGGAGTCATGGATCCCCCCAAGACCAGCTGTCCCCTCGCAGGCCGGTCCAGTGGCGCCCCCTGTCGCCCGTCCGCTCCGGGACACTCACCGCGTAGTGCAGCTGCGGTTTCTCGCGGGCCGCCGGGTCCCCCATGTCGCTGACGGGGAAGATCGGGGGTCCCCGGGCACAGCCTGGGATCACGACGCCGCTCCGAGGTCCCCTT
>NW_005370542.1:2050451-2056354 GCF_000412655.1 Myotis brandtii
GTCGGGGCAGCGGGCACTCCTGCCTCCTGCCACCCCACCCCCCGCCGGAGCCGAAACCCCAGCCAGAGGGCCAGAGGGTGGCCCAGAAAGACTTGCACGAACTTGGGAACGCGCCCCAGGGAGGGCGGGGTTTCGCGTTTGGAAAGCCCTCCTTTGGGAAAGTCAAGGCCACCGGGACCCAAGGAGAGGGCAGCAGGAAAGGAGCCAGGAATGCTGCCCGGGGGGACTGATCCCGGGAGGGAGGCCTGGCTGGAGGGCGGCTGCGGCCGCGCGCTTTGGGCAAAGTGGGTCCCCGAAGACTGGCAGGACCTGGGCAGGTCTGGGGAAGGCACTGGAAAGGGAGTCCTGGCATTGGTGCCGGGCTGGATCCAAGGGGTGGTGTCCTCCCAGCGCTGCTTTCTGGGTCTTAGTTCTTAGGAGCGGCTCAGAAAAGGACGCAGCACGGATTTGGACACAGAAGAAACAGAGGCATCGCAAATGCTGCTGGGTCCGCCGAATCCCTGTCAGCACAGCCTGAGGCTCCCAGCGCCGCCTAACACTGGCCCCTGCTCTGCAGGCCCCTCCTGGAAGCTTGCACTTTCTTTTAATCGATTTTTATTTATTTCGGAGAGGAAGGGAGAGGGAGAGAGAGAGAAGCATCAATGATGAGAGAGAACCATGGAGTGGCTGCCTCTTGGACCCCCCACACAGGGGATGGAGCCTGTAATCCCAGCAGGTGCCCTGACAGGGAATCCAACTGTGACCTCCTGGTTCATAGGTCGATGCTGAGCCACTGAGCCACACCAGCTGGGCGTGCGCTTTCCACCCCCTTGGAGGAGAGCACCCACTCCTTCCCCCGGCCCAGGGCACTGTGATGTCTGCACTCCCTCCTACAAGCTGAGTCTACCAGTGGTCCGCAAACTCATTAGTCAACAGAGCCAAATATCAACAGTACAATGATTGAAATTTCTTTTGAGAGCCAAATTTTTTAAACTGAAACTATATAGGTAGGTACATTGTTATTAACTTAATTAGGGTCCTCCTAAGGCTTAGGAAGAGCCACACTCAAGGGGCCAAAGAGCTGCATGTGGCTCGCGAGCCGCAGTTTGCCAACCACTGCACTAGGCAATCTCATGATGGTTCATCTGCTAAAAAACGAAGCTTATATCCTGAAGTTCCCAGCACCGCCTGATCTTATCGTGCCTACCCTCTGACCCAACAATTTCACTCTGAGATAAGGTAGAAAAAATGGGCCAATGGCCTTCCGTGTGCAGGAATGTTCATGATATCTTCAGGCAGGATCACAAGAAATGGCAACAATCTAAAGAACTGGGTGCAGAGCCACCCGGCGTGGCTTAATGGTTGAGTGTCGACCTATGAACCAGGAGGTCAGGGTTCGATTCCCAGTCAGGGCACAGGCATGGGTTTTGGGCTCCATTCCCTGTGTGGGGCATGCAGGAGGCAGTCGATCCATGATTCTCTCTCATCATTGATGTTTCTATCTCTCTCTCCCTCTCCCTTCTTCTCTATCTATCTATCTATCTATCTATCTATCTTTAATAATAAAAAAAATAAAAGAATGCTTTTCCAACCTACAGATTCCAGTTCAAGGTTGAGATGGCCGGAACCTCTCCCCGCAGCTCAGGTGCCAGGTGGGACCCACCCTGGACAGGACACCCTTCCATCCCAGGGCCACTCACACCCTCACCTACACCCGCAGAGACTGGGACAGTGTAGACAAGACCGCTCACCTCACAGGCTCATCTCTGGGGTGTGGGAAGAAACCGGGGTCCCCGGGGAAACGCACACAGATGTGGGGAGACTGCACGCTGCACGCAGACATGGTCCCAGCGGGAACCCATTGTTTTTCTCATCAACGTTAGAACAAGACGAAACGACATTGTACAAAACACCATTACCCGGGGACCTGCTTTATTTACATGTTAGAAATGACGCTGCCTGCTAGCGTCTTTCCTGCTAAATTGTCATTGCTAAGTTGGAGTTACATTTTCAAGTGCCATAGAGCTGTTTTTTTCCGTGTTTCAAAGGTTTGGGGAGATAGGACAACACATTTAAGAAATGATCAGTGCATGCTGCAAGGCTCTTAAATTCACCTCCCCGTGGATCATACGCCTCTGTAGTTCTCAGTGCATTTGTTCAAGACTTGAGAAGGGACCTAGGTTGTGCAGAACTCTAAGAGGTCTGTTAAATCTTAAGCGATTTTCCCTAGTCGGTTTGGCTCAGTGGATAGAGCGTTGGCCTATGGATCAAAGGGTCCCTTGGTTGCAGGCTCCTCCCCGGCCCTGGTTGGGGCCCATGCAGGAGGCAACCAATCAATGTGTATCTCTCACATCGATGTTTCTCTCTGTCTCTCCCTCTCTTTTCCACTCTCTCTGAAAGTCTATGGAAAAATATTCTCAGGGGAAGATTAACAACAACAACAAAATTTCTTAGACAATGTTTTCTATTTGCTATTGAGTTACATGAGTTCTGTATGGTTTTTTTTGTATATTAACCCCTTATTACATATATAGTTTGCAAATATTTTTCCAGTTCTGTAGATTGCCTTTGCCTTTTGTTGATTGTGTCTTTTGCTGTTCATAAAAGTTTTTAGTTTTATGTGTCCCACTTGTTTATTTTTGCTTTTACGGCTTGAAGTTTTGGGATCAAACCAATAATTCTTTGCTGTCCTAGCATCCTAGGATGTTCAGCAACGCCCCGGCATCCACCTGCGAGATGGGAGCTTTACCCCCTCCCCCAGCTGGGGCAACCCAAAATGTCCCCTGGGGGCAGGGGCAGGAGCCTCCCTGTCTGAGAAGCACCGCTTTTAGGAAGTACTGCATCCATAAATCTTAGACCAGAGATTCTCAACCTGTGGGTCGTGACCCCTTTGGGGGTCGAACGACCCTTTCACAGGGGTCGCCTAAGACCATCGGAAAACACATATATAATTACATATTGTTTTTGTGATGAATCACTATGCTTTCACGATGCTCAATTTGTAACAATGAAAATCTATCCTGCATATCAGATATTTACATGACGATTCATAACAATAGCAACATTACAGTTATGAAGTAGCAACGAAAATAATCTTATGGTTGGGGGTCACCACAACATGAGGAACTGTATGAAAGGGTCGCGGCATTAGGAAGGTTGAGAACCACTGCCTTAGAGCTTACTGCTGCCTGTCTTCTAACTTTCGGAAAATGAATCGCGAGCATGTTTTTATTACATCTGGCTTCTTCTACTCAACATCGTGTTTTTAAGGTTCTTCCGTGTTGTTCTATGTAGCTGTCGCTGGGTCATTCCCACTGCTGTCTAGTAGTCCATTGTGTGTGTTTAGCACTATTTATCTTTTCAAGTGCTGCGAAACATCTGTGTCCTTCCCAGCTTAGAGCTACCGGAAACCATACTGCTCGAACATCATTACACATATCTCCTCGCGCACATGTGTGTGCATTTTTACAGGGCACAAACCTGGCAACAGAATTGCTGGGTCATGGGCAGGCCGAGCCTCAACTTCACTGGGCAATGCCCCCAACAGTTTTCCAAACGGATTGTACCAATTAGAATCTTTATTTACACGCCAGTATAAATAGACTGAGCATAGTTTATATAAAGGCTGAACATAGTTTAGAGTTGTCTCTCTCTCTTCGAGGTTTTCTCTTGGGGCTTGCAAGATAAAACTCAGGAAATCAAACACCAGGATGAGGAAGGAGAGCTGGGGATGGAGCCTAAGGTCTTCTTTGGCCAAAATCACGTCTCTTATAAGTGAAGGAGGACCAACCGGGCCTGCAAGGAATTGGAAACGCCATTGCTGACCCGCCCACACGTACAGGTGGGAGCAATGGGAACGCAATGTTTATGCTTTTGAGGGAGGACCTTTTATTCAGCAGAAACTCAGCACACTGTGGAGGGCGGGATCTTAGCAACCCAACTATAAACAGAAAGGCATGGCCACTAAAGGAACTGCCATTTTGCTCCACAGCCATAATCCTCCCTTTCAGATTAACCCTCACGGGGAGATGGAGATGGGAGAAAGCCAAGAAGAACGAAGCTTTCGTTCCTTTTTCCAGCTAAGTTAGAAAGAGACAACTCCCATTCTGAAGACAGACTTGGCCCAAAGACGGGGAGTGAGGAACTCCTGGGGGTCCCAAGAATGGTACCCTGGGGGGTGCTGTGACATAGAACAGTGAAGAAAGAAAAAAATGCACTGGTATCACCTCTAATGTCGCCCTCAGCCTTGATCACTACTACCAAGAATATTAAGAAGTTATACAAGGTGTGGCAAAAGTAGGTTTATAGTTGTGAGCACGTGAAACAGAGTTTATTCTTGTAGTATTATTATTAATTATTGTATTATTATCCATACTCTCCTGCCCCAAATGTCAAGTGCCAATTTTGAGGAACCCTTCATAGACATAAGAAATTCATGCTTTGCCCTAACCGGTTTGGCTCAGTGGAGAGAGTCAGCCTGCGGACTGAAAGGTCCCAGGCTCGATTCCAGTCAAGGGCATGTACCTTGGTTGCGGGCACATCCCCAGTAGGAGGTGTGCAAGGGGCAGCTGATCGATGTTTCTCTCTCATCGATGTTTCTAACTCTCTATCCCTCTCTCTTCCTCTCTGTAAAACATCAATAAAATCTATTTTAAAATTTAAAAAAAGAAATTCATGCTTTAATAGTTCTCACTCAGTAGAACATCTCACACAACCACCATTTTTCTTTCAGTGGAGTGAGCCCTGCACCACCCAAGCAAACAAGGAGCGATTTCCCCAGAGCAGAAGAGTAGAGCTGGGCTCTGGGACCTCCTCCAGCCAACACAACATGTCAAAAGGCTAACAGGTAAAAACTGGCCATTGGCGTGATCCAGACTAGACGCTATGGAGTCGTCTGGAGCCCTTGGCTAGTCACCCAACGAAACTACTCTTTTCAAAGGCTCGGCAGTCGTATGAATGATGCTCACACGTGGCATGACTCCGGCGTCTGAAATTTCCAAAACAAGTGTAGATGTGACGTTGCCCCCTCCTCCAATTAATCTCTTTTGTGATTATGATTTCACTTTTCGAGGGAACAGAACATACAAGGCAAAAGTTAAGAATTTGTTGTCAGAAGTGTAATAAAATGAGGAGAATGAAATAGAGTGTCCCGCGCGTGCCAAGTCACTTAACCTGTCTGTGTCTCATTAATCCACCGAATAGAGAGAAGGAGCCAGGGTTTCAGGTCACAAGGCGTGCTCGGGACAGAAAAGTTGAACCCCAGCCATTTCACGGGGGCGCCTTTGCCTTGCTGTGCAACGCGAGCCAACCAAAGAGAATGGCTCCAAACCCAATGTCTTCTTTCTTGATTCTTTTTCCTTGGGACCACGCTTCATGAAAGTAGCTCTCAGCCAGGTGCAGTTTTGTCCCCCAGGGCACATTTGGCAAGATTTGAAAATGTTTCTTTAATCAAAGCTAAAATTTATTTGGTCCATAATCTGTGCTTGCTCTCAGGTACTTTCACATGTATCTTTTCCTTTGATATGTAAAAGCAACCATGTGAGGTATCTTACAGTTTTAAAAAAAAACACAACATAACACAAACCTACCTCCTTGACTTATTCAGGTGAAAAGAAGGTTTACAAGCACCTACACTAATAAAAGAGAAACATGCAAATTGGTGTCACTCCGCTACACCCACCAGCCAATCAGGATGAGTATGCAAATTAACCCAACAAGGGTTAATTTGCATATGCAGGCGCAGAGCGAAGACTGAAGATGACTGAAGACTGAACACTGAAGAGGCTTGGCTTCTCCGCTGCGGCCAGAGCGAAGGAAGGCCTGGGTCCCGGGTGCCGGAGGAAAACTGGTGCCGGCAGCCAGGGGAAGGAAAGCCTATTGCACGAATCTCTTCATGCAATGGGATTCTAGTTCCAAAATAAAAG
>NW_005370542.1:2056429-2075624 GCF_000412655.1 Myotis brandtii
TTTGTAATACTTTAAACAATAAAATAAAATTTAAACAATAAATAAAATCAAACCCAACCAAGTACATGGTCTGTTTCCATTTCTTTTTATACCTATTTCCACTTCCTCTACATATATCAGGACGTAGCATTAGAAGAGCCAATTCAAATGAAAGGGAGTCTTTCTTGTAATTTTCGTCTGCAGGTGCTTTTTAACCTACCAATTTTCTACTCTAAGCACAAGAAACTTAAATGCTGTCAATACCTGAAATAACTTGTAAGGTGATCTAGTACTTTGAACATTCTGTTCACATAGAAATACAAGCCTAAAATTAGCACTTTTTCAGAGGCACTTTCTCAACAGAAAAAGGCAATGGTAACAGTTCAATGGATGGAAAGGATTTAAATTAAATACCTTCAAGAAAAATAAAAAAGAATGAAGATATTTTTAATCTTCACAACTTGGGGGGTGGGCAGTAGTGCTACTGGTACTTAGTGGGTGGAGGCTAGGGATGGTACTAAACATCCCACAGTGAACAAGCCAATCCCACCACCTCCCACCACACACATACAGAACAAAGACCTGGGCCCAAATGGCGATCGTGCTAAGATTGAGAAACCCCGTGTTACATGTAAAATTGCTCCAATCAAAATACTCCTAATACATTAGAATCTAAGCATCAGACTAGGGCGTTTTCATTATTTCAAATGTGATTGCCATTTTGTTCATGTTCACACATGTAGCACATATGGAAATACATTCCCTGGAGAGATTATAAGATGTCTTCTCCCTTTCAGCAGACGATAGGACAAGAAGAAAACAGACCAGCCTCAGCCAGTTTTCTCAGTGGTTAGAGCATTGGCCCAAGGACTGAAGGGTTGAGGGTTTGATTCCGGTCAAGGGCATATACCTCGGTTGCAGGCTCAATACCCAGCTCCAGTCGGGGTGTGCAGGAGGCAACCAATTGCTGTATCTCTCTCACATGGATGTTTCTCTCTCTGTGTGTCTCTCGCCCTCCCTTCCACTCTCTCTGAAAATCAATGGAAAAAAATATCCTCGGGTGAGGAGTAACAAAGCAAACAAATGAAAAAAGAAAACAGACCAGAAAGATAGGGCCAATATCGGTGTCTGAATGTATGATCTTCAGGACCATGTACAACAGTATCTCTTGGGGTGAGATTTTTAAAAGTAGATTGTGAGGACCTCCCCAAAGATACTGAGACAGGACCTCTTGGAGCATCAACTCACAGTTAAGACTTTTAGCAAGATCCCTGGATATAATGTGCAACACAGTTTGAGAATCATTGACGTGGTGAGACTAAAATGCAGAAACTGATGCTTAGAGCGGTTGAGTGACTCGTTCAAGGTCATGCAGATAGCATGAGACAATGTTAGAATCCATCCCTAACTTAATTAATATTTGAAAAGGGAGTGAAGACAGTCTTTCTAATAAATGCTGCTGGGAAAATTGGACAGGTACATGCAAAAAATGAAACTAGACCACCAGCTTATACCATACACAAGAATAAACTCAAAATGGATTAACGACTTAAGTGTAAGTCATGAAACCGTAAAAATCCTAGAAGAATACATAGGCAGAGAGTCTCAGACATTTCTCATAGCAATATTTTTCCAGGTAGATTTCTTCAGGCAAGAGAAACAAAAGGAAAAATAAACAAATGGGACTACATCAAACTGAAAAGCTTTTTCACAGCAAAAGAAACCATTAACAAAATGAAAAGGGAACTCATAGAATGGGAGAACATTATTTCTCAATGATACATTCAATAAGGGGTTAATATCCAAAATTTACAAAGAACTCATACAACTCAACACCAAAAAACCAACAGTCCAATGAAAAAATGGGCAAAGGACCTGAATAGAGACTTTTCCAAAGAGGACATACAGATGGCCAAAATTAAAACCACAATGAGATATCACCTCACACCTGTCAGAATGGCTATCATTAATAAATCAATGAACAACAAGTGCTGGAGAGGATGTGGAGAAAAAGGAACCCTCGTGCACTGCTGCTGGGAATGCAGACTGGTGCAGCCACTGTGGAAGACAGCATGGAGTTTCCTCCAAAAATTAAATACGGAACTCGCATCGGACCCAGTGATCCCACTTCTGGGAATATGTCTGAAGAAACCCAAAACACTAATTCAAAAGAATATAACCACCCCTATGCTCATTTCAGTGTTATTTAGAATAGCCAAGATTTGGAAACAGGCCAAGTGGCCGTCAGTAAATGAGTGGGTGAAAAAGCTGTGGTACATTTACACAATGGAATTCTAAGGGGAAAAAAGGGCAAATCTCACTTTTTGCAACATCAAGGATGGACCTGAAGGTTATTACGCTAAGTGAAATAAGCCAGTCAGAGAAAGACAAATACCATATAATCCCACTTACTTGTGGAATCTAATGAACAAAATAAACTGATGAACAAAAGAGAAACAGAGGCATGGGTACCTGGGACAGACTGACAGCTGTCAGATGGAAGGGAATATGGGGGGCTTCTAAAATGCCATAGTCAGCCCTGGCCGGTTTGGCTCAGTGGATAGAGCGTCAGCCTGTGGACTGAAGGGTCCCAGGTTCGATTCTGGTCAAGGGCATGTACCTTGTTTGTGGGCACATCTCCAGTAGGGGGTGTGCAGGAGGCAGCTGATCGATGTTTCTAACTCTCTATCCCTCTCCCTTCCTCTCTGTAAAATATCAATAAAATATATTTTTTAAAAATAAATAAAAATAAAATGTCATAGTCAATGTTTTATCCCTTTTCTGCTTCCCTGATTATAACATGTGTGTGTGTGTGTGTGTGTATAAAACACATAGACATAGGGTGGGGGTGGGTGGAGGTGAGCAAAGGGGTGGAAAATGACCTTGCTTGGGGTGGTGGGTGCACAATGCAGTGTGCAGATGATGTTTTATTGAGTAGCACACTTGAAACCTGTATGGTTTTGCGAACCAATGTCACCCCAATCAATTGAATAATAAACAAATAAATAAATGCCACCATTAAAAGAAGATGAAAAATATCCCTACGTTTATGACTAACAAGAAGAATTGGATCCATTTGCAGTTATTGAAGAAGAAATGAAAAGAACATTTGTCCTAGGTCCGTGGTTGGCAAACTGCGGCTCGCGAGCCACATGCGGCTCTTTGGCCCCTTGAGTGTGGCTCTTCCTAAGCCTTAGGAGTACCCTAATTGAGTTAATAACAATGTACCTACCTATATAGTTTCAGTTTAAAAAATTTGGCTCTCCAAAGAAATTTCAATCATTGCACTGCTGATATTTGGCTCTGTTGACTAATGAGTTTGCCGAC
Source organism: Myotis brandtii (assembly GCF_000412655.1). Classification (NCBI taxonomy): domain Eukaryota; kingdom Metazoa; phylum Chordata; class Mammalia; order Chiroptera; family Vespertilionidae; genus Myotis; species Myotis brandtii. The sequence continues at coordinate 2,059,736 of NW_005370542.1, forward strand.
CACTGCCCTAGGTCATCACAACCCAGAGACTGCTGAGGGACTTGCTCCATTCTGCTGTGGCGGCGTGGTTTTCTCCCCACTGTCTCCGTGACTGATGAGGAGAAAGAATGCTACTCCACGTGACTCCTTTCAAAGCTCTCAGGATAACTGATCTCCATTAAACTTTATTTTTCAAAACCAGAGAATTCCTTTTCTCACATTAACCTGTCAAGAAATGACCAAGGTGCTTAAATGACACAACTTCTTAGCCCTTTGAGATTTCGCCAAGGGGAGCATCCCTTCAGAGTCTATTGAAAATCCTTCCCCATCTATAAAATAATTATTTGTCTCCCTTCCTGGCAAAATAAAGCTACCAGCCACGGGTTCCCTGCTGTTGAGGGGAAAGTCTGAGATCTGGAACAAAGAGAGCTGTTTTGTACATCATAGTAGACGATGTGAGGCCTTCAAGGCTATCGGATTGCATTTCTATAAGTTCCATTTCTACAATGGAATGATGGGGAAAAACAAAGACAATTCCGACTGTACAAGTGGAGCAAGGACACGGAGACAATGATGAACAATTTGAAGGGATGTCATGTGTGAGAAAGGAAAGCCTTGTCAACTGTCTCTGGAAGCTGGACAAGGACCAAGAGTGAAAGTTATGAAGACTCAGATTTTGACGCAACAAATGAAAGCCCTTTCTACATTTGACCTGCAATTCCACCCCTAGGAATATAACGACAAGGAATGAAAACATGTCCACACACAAACTTGTACGCAGGCCTAACCGGTTTGGCTCGGTGGATAGAGCGTCAGCCTGTGGACTGAAGGGTCCCTGGTTCGATTCCGGTCAAGGGCATGTACCTTGGTTGCGGGCACATCCCCAGTGGGGAGTGTGCAGGAGGCAGCTGATCGGTGTTTCTCTCTCATCGATGTTTCTGACTCTCTGTCCCTCTCCCTTCCTCTCTGTAAAAAATCAATAAAATATATTTTAAAAAAACTTGTATGCAAATGTTGATAGCAGCATTATTTATGATAGCCCAAAGATGGAAGCAACCCAACTGTCCACTAACTGAGGAAGGGAGGGAAGGAGAGAGAGAGGGAGGGAGGGAGGAAGGAAGGAGCAAGAGAAGGAAGGCAGCTGTCCAGGGAGGTGGTGATTTCCTCTTCCTGGCAATATTTAACCAGTTAACTGCCACACATCCAAAACGGAAACCATTCCCACATACCACGATATTTTGAATTTAATTTTTAAAAAAATCAATTTGCAATGAATATTATTAAAATAAATATATTACTCACAATTCGGGTGTTCTTGAATATTTTCAGCTGAAAATTCTCACAAAAAATGATTTTAGCCCTGACCGGTTTGGCTCAGTGGATAGAGCGTCGGCCTGTGGACTGAAGGGTCCCAGGTTCTATTCCGGTAAAGGGCATGTGCCTTGGTTGCGGACATCCCCAGTGGGGGTGTGCAGGAGGCAGCTGATCGGTGTTTCTCTCTCATCGATGTTTCTAACTCTCTATCCCTCTCCCTTCCTCTCTGTAAAAAAAGAAAAAAAGATTTTAAAGTTGGTCAGGGCTGCCACTCAGGGGAAAACATTTTTTTTTGACACGTGTGGCGTGTGGGGAAGGTCCGCCACTTACGTCTACAGACGCTTATGGCGTACAATGGGTTAAGTTGAGCCCAAATGACCATCACTTGGCCTGGCTGCACTGTATGGAAGTTTCGCTATAAGACCTGCAACTCTAAAATGGCATAGTCAATGTTCTACCCCTTTCCTGTTTCCCTGCTTGTAACATGAGTGACTCAAGGCTCAAGACTGGCTTCTAGTAATTCATCCAGCCCATTCTTTCATTCATTCTTCCAATGCTGGCTGAATGCAAGGCCTGGTGCTATTTCTCTCTTAATAATAGAGTTGCTTCTTGCCTTAGTCAGTGGTCGGCAAACTCATTAGTCAACAGAGCCAAATATCAACAGTACAACGATGGAAATTTCTTTTGAGAGCCACATTTTTAAAACTTAAACTATATAGGTAGGTACATTGTGATTAACTCAATTAGGGTGCTCATAAGGCTTAGGAAGAGCCACACTCAAGGGGCCAAAGAGCCGCAGTTTGCCGACCACTGCCTTAGGTGGAGTTACCATGAAGCAGACTCTAAGATAAGGATTCATGTGCAAGTGATTTCTTAAAGACATGTTGCCAGGAGGAACTGGTAAGGGATGAGCTGAACAGGGTAGGAAAGGGGAGAAAGCCAAGTAACGGTGCGATTTCTGGTAAAGCCCCGTCTTGGCCTGATCCTGAGGGGAGCTGTGGGGTGTAAACTCCATCTGGGAGCTGTCCCACCTCAAGGAAAGAGGCCTGAGATTTCATATTCTCACACCTGCCCATCAGGGGCTGTGGGATGAGGCCCCGGGATGATGCCAACTCCCAGGCCCCTCGTGCCCTTTGTGGGTCCCGGGAAGCTGCTGCAGGACCCCACGGGCTGGCCTCTGACGGTCCCAGATGTTGGTCATTAGAAGCCAACCACACAGAATCTGGGGGACGGGATAGGCAGACAGAACCGGTAGGAGGTCTGAGATATTCTGGGCGGAGCACCAATAGCAAGTGTTCACTGCACGTTTGGGTTGAAAACCTGTTCCCCTCTAAAGGCTCTTTGTGACTCTGCTCTTGTGTCCAGATCCTGAACAGTATGGACATGTGCGGCCCCCAAATGGATTTCCGGGGAGGCCAGGTGTGAGCTGAGCATCCAATACCTCTCGCCCCAGGTCACTCCCTTCCTGGCTGATAAACGCTCTACATGGCATCTTTGTCCACATTAGACCTGTTCCATTCCATATACTGACGACCTTCTGAAGTAGTGAACCCACTCATAGTGTTAGTTAGCATCATCAATTGTCAATTAGCCACTTACTTTAATTTTTTAAAATATATATATTTTTTTTTTATTTCAGAGAGGAAGGGAGAGGGAGAGAGGGAAACATCCATGATGGGAGAGAATCATGGATTGGCTGCCTCCTGCACGCCCCCTACTGGGGATTGAGCCCGCAACCCAGGTATGTGCCCTTGACAGGAATCGAACCCAGGACCCTACAGTCCACAGGCTGACGCTCTATCCACTGAGCCAAACCGGCGAGGACTAGCCACTTAGAAGATTAGGCAGGTTCCAAAAGCTGCAAACTCCTGGAACCATGTCTGACTGGGACACTTGACTCAATGGACTCCGCCCTCCCCCATTATCACAGTGAGGTCGAAGAGGCCAATCCCCAGCCACACAGCACAATTTTCTCTGCTTTATCAATCATCCTACGACATCATTGGCTGATTACCATCTTTGTTGTGAGAATGAAACCTGTGTGTGTTGTGTGCCTGTGTGTGTGTGTGTAGCAGTTAGAAGAATGCCCGGCCTCTATAAGCTCTCTAGTAATGCTTACTATTTGTTTTTTTAATATATTTTTATTGCCTTAACCGGTTTGGCTCAGTGGATAGAGCGTCAGCCTGCGGACTGAAGGGTCCCAGGTTCGATTCTGGTCAAGGGCATGTACCTTGGTTGCGGGCACAGCCCCAATAGGAGGTGTGCAGGAGGCAGCTGATTGATGTTTCTCTTTCATCAATATTTCTAACTCCCTATCGCTCTCCCTTCTTCTCTGTAAAAAATCAATAAAATATATTTTTTTAAAAAGACTTTGAAGCTATAATGGCACATGTTACTAAAAGCTTTGGTCATCTTCCCAAGGAGCCCTAGGCAACACCCAATGCTCCCTATATAAACCACATGCTTATGTAGCTCCGGAATCTCTGGTGGATTCAGTTCCCCCCCATTGGGGATCAAGCCAGAAACCCGGGCATGTGCCCTGACCGGAAATCGAACCGTGACCTCCTGGTTCATAGGTCTACGCTCAACCACTGAGCCATGCCGGCCAGGCTAACGCTTACTATTTATTCTAACACAGGTATGGAACTTCTCTTCAGTTGCAAGAAGAGGTTTTTGTCCTCAAAGTTGTTCTTCCTGCCAAAGGACTTGCAACAATTTTTCTGATCGATTTCAACTTTGAAAAACTTTGGTTTTTATTTGACTTCCTTCGGCAGCTTCTTCCTAGCACCTTTTTCTTCCTTTTCCCCTGAGGTTATCGTACAAGATGGAGTTCATGGCAAAGCAGAAAGACAGTAAATATTAGGTGCGCTGGGGAACAAGCCGGGGGGGGGGGGCAGGCAGAGACAAAAAGCTCCCAGAACCTCTTAACATACTTTGGCGGCGAGGAGTGAGCCAGCGGGCGTGCCTGCGGAGCATGGCTTTGTTTGTATCTTCGAAAGTGCACAAGTTGAAATTCCATAAATAGAGGAGCTTCTGTGCCACTTTCTATTGCTAATATTTTCTTTTCCTCTGACGTCTGTCCCCAGCATTTGAGTTCAGGGTGAGCGCTTAATCAGTGCATTGGTGATGGATGTTACAAGTGTTACAGGGGCACGTAGCATTAGAGAGACGAATCCAGGGAAATATCAAGGGTGAAAAATCACCATTTCAGTAATTTACAGAATCCTGAAGGAAAAAAAACAACACACGTTGTACTCCAATGTTTTTTGTTTTGTCTGCTCTAAAAGAACACACGAGCGATGTTTTTCTCAGATCTGGCACAGGGATCGGTAAGAATGGTTTCTACATTCCTCAACGGTTGAAAGAAAAATCAAAAGAAGAAAGATGTTTCATGACAAGGGCAAATGATAGGAAATTCACATTTTGGCATCCACAGATAAAGCCTTATTGGAGCACCGCTATGCCCACATGCATGCATTTGTTTATGGCTACGTTCTTTTCTTAAAGAATTTTTAAAAAATATATTTTTATTGATTTGAGGACGGGAGAGGGAGAGATAGAAACACCAATGATGAGAGAGAATCATTGATTGGCTGCCTCCTGCATGCCCCCCACTGGGGATGGAACCTGCAACCCAGGCATGTGCCCTTGACCGGAATAGAACCCTGGACCCTTCAGTCCACAGGCTGACGCTCTATCCAGAGCCAAACCAGCCAGGGCTGTTTATGGCTACTTCCAACAGCCTGATATATCTGGTCTTTTACAGAAAATATTCACGGACTCTGATTTAGAAAACCAAAACAGCACTTTATTTCGTTTGATTTTTGCCTACTTTTGGTTTGCATCTTCTCCCTCTTGGAGTTTTACAAAGCCAAAGGAAAACTATATCCTCCATAGATTCGTTTCTATTAACATCTCAACTATTTAGCTGCATGTATGGCGTTGAAGCAGACAGAGAAACCGTTTGGACTCGGCTGCTCCACACATCTGAGCTTTCCGAGACACGTTTACGTTATTTCTGGCAGTTTTTTCTGGTAAATCCACGTGGGCCTCCTTTGGTCAGTAGAAGGCGCACACACCCACCTTTCTTCCAGGGCAATATAATCAGAACCAAAGCAAACACTGCCTTGTTGTGTTTGTATTTATTCTCCAATCACTTGTTCAAAGTATTTCCCCTTCACTGTTTTCTAAGTTTTATCGAATAAAAAGCTTTCCCTGTGTCTTCACCTGACAGGTTTAATCCTGCTGTTCAGACACATGCTATTCCTTGGTATCCCTCGCTCCAGACTTGACCGGGTTTGCACCCATCTGCACCAAATTCACTTACATACCACACCGTCCCATGTGCCCTGACACCAGAAAAGCAGAAGAGTCTAAGCATCTATATCCAAATTTGGCCCTTGAGGTCTGAACATTTTATCTTATCTTCAAAACTCTAGGCCACTCAGAGGAAGTGAACTTGAGCTGCTAACAGTTCATTTATTTTTACAGCATCCACTTTTCACTAGGCCAGTGATGGCGAACCTATGACACGCGTGTCAGAGGTGACACGCAAACTCATTTTTTTGGTTGATTTTTCTTTGTTAAATGGCATTTACATATATAAAATAAATATCAAAAATATAAGTCTTAGTTTTACTATGGTTGCAAATATCAAAAAATGTCTATATGTGACACGGCACCAGAGTTAAGTTAGGGTTTTTCAAAATGCTGACACACCGAGCTCAAAAGGTTCGCCATCACTGCACTAGGCTGTGACTAGGCTACATGGACAAATATAGGTGAATACAAAATTTTCAGACTAGTCAGTATTCTGGAAGGTATTCCAAAATCCAATCCATTTTCTACAACTAGCACGATGCTTCGAGCATCCTCCTCACATTCTGAACATTCCGAGATGCAGCCATCCACCACCTTCTTGCATTCTTGGCGGGGGAGATGCCCTTTGAAATTCTAGGCCACAAATCGAATGTGAGTTTGTGTTTCCAAGGGGTCAACTCCCTCCGGCTGTAACATCCTTCTTCCCCCATCACCTCCCTTCCCCACCCCTTCCATTTCTTCTTTGCCTGTGTGACTCCCACTAGCCTCCCTGGATTTCCTGCACCCTATAGACCCCCTCTCCATCAAAAGGATGTGTGAGCCTTCTCGTCTGACCTCTGTGAGGGCATTTATCTTGTCTGTGTCCTCCTGAAACACTGTCCTCTTCAAAGACAGGGGCTGTCATACACATCTTTTATCCCAGGAGCCTGGGCCCATGCCAACTATACAGCAACCACTGGAGAAATGTCAATTGAATGCTGCTATTAAATACTAGAGGCCCGGTGCACAAAAATTTGTGCATTCAGGGGGGTCCCTCAGCCCGGCCTGTGCCCTCTCGCAGTCTGGGACCCCTCGGGGGATGTCCACCTGCTGGCTTAGGACTGCTTCCCGGGGGATCGGGCCTAAGTTGGCAGTCAGACATCCCTCTGGCAGCCCGGAAGCCCTCAGGGGATGTCCACTTGCCAGCGGGAAACAGGCCTAAGCTGCAGTCGGACATCCTTAGTGCTGCTGAGGAGGTAGGAGAGGCTCCTGCCACCACCACTGTGTTGGCAGCTGTCAGCCTGGTTTGTGGCTGAGCAGAGCTCCCCCTGTGGGAGCGCACTGACCACCAGGGGTCAGCTCCTGCATTAAGTGTCTGCCCCCTGGTGGTCATTGTGTGTCATAGTGACCAGTCATTCCCAGTCGTTCTGCTGTTAGGGTCAATTTGCATATTACCCTTTTATTATATAGGATGATTGCAGGAGATGAGAACAGTCAGCATTGGGAGGGTATAGCACCAGCATATCTAGAAAGAACCTGAACTGGAATCCACTGCAATGGCAGTGCCTGCTGCTTGAGGTAAGCTGGTGAGTTAGCCAACAGAATCCTTTCCTTATGCCCGGTCTTGACTCCAGGCCCTGTTGAATGTCACAGGTGCCTCCCGGTTGTCATCAGAACACAATAATGTGGTATTGAAAAGCAAAACCTTTTCAAATCGTCATTCTTGCCCTGAGGAAAGAATAAACCACTCCTCTATGAAAGGAAAGTCCGCAGGAAATCACAGAGATGCTGTCTGTTCTCCAGGCTGACATTTCAGGTGACAGAATAAGTGTGTTCCAGGGCCTTCTGCAAGGCAATCCGGCATGACTGACAGGGAAACGCGGCTCACAGAACAGGAGCTCCTCAAGGGCACATCAGTCTACAGAGGGTTTAGGAGGCAGGACTCTCCACTTTGGTTTCTCATGAAATAAGCAGACGCCACTCAAAATCCTGTGATAACTGGGAGTTCCATCTTTGCACATTCACCCCTCCTCAACTGTCAGCGGACCCTGAGACCTAGCTCTTCGGTGGTTTGACACTAAGGGGGCACCAAGGCGCAGAGTACCTTGCTTCACCTAAGACGAGGTTCTTCAAATACTTTAAACCCTAAAGCAAGAAGCCCAGTTAACTTATGACTACAAGAGCTTGGCAATGGCACCCTTGTTCTAATGGCCCCAGTCCCCCTTCCTCCGGGGACTGCTAAGAAGAAAAGGGGGGGCAGCTGGTGTGACTCAGTGGTTGAGCATCGACCTGTGTACCAAGAGGTCATGGTTCGATTCCCAGTCAGGGCACATCCCGGGTTGTGGGCTCCATCCCCAGTGTGGGGTGTGCGGGAGGTGGCCAATCAATGATTCTTTCTCATCATTGATGTTTCTCTCTCTCTCTCCCTCTCCCTTCCTCTCTGAAATCAACAAAAATATATTATTGTTTTAAAAAGGCCTGGCTACTTTTTCTGGCCTTCTCCTTTAAAATATGCCTCAATTCCTGGCTTTGCGGACTAATACTTTAATCCTTCTTAAAATTTAAAATTGATGTTTTGGCGTAGCACATCTTAGCCAGCCTCCCACATAAGACTGGGCGGGCAGCCAGAATTCAAGAGTGCAATTGAGGCAGACAACACTGCACACAAATGGCTCCCCCAGCCTCCAGCACCTCTTTACAACTTCACAAAGTTAAGACTAAACAGAAATGAAAAAAAAAACCAACTTCCTTCCAAATTGCCTTTTCAGGATCCATACATTGCACATTCGCTGACCTTGCAGTCTTCGCTTGGTGGCCAGAAAGCCCAGGGCCACGGGTCTGCTCAGTGGGTTAATCCACTGCAGCTGAGATACAAACTTTGTATCCTCGCCAGGGCGACCTGGGGCTGGGACCACCAGGATGGCCACAGTCTCTCGCGCAAAGCTGGAAACAGCAAATGTATTCCATTTCTTACTGAGACCAGAGCACAAACACAGACTCAAACAAAGGGCCAGGCTTGTTGTGTAGCCTAGTGTGGTTGTCTTACAAGAAAAACATCTCAATAGAAAACTGGCTGAGAACAGCACTGCTATGTTTCCATCTCTTTAATGGGGGTGGGGGGGGGGACTCCTTATTGAAATCCTATACAGGTGGAACAGTGCGCAACTCAGTGCATTTGCCGAAGTGAACACCTTTGTAAAGGGTGTCACAAAATTCACGCAAGATTTGAATTTTGCATGAGCATTAACAACAACAACAACAAATAAAAGCCTAATTTGACTTGGTGTATTGAATCAGATTCTAATATCTGTTGCCCTTTGATTTCAATCCCTTCAATTTGATAAGCATTACCAAGTACCAATGATGGCCCAGAAGCAGGGACAAGGAAGACCAATGAAGACCACGGCTTTGTGTATGTGCGAGCAAAGCTGTGGAGTCCATGTACCCGATGGGCTATTCCATATATAACCCTATACTCTATACTTTATGAATCAATAAAAAATTTACAACTTTTAATTATAAACCTGTGTTTGCTATCAAAATTACTTCTTGCGTGAATTTTGGGACACCCTTTATATAGCCATGCTCACCCCGCCTCCTAAAACACTATATCCTAAGATAGTATTGTATATAATTTGAAAGTATGAATTAGACTTTCCAAAGTACACCTTAATTCAACAATTTTAAAACAGATACTTCTAGCATATTTTCTATAGTCAGTTTCCCTTAGTTCACATGGGGCTAATTTGGGGTTAAGACTGTTTTTGGAGTTGATTATTCCAATGGGAGGTTACTAGACTGAGAACCACAGGGAAATATGGCATATTTGCCAACTCATCATTCACAGCCAATATGGAAGATCAACAAGACCCAGGAATTACCTAAAAAGTCTACGAAAATCGTCCCAGCTGGTTTTGGCTCAATGGATAGAGCGCCAGCCTGTGAACCAAAGGGTCCCAGGTTTGATTCCTTTGGTCCTGGGTTTGATTTGATGTGTTTCTTTCACATCAATGTTTCTGTCTTTCCCTCTCTCTTCCACTCTCCCTGAAAATCAATGGCAAAATATCCTCGTGTGAGGATTAACAAATAAAGTCTACTGAAATCCAACTGAAGATAAAAAGACAACCTTCATGCCCTAACTGGTTTAGCTCAGTGGATAGAGCATCGGCCTGCAGACTGAAAGGTCTCAAGTTTGATTCCAGCCAAGGGCATGTACCTTGGTTTCAGGCACATCCCCAGTAGGAGGTGTGCAGGAGGCAGCTGATTGATGTTTCTAACTCTCTATGTCTCTCCCTTCCTCTCTGTAAAAAATCAATAAAATATATTTTTAAAAAAGACAACCTTCATTAAAGTGCAAAATCTATTACAATTTTGATGCCAGATGTGCTCAGGGAGAAAACATGACAGTGTGGAGAGAGAGAGACTGGAAGAAGGAATGTGTTGTGAGTGAAGCCATCTACCTGACCTCAATTTTTCTGTCAGAGAGCTGCAACTTTGGCCCTCCAGAGTGTGACCTAGAGCAGCGGTTCTCAACCTGTGGGTCGCGACCCCTTTGGAGGTCGAACGACCCTTTCACAGGGGTCGCCTAAGACCATCGGAAAACACATATATCATCACATATTGTTTTTGTGATGAATCACTATGCTTTGATTATGTTCAAGTTGTAACCATGAAAATCCATCCTGCATATCAGATATTTACATGACGATTCATAACAGTAGCAACATGACAGTGATGAAGTCGCAACGAAAATCATTTTATGGTTGGGGGTCACCACAACATGAGGAACTGTATGAAAGGGTCGCGGCATTAGGAAGGTTGAGAACCACTGACCTAGAGGGTTTTATCTGGGGTAAAGAGAAGATAAAGGCTCCAGGAGGTTGACAAAAAAGAAAAGTATGGGGAACAAGAGAGATTTTTATCCAACATCTCAAAGAGTTTCCATGAATTTGTAGGACTTTCAAAATCAAACAGCAGCCGGTGCTGAGTGGCAGCTAACTAAATGAAGGCTGACTTCCCCGTGGAGTGGCCTCACATCATTACTTTGCATTCATTATGGGCTGAAAATCTAGCCTTCAGATTTGCAGGGGGAGGCTGATTTTGATTGCAGGTTGGAGTGCATATTACTACCTGGAGATGTTTTGTGTGTGTATTATTTGCAAAGGTACACGTCGGGAGCCACACGATCCAAATGTCCACTCAAGGCTCTAACAAGCAGTCTTTTCTACATGTGACAGGATTTCTTCAAAGAGAAAAACATTTTTTTTTCTTATTCTTCAGACCAAAGGGAAGATTGCTTTTTAACCCACCTCTGATTTCTTCAACTCCCTCTTATTGTAGCCCAGTCTGTTAGAAACTTGTTCTCTTCTGTCTGAAGTATTTATTGCAAAGCCCTTTTCCAAGCAGGAAGTGTGATCCCAGTAATAGTGTGATTGTAAAAGCCAATAGAAAAGCCATTATAAACTCAGTAGCGACTCCTTCTTACTTAGAACTTTCAACTCTGTTTCTATTGAAAAAAAGAACATTCTTTGAAGAGCACTGTTCTTCTCCTTGTTGTCTGAGCTCACTTTGTCTACTTGGTCAAAAACGGAATTTGCGCCCAGCCAGGTGTGGCTCAGCGGTTGAGCGGTGGCCCAGGAACTGGGACAGTGGTCAGCAAACTGCGGCTCGCGAGCCACATGCGGCTCTTTGGCCCCTTGAGTGTGGCTCTTCCACAAAATACCGACTTCTGCACATGGGCCACGAAGTTTTAATAAGTTTCAATCGCACTATACATGCACGCCCGCACGTGGTATTTTGTGGAAGAGCCACACTCAAGGGGCCAAAGAGCCGCATGTGGCTCGCGAGCCGCAGTTTGCCAACCACTGAACTAGGAAGTCACCGGTTGGATTCCACTTAGGGCACATGCCCGGGTTGCGGTTGCGGGCTCGATCCCCAGTAGGGGGCGTGCAGGAGGCAGCCGATCAATGATTCTCTCTCATCATTGATGTTTCTATCTCTCTCTCCCTCTCCCCTCTTCTCTGAAATCAATAAAAATATATTTTGGGGGGAAAAACAACAACAAAAACCCTGAATTTGCCAAAACTTCCATCTGTAGGCCATGTAGGCATGAAATAGTCAAACTTCCAGACTTCTAAAACCGGACAGGAAGGATTCAGAGACCTCTGCAGAGGAGAAATCTTTTTGAGATTTTAGCAGCCCTTCAAACGTACTCATTCTTGAAAGCCAAAATGGCCACAGTGCTGGGAAGCTGGAGAACTTTGACCCCTATGTGGACACTCTTTAGAGTAGTGCTACTTAATAATTACACCTGGGCAATAGACACAAACATGATTGTCCTATTAAAATCCAGATGTGTGGACACCCTACCCAGGTGGCCCCTTCCCTCCACCACTCCATGCAACCCTGGGCTCAAGTGTGCAGAGAGAAGCCCCGAGTGTGTAGGAATGTAGGCAATGCTCGTCTTTTCTACTTTTTCTTTTCTTAACCCTCACCCGAGGACATTTTTCCACTGATTTTTAGAGACAGTGGAAGAGAGAGGGAAAGACAGAGAGGAACATCGATGTGAGAGAAACACATCAACTGGTTGCCTTCTGCACAAGCCCTGACCAGGGCCTGGGCTGGGGAGGAGCCTGCAACCAAGGCATGTGCCCTTGACCAGAATCGAACCCGGGACCCTTCAGTCCACAGGCTGACGCTCTAACCACTTAGCAACACTGGCTAGGGCAGCAATGATCTTTGGAACATCAGTTAAATGATATCGAACTCAGGGCTGTGCAGTATCAAACTAGAGCAGTGGTATTCAGCCCAAGCGTTCTGCTTCCCAGGGGACACTGGGTAATGTCTGGGGACATTTTGGTTGTCATAATGGGGAGGGTGTCGGGTGGGAGAAGTGGTGCAACTGGCATCCAGTGTACCACTTAGCAGTATCTTCCATTGCCAAGGACAGCCCTCGCAGTAAAGACTCAGCTGGCCCCAAATACCAAGAGCGCTGAGGTTAAGAAACCTGAATTAAAAGTAGAAGCTATTCAACAAAATAAGACCCAAAGTAGGGAGGCATGGAACACACTGACATACCTCGATTTTGGGTTGGTGAATGAGAAGAGATAAACCAAAGAACTTATATGTTTATAGGCACAGTCCATGGACAGGGGCAATAGGGTAGCAAAGACCTGGCGGGGGGGAGGAGGGCCTCAGAGGAGGGGGAAATGGAAGATATCTATAATACCATCAACAATAAAAATATATTTAAAAAATCAGCCCCCAAAATGAGTACGTGTGTCACCGCTGACACGCGTGTCATAGGTTCACCATCACTGAGCTACAGCAATGCCTAGGGTGGGGCATGAGATCTAGAACACATGCACTGCCTGCTGTGCCCAGTGAATGCTGCTCAGGGCAGACCCAGTCCCAAGTTGGGCAGAGTTCACTTTCCATCACCCCACGTTCAAGGCTCAGCCGTTGCTTCACGCAGCGGGAACAGAGTCCGCATCAGACACTTGTTATATTGTACTAGAGGCCCAGTGCACGAGATTCGTGCACTGGGGGAGTCCCTCAGCCCAGCCTGGGCCCTCTCGCAGTCCGGGACCCCTTGAGGGATGTCCACCTGCCAGCTAAGCCAGTAGACATCCCTCTCGCAGTCCAGGGCTGTGGCAGTCTGGGACCCCTCGTTCCTTACAGCCTGCCTGCAGCGGAGGCAGGAAAGGCTCCCGCCACGGCCATGGCGCTCGTCAGACGTGAGCCCGGCTTCTGGCTGAGCGGCGCTCCCCCTGTGGTGGCACACTGACCACCAGGGGGCAGCTCCTGCATTGAGTGTCTGCCCCCTGGTGGTCAGTGCGTGTGATAGTGACTGGTCGTTCCATCGTCCGATTTGCATATTCCACTTTTATCATATAGGATATTCAAGTAACACTTCAAAATAAACTGTAAATATAATTGATTCCATCCAGAGGTGAATCATCGTCATACATTCTGTTTTTCTCTACCATCTGGAATAAAAGAATCCCTTCAGATATTATTCCCTGAAGTTGTCCCAACTGACCACTCTGATGAGAATTTCTGTGTCCATAGTGAGAAAAGCAGATCATGCTCTCTGGTATCGTCTTTCAGAACGAGGCCTAAACAAGACCCATTCCATCTGGGCGTGCTCCGGATAAACACTCCAGTCCTTACGCTTTAAAAAGAAAAAACTGGTAACCAGTGATGATCCCAGGAACAGTTTCCCAATGGAAATCGGACCAACGTGGATGTAAGCCTTTTTTTTTTTCACCTTAATGGCCTTTCACTTCTTTCGATGCCCCTCCTCAGATACATTCTCCATGTGACTCATGCCGAAAAGAAAGAACTGAGAAACTTCTTTTCAGCCAAAAGAGCCGTTGGCAAAAAGTTGACATTCCATTCCTTTCCTGTCCTACCAACGTACACACATTTAACTCCAAAGAATGACTGGTCAAAAATAGCCCTTCTAGGCCCTGATTGAAACATCACACCACATCAGAGACTGGCAACCTTCATAGTAAATATTTAATAAAGCACAAGAGTAAGTATTTAAATACTTTACGGAGACAAGCCACATAATTCTGATTGACATTTTAAGGAAGAGTCATTTATTTGGGGAGAAGTATCCTCCCATTTAAGCCTGTCTTCTCAATCACCAGAGCAACATTGAGCCCTAGCCGGTTTGGCTCAGTGGATAAAGCATCGGCCTTCAGACTGAAGGGTCCAGGGTTTGATTCCGGTCAAGGGCACATGCCTGGGTTGTGGGATCAATCCTCAGTAGGGGGCGTGTAGGAGGCAGCTGATCCATGATTTTCTCTCATCATTGATGTTTCTATCTCTCTCTCCCTCTCACTTCCTCTCTGAAATCAATTTTTAAAAAATGTTAAAAAATTAAAATACAACACAAGAGCAACATTGAGTCTTGACATTTTGTCAGAGTTATTTTTGATCAAGCCATATTTTACTGTTAAAAAAGGTGTTTACTGCCCTAACCCGTTTGGTTCAGTGGATAGAGCATCAGCCTGCAGACTCAAAGGTCCCAGGTTCGATTCCGGTCAAGGGCATGTACCTTGGTTGTGGGCACATCCCCAGTAGGGAGTGTGCAGGAGGCAGCTGATCGATGTTTCTCTCTCATGGATGTTTCTAGCTCTCCCTTCCTCTCTGTAAAAAATCAATAAAAAAAAATTTTTTTTAAAAAGGTGTTTACTAACGAAGAGTCTCTAGAAGCTGGGAACAGATTTTCAGTGCAATGTTAGTTTTCCTGGAACACACTGAATTTCCACAAGGAAGTATTTTAGAATACAAGTATCAGTACAACAAACACAGAATCGTACTCTTTTGCTTGTGCCTATGGAGAACCCGGGTGAAAGGAGTGACACTACAATGACAAATACCGCATTTCTTCAAGACTCAGAGGACATGCTTGCGAGTTCAAGGAAGTTAAGATGACAACCATCAGATGTACGTTGTGCCATCTGACCTATCAGGTTTCCATCAACCCATCTGTAGTTAGAACCTTCCACATGTCATCATCATTCACAAGTTACTTCATTTCTACATGGTCATAACAAACTATGGTATAAATAAATGTTTTGTAAAAGTCAAAATTGAAAAGTGAAGCCAATTAAAATATGAACTTGTGCAGACTTTCCCACAAGATTATATAACCTACTGGAGTCTATTTTTATTCATTTCAGAAAGGAACGGAGAAGGAGAGAGAGAGATAGAAACATCAATGATGGGAGAGAATCATTAATCGGCTGCCTCCTGCATGCCCCCTACTGGGGATCAAGCCCACAACCCAGGCATGTGCCCTTGACGGGAATCAAACCCGGGACCCCTCACTCTGCAGGCCGACACTCTATCCACTGTGCCAAACAAGCTAGGGCTGGAGTCTTTTTTTTTTTTTTAAGTTAGATCAGGCGTCAGCAAACTACAGCTTGTGCTTTTTTAAAGTTTTATTAGAACATGGTCACAATTCATTCAAGTATTATCTATGTCTGCTTTGGGCTTACAAAGGCAAGGTCAAGTGGCTATCACGGAGACTTTCTGGCCTGCAAAGTCAAAAGTATTTACTCTCTGGCCCTGTACAGATACAGTTTGCTCACCTCTGCCTTGGGTCCCTGGCTGCTTCCAAGTGGACACTTCTACAGATGCGTATTCATGTATATCTATATATATAAAAGCCTAATCAACCATTCAACCGGTAGCTATGATGCGCACTGACCACCAGGGGGCAGACGCTCAATGCACAGGCATGGAAACATGGAACAGACTGATGAATCTCAGAGGGAATGGG
>NW_005370542.1:2075812-2083628 GCF_000412655.1 Myotis brandtii
ACATCCCCTGAGGGGTCCCGGATTGTGAGAGGGTGCAGGCCAGGCCGAGGGACCCCACCAGTGCACAAATCTGTGCACCAGGCCTCTAGTAATAAATAATCTTTAAGAAAGAAAGTTATCTATAGATTTAGCAACAAAATAGGCAAACAATCACAATTCGGGAATACCTGGTTCTAGCAAGAAAGGTGTTTTTAAAGGTTGCTGACTCTGCAAAGCATTCGCTTGAAGCAATAAAATTTGAATAAATAATTTGTGATTGACGTAAAGGGTTTGGCTGGTATGGACATTTCCCAATGCAAAGGTGAGAGTTCTTTATTTGTTGGGGGGTGGGTGGTTCTTATTTTATTATTATTATTTTTTTAAATCTTCACCTGAGAATATTTTCCCATTGATTTTTAGGGAGAGTGGAAGAGAGAGGGAAAGATAGATTGAAATATTGATGTGAAAGAAACACATTGATTGGTTGCCCCCTACACGAGCCCCGACCAGGGCCCGGTCCGAGGAGGAGCCTGCAACTGAGGTACGTGCCCTTGATGAGAATGGAACCCGGGACTCTTTGGTCCACAGGCCAACGCTCTATCCACTGAGCCAACCGGGCCAGGGCTTAAACTCCGGATATTTTAGTCTTTGAGCACTGCCTCCAATTGCTCCACTTCCCCTGATTTTCTCCCAGGCAATCAGCGCCCTCCTGACTTCAGCACCTTCCTCAGGCGGCCTGGATTCCAGAGTGAACTGCTCCAGTTCCTACTGCCCTTCCTTTGTCTTCTTGCTGTGATTCCACCAAATTCATTCCGGGTCCATGGGGCCACCCCGCCTCCCCCAAGCTGGATATGAAGTTTCGGGGGGAAATGCACAAATGTGGTTTGGTACTGGTTTCGGCCTATCAATAACCAATGTTGTGCCTGGACCAGCCCTTGTGGTTCTTATTATTTATGAAAGACACCCTGCAGCAATAGCATTAGGAAACTTTGCAAAGATACAGGTTTTTTACTTACAAGACCTGGAAATTACACAGCACACCTGGGGCCACACAGCAAGGTTAAGGAGAGAGGGAGCGCGCACTCACAGGTCACAGGCCTGGGTGGCTGCTTTTATTGGGCAGTGGCCTTGTAGGTGAATTTAAAACTCATGGGCTCACACTTTATTGGTGAATTTAAAAAGCAGGAATTTAAAGCCCCAGAAGAAAGCAAAATAAACAAGTAGCCCAGATGATGTTATTTGCCTGGCCTGGGGTAGAAGATGGGGTCTTAGGGTTTCATGGGCTCAGTCTTTGTTGGTGGGTTTCAAACATCAGAGCAGGAATTTAAAGCACAGGAAGAGAAAACAAACGAGTAGCCTATATGGGCAGGTATTGAAATCAACCAAGATCTGAAACAAAGGTGCCTCCTGGCTCTTTATCTAGCCATGTGGCTGGCACTGTGTTTACTGAGATAGGTTTCTTCCAAGTGGATGCCTCAGCAACCTAAGTTTAAGGCAGACACTGCATTGCAAAAACCAAAAAACAAACAAAAAAAATACTCAATTGTCAGGGCTTCCCCTACAAATGTGAAGACTGCGTTATGCTAAATGAAATACGTCAGATGGAAAAAGACAAATACTGTATGGTCTCACTTCTATGTGGAACCTTAAAAAAAAACAACAGCCAAGCTCATAGATCTAGAGAACCATGGATCGGCTGCCTCCTGCACACCCCACACTGGGGATCGAGCCGCCACCCAGGCATGTGTCCTGACTGGAAATCGGACCAGTGACCTCCTGGTTCATCGGTCAACGCTCACCCACTGAGCCACGCCGGCCGGGCTGCATCTGGAATCTTAAAGTCTCCCCATCTGATACAATCATGGCTGGGAACCACTGACCTAGACCTTAAGTCCTCCAACACAGCGGTTCTCAACCTGTGGGCCGCTACCCCTTTGGCGGTCGAACGACCCTTTCGCAGGGGTCGCCTAAGACCATCCTGCAGATCAGATATTTACATGACGATTCCTAACAGTAGCAACATGACAGTTAGGAAGTAGCAACGAAAATCATTTTCTGGTTGGGTCACAACATGAGGAACTGTATTTAAAGGGCCAGAAGGTTTAGAACCACTGCTCCAACATAACACGTTCACCCTAGTCCTCTCTCCTGAGCTGCAAGTGACCTACCAAAGAGCTCCCTGCATCCCACATGGGCATTTAGAAGGCAGCTCACATTTACCATGCAAAGTAGCAAACACTTCCCACACCCCTTACCCTCCATAAAGTATCTGCCTTGCCTTTACTGAGGGTCCCGGGTTCGACTCCGGTCAAGGACACACGCCTGGGTTATGGGCTCGACCCCCAGTATGAGGCCTGCAGGAGGCAGCTGATCAATGATTCTCTCTCATCATTGATTGTTTCTATCTCTCTCTCCCTCCCTCTCTGAAATCAATACAAATATATTAAAAGAAAACAGCTTGCTGCTCTTGCAACCATTTCAGCATATGGTGTTCAAAGTACAGCAAACACGTCGTTTCCATGGGCTCTGCTACCTACGCGAAACTCTAAACAAGTCATACAGCGTGAGTCCAAAGGGGATTTATTTCTAGAATTGAACACCTGAGCCACTGGGGCTTCTGAGTCATGAGAGCCCTGAGGTGAACCCTTCACGGGGAGGCCTGCCCGAGGCTGCCAGAAGCAACGCATTCTTCCCAGGCGAGGCCTCGCTGACAATCCCCTGAGAAGCCACAGAAAGCTCACCTGCCCGGAGCCATCTCCTGGCCTCAGGTGCATACACTGACCATTTTGTTCTTTCCTGAATGCAAGCCATTCCCAAACCATGAGCTCTGTGGTCGGAAGCAGGGTTTCTCAGCCCTAGCACTAAAGGTGTGTGGGTAGGGGCAGCCCAGTGCATTGCCCAATGTTTAACAGCATCCCTGGCTTCTACCCACTAGATGCCATTAACACACACATGCACACAGACACGCAAACACGCACACACACTCCAGTTGTGACAATAAAAAATGCCCCTAGATATTGCTAAATGTCTACCACTGAGAACTATTGGTTTCAAGGAAGACAGCTTCCTGTGAAAGCATCAAAGGGGCTGTTAGTGTAGACCCCCGGGGAGAGACTCACACATCCGCACTGGTGGATCCATGCAGCATAGCTCCCCCACCAGTGACTGTCTCCTACTTTTTGTCCCCTGCATGCATCAAACGTCTCCCTAAAGGCCAAAGGAGAAGAGGGGTACCATGGCTCATACGAAGCAGAATGCTCTCAAATCTATTCGTGAGAAAGCACAGAGGAAGCAACCGGCTAAGAAAGCCGCTCGCAAGAGTGCGCCCTCTACTGGAGGGGTGAAGACAGCAGGTGAGTGGATTAAAAAACTGTGGTGCGTACAATGGAATACTACGCTGCTGTGAAAAAAGAAAGAACTCTTACCATTTGCAACAGCATGAATGGACCTAGAGAGCCTTATGCTAAGCAAAATAAGCCAGTCAGAGAAAGATAAGTATCACATGATCTCACTCATGTGGAATCTAATGAATCAAATAAACTGATGAACAAAAATAGACCCAGAGACATAGAAGCATCAAACAGACTGTCAAACCTCAGAGGGAAGGCAGGATAGGGGGGAGATCAACCAATGAACTCATGTGCATATATACATAACCCATGGACACAGACCATAGAGTGGTGAAGGCCTGGGGTGGGTGGGGAGTGGATGGGAGAGGTTAATGGGGGAAAGAGGGGACATATGTAATACTTTCAACAATATATTTTTTTAAGTCTCCTAAAGCTGATGTCACAGGGAGACTCAGGGAAGAGTTATCAACAATAGTGGCCCCTTCCAAAAGTTCATTCCGATAACATTAGTAGTTGCAGGATATAATTTAGCTGTTAAATACAGGGACAAACACCAAGATATTGCCTTTCTTTCTTTCTCATTTTTTTTTCAATTACCTCAAGAGGAAATGTTATCACTATGGCCTATGCTGAACCAAAAAGCAGAAGGGCCACTTGTTGCCATGGCAACAAAGCCACAGTGCATTTCCTGTAACCCTCTGAGTTCACAGTGCAGGCTCCCAGGGGCATCGGACTGGATTTCCTAATTGCCTTAACAGAGGACACTCCCGCATTCCAATTCAAGAAATAAAACTTGTTACAAGTGATGATGCGCATTTAAACATGGGGTTCCTCTAGCTGAAAGGGGGTTTTATATTTGGAGGACATTTCAAGGGGAAATGCCAACCGTGGTGGCTCTTTGTAGATTGCTGACTCCACCTCAGAATCTGGGGACTCAAGTCAATGTTCTGAAGAGCAAAATTCCAGGGGCTCGCAACCACACTAGTTTGTACTCTCATCTGTGACCTTGTTGGTACCTCTGCCCATAGTGCCTTCTGCACTCCCCAGGGTAAAATGATGCCCTTCACCATCATCCCAGTGCAGCTGGTCATACTCTGCCCTGTGCAGTAACACTGGTTCTTGTGTCTGAATTCGCTGCTACACTAGAGACTCCTGGAAGGGAGAGGCGATGTCTTCCCTGGCATTTAATAAGAGTTTAATAAATTTCTGCTGAATGAGAGGTTCCTTTTTTGTTTGACACTTAAGATGAAAATCAAAGGATAAAAGAAACTCATACAAGAATTTAGAAAAACAAGTAAAAGTATAATTATGAACCAAGACCCATCCCAGACTTCTGGCGGGAGATTGAGAGTTAGTATAGATGCAATCTAAAATTTTCCATCAATGGGTTTCAAGTACCTACACCGTTCATTCATTCACGGAGTATCTACTGAATGTCTACTATGTGCTAGGCATGCAGCAGGTGAAAATGGTCATATTTAATCTATATATATAAAGAGGTGCCCTAGCCGGTTTGGCTCAGTGGATAGAGCGTTGGCCTGCGGACTGAAGGGTCCCAGGTTCGATTCCAGTCAAGGGCATGTACCTTGGTTGCAGGCACATTCCCAATAGGGGGTGTACAGGAGACAGCTGGTCGATGTTTCTCTCTCATCCATGTTTCTAACTCTCTGTTCCTCTCCCTTCCTCTCTGTAAAAAAAATCAATAAAATATATTTTTTAAAAAAAATAAAGAGGTAATATGCTAATTGGTACTAACAGTGTCCCAGTATGACCGGTCAATGGGCTGCATGAGCACAGGAGCTGGTGGGCGGGGACTTAGGCGGAGACACAGACAGGGGGGCCTGCCCAAGCTGCTGTGGTGCATCTTGAGCAGGCCCGGAGCGGATCTACTTAATTCCCTTTTAATGTGCACAAATTTCGTGCACCGGGCCACCAGTACTTACATAAGGTTTTATAGTGTATGTTACAGTCTCGTCCACATAACCTAATCCAAGGAATATCTAGAAACTCACGGAGTCATTGTGTTTCCTAAGAACATACATACAAAGTGAGAGATCTAGCTGTCCTGACGAATGCTAACCGAGACCCACCCCAGCCATTAAAATTCCAACATTCAGTTCATACAAGAACCATATTAATCAGAATGTTATTCTAAGGAGATTTGTCATAGAGGCAGCATTTGCACACAAGAATTGCTCTCTGCACCAAAGCCACCGGGGCTTGTCTAAAGGCAGGATGCTCCCTTAGTTATTGCAAAGGAATAGCAAAGGAAAGCCAGGCTGAAGCTAAATGAACTCTACAATGTGTTTCAGCCTTGCTAAGTTGTCAAAGCCAAGTTTTCCCAAACTACTCCTCACCTGCATACTCTCCAAGGTTGCCTAGTAGCATTTATGAAATGACACTGGCATTGCCAAAAGCCCCTATTCAAAATAAGGCCATGCTAGCGTGGGTTTTGAAAACCCAGAAGTAATCAGATATACTTGGGTCGCTCCGAATCTAGGAATGAGCGAGCTACAATTTCATTTGGGATGTATTAAACTTGTTTGCTAAAATTTTATGTGGGCTAGGCTAAGTTTTTGTTTTCACAAATTGTTAAGAATGTTCTTAGATACTCCCCAGCATGCTAAAGAGATTCTGGCTTGTCCAGCTTCAGTATGTGCCTACCCTGCCTTCCAAGGGAGACTCGGTCCCACAAAAGTGGTCCTTGAGCTTTTGAGCACTTGAGAGTGGCATGGTTCTGGTTACGGTGCTTAAGGATAGTGGATGAGGAAGAAAAAGGACACGAAGCAGTATTTCTGAGTATTAACTATCTGATTAGTTCCAAGAAGTTCAAGTAAATTACTCAAGTTATTTCAAAATTATTTCTGGTTGAATAAACGAAGAAACAACACCGAAACAGACTCATAGATACAAAGAACAGACTGATGGGGGACTGGGTGAAAAAGGTAAAACATTGAGAAGTACTGATTGGTGGTTACAAAATACTCACAGGGATATAAAGTACAGCCTAAGGAATATAGTCAATAATATAATAACTATGTATGGTGCCAGGCGGTTACTGGAAATATGGGGGGATCGCTTTGTAGAATATATGATTTTCTAACCACTAAGTGCTGTACACCTGAAACTAATATAAAATAGTACTGGATGTGAACTACAATTGAAAAATAAAATTTTTAAAATTACTCCGGTTGTGCTAACAGTATTCTGTTGGCCCTTCCAAAACTAAGACACATATGAATTATGTGACATATCCCAGCCCTCTGAAGGTATATTATTACTCATCAAGGCTCATTAAAGCCTGTCAATCCCATTTTTGTTTTAGTATTTCCAAAGGAAGAGTAAGCAAAGTAGCATGTAGGCATATAGCTCAACTCTTATTTTTGGTAATTATTTCATTTTCACATGCTTTAATGGTATATCTTCCTGTTATCTCTTACAGTTTTTTTAAAAATATATTTTACTGATTTTTTACAGAGAGAAAGGGAGAGGGATAGAGTTAGAAACATCGATGAGAGAAAATGAGAGAGAAACATCGATCAGCTGCCTCCTGCACACTCCCTACTGGGGATTTGCCCGCAACAGGGTACATGCCCTTGACTGGAATCGAACCTGGGACCCTTGAGTCTGCAGGCCAACGCTCTATCCACTGAGCCAAACTGGTCAGGGCAATCTCTTACAGTTTTGCACTTCAGGTGTGTTTTGCCATCTTTCCTTGGCTTTGTGTCATGCTGGCTCAGAAACCAAAAGAAGGGTCAGTCTCAGAGGCACGCTGTTTCTTGAAGGCTCATTTCTGAAATGAGGGTGCTCTCATGGGACCTCCCACAATGAAGCTCCTTTCTGATAAACTCACACGTCTAAAATATAAACTCTAACCCTGCTGGTGTGGCTCAGTGGTTGAGTGTCGACCTATGAACCAGGAGGTCACGGTTCGATTCCCGGTTAGGGCACATGCCTGGGTTGCAGGCTTGATCCCCAGTAGGGGGCGTGCAGGAGGCAGCCGATCCATGATTCTCTTTCATCATTGATGTTTCTATCTCTCCCTCTCCCTTCCTCTCTGAAATCAATAAAAAGATATTAAAATATAAACTCTAAAATAGTTTCCTTGAAGCATTCAGAGTACAGAAAAAGAGAAAAGATGCTTCATTTGCAGCCCCTGAAATAAAACTAATAGTTTTAAAGAGAGTAACGGTCTAAATAAGAGGGATTTGCTGTTTCTTACAGAGGCTTTCCACCAATCTGGCATTAGAATTCACTGGGGTATTTCCTATAGTAAGTTTACATATGGGGCCACATTGGCAAGAATCAAGGAGTGTGGTTTTCAGGTCTTGGAGCTGCTTAGGCTTATGCTGTGTTCCGTTTACTGACCCTTCAGCCTGTCTAGCCCTGCTTATAGAGGGTGTCCCAAAATTCACGCAAGAAGTAATTTTGATAGAAAACACAGGTTTGTAATTAAAAATTGTAAATTTTTTATTGATTCATACAGT
>NW_005370542.1:2084216-2090195 GCF_000412655.1 Myotis brandtii
GGGCAACAGATATTAGAATCTGATTCAATAAACCAAGTCAAATTAGGCTTTTATTTGTTGTTGTTGTTGTTGTTGTGAATGCTCACGCAAAATTCAAATCTTGCGTCAATTTTGGGACACCCTATATGAGTCACAGCTGCAAGGCCTGCTGACAAATTCTCAATTCCCACTTCCATGGGAAACAGATGGTTCCACTGGGGAACTTAAGAAGTCCTTGGTCCACACTGGGCATCTTAGGTAGCATTTGGCATGGGAGGGGCTTCACGACACAGGCCACCTATTATACAAAGTATCCGTTATTCAGTACATATACCGCCATCCAGTTTGGCCTCATGATTGGAATGACTGCAGACTATGGACCAATATTGTACTACCTTGGAATAGGAGCTATATGGCTTCATAACAAAACATATATATATATAATTGATTTTTACCGAGAAGAAGGGAGAGGGATAGAGAGTTAGAAACATCGATGAGAGAGAAACATCGATCAGCTGCCTCCTGCACACTCCCCACTGGGGATGTGCCTGCAACCAAGGTACATGCCCTTGACCGGAATCGAACCTGGGACCCTTGAGTCCGCAGGCCGACGCTCTATCCACTGAGCCAAACCAGTCAGGGCCAAAACACTTTTTTAAAGCACAACTTGGACTGATGCCAGGTCTTTATTATAAACATGGAAAACAACACTTCATCTTTCATGAGTTTTTCTGGACTCTATTTCCTTACGATTCAATGGGCAGAGTCCACTCTATCTCCCTGTCACTGGAGAGGAAACGTGTTCTCCAAGGCGGTGGCAGAAGTTCCTGTATTTACCCAATGGAAATTCCGCCACCGGCTTTCCAGGCCTCTTGAAAATAACCACAGGAAAAACTGGGATATGCTCTTACAGAATCCAGACTCTAAAGTACTTTTGCAGATTCTGCAGATTGAAGACAAAAGAAGAAATGGTGACATTCCACTTGCAATAATGGTTAGGATGATATAAACATGGCTAGACTCAATGGTGACATCTTTGTTATTCTCCGAAGCATTTTGAGAGACAGAACATTAGTGATACCAGCTCCTACCACTTAGGAGGTGAGTATCGGAAACTGTAGCCGCCTGGCCTTGCCCTGGTTGTGTGAATGCAGCCAAGGACTTCATTGCCTCCGCAGTATTGGGACCAAACTGAAATGTTGAAATGTATAAACATGGCAATGATATTAAACTTTGCAGACTGCAAAGAAAGAAAAAGAGTTTGTAAGTCCTTATGGTCAATCAATCAAGACTTGGCTAATTCATGATATTTTGCTGTTCACGTGGTAATTGAAATAATTTTCCTCTTTTCCTTCCCCCTTCGCTGCCTGGGACTTCTCTCTGATGGCAATTTTCATCTCAGTTTCCTGGT
This sequence comes from Myotis brandtii, assembly GCF_000412655.1. Taxonomy (NCBI): domain Eukaryota; kingdom Metazoa; phylum Chordata; class Mammalia; order Chiroptera; family Vespertilionidae; genus Myotis; species Myotis brandtii. The sequence continues at coordinate 2,085,607 of NW_005370542.1, forward strand.
GAGTGATTTCAGGAGGCATCGTGTTAGATTGAAATTAGAGGACAGGAGAGTAGATTCTTCCACTGCAGTCACTTGGTACCTATGGCAGGTCACTTAAAATCTTCGGGTCCTGCCCTAACAGGTTTGGCTCAGTGGATAGAGCATCGGCCTGCGGACTCAAGGGTCCCAGGTTCGATTCCGGTCAAGGGCATGTACCTTGGTTGCGGGCACATCCCCAGTAGGGGGCGTGCAGGAGGCAGCTGATCGATGTTTCTCGCTCATCGATGTTTCTAACTCTCTATCCCTCTCCCTTCCTCTCTGTAAAAACTCAATAAAATATATTTTAAAAAATTTTTAAATCTTCAGGTCTTTTCCTCACTTCTAAGGCAGGGATAATAATACTTGCTGTGGAAGAATCAGATGGCATAATGTATGCAAAAGTAGTTGAAAATTCTAGCCTATTGTCATAATCTGCAGAGGACATAACTGCCTACATAAGTAACTCAAAAACGTCTACAGATAAATGATTAGAATTAACAAAAGGCTTAGCAAGGTGGCTGCAATAATTTCAATACAAAAATTACATTTTTATAAATTTGTAGCCAGCAGGCATAAACTGTGCCATTTTAATTGCAAAATATATATTATGTACTCAAGAAAAACTATTCAATAGGCAATATATTTTTACATGTTCATAGATAGGCAACATATCAACATATGCAAGACCTTTATGTAGAAAATTATACATTTTAATTACTGAAAGCCACTAAAGAACTCCAAAGTCAATGGAAATAAGTACTATGTTCATGAATATAAAGACAAAATATCAGTAAAGATGTCAATTTTTTCCCAGTGTTTTTATGGATTTGATATGATTCCAATCAGAATCCCAACTGACTGTTTTTTAGAGGAGTTGATAAGAAAAGGTTCAAAAATAACTAAGATTTTCTTTAAGAAAAAAATGTCGAGAGAGGTGTCCTATCGAATGTCATTAGGAGAATATGGCAAAGGCGACAGAATAAAGAAAACTTTGAAACAGGATTTAGCTACAGACTCACATATTTCTAGAATTCTGATATATTAAGACCTGGCATCTTGGAATAAAAAACTTCAGTTACCCATTCAATTTGACCAATGGCAGGGGTTAGGGCAGCCGTTTGAAATGAATAAAACTAAAAAAAAAAAAAAGACCGTACCCTTTTATGTAATGATGTTTACTTTGAATTTATATTAGTTCACACAAACACTCCATCTATGCTTTTGTTCCGGCCCTCCGGTCCAGTTTAAGAACCCATTGTGGCCCTCGAGTCAAAAAGTTTGCCCACCCCTGGGTTAGGGGGTGGAGCAAGCTCACTGGTGTATCCTAGGACCCAACAGAAGATGATCCTTCTTTGCATATTACAGAACGTGAGAGCACTCCTTGAAAATGCAAACAATATAGAACCTCGGTTACAAAAGACAATCCTGGTAATTTTCTAATATAATCAACATAATTCAGAAAAATGAATAATGATGATGTTCACTAATTAGTGAAGTTATGCTATCCAAAAATAGAAAAGGCATCTTGCCTTGAAAAAATCAAATATATGATGAGTATTCAATAGGCAATATATTTTTACATGTTCATAGATTTCCACCAATGTTACTGGTTTTTCTTGTTGTCCCTAAAAGGAGGCCAGTACTACTCAGAGGAAGATAATACTGAGCTCTGAGGCTCAATCAAACATATAAAATGAAATAGAGATTTAGTACCATCAGGTTAATGCCTCTACCAATAAAGAGAAGTACAGCATGAAGTAGTCACAATCAGAACCCTGTCCATATCCCCTAGAGCAGCGGTTCTCAACCTGTGGGTCGCGACCCCTTTGGCGGTTGAACGACCCTTTCACAGGGGTCGCCTAAGACCATCCTGCATATCAGATATTTACATGACGATTCATCACAGTAGCAACATGACAGTTATGAAGTAGCCACGAAAATAATTTTATGGCTGGGTCACAACATGAGGAACTGTATTTAAAGGGCCAGAAGGTTGAGAACCACTGCCCTAGATCCACCTTGAAGACCTTCAAGAACCATAAAAAGTCTGAGATTTTGCCCTACTTGTAAGCTAAAAGTCTTTCTGCTGCACTTTCCTGGATGCCGGCAGAAGACATGAGACATCCGAGTCAGAGACAAAGGATAGTTTATTATTCACAGCAATAGTAGTAGCCAGAAGATCAGTATCTGCTCCAGCCTTCTGAGGCCCAAATCCTTCAACGTGCCCTAAAGAGAGTCAGCTCATACCTGCACACATAATGGATGGCACTACAGGACAGGAACCCTCAGCTGAGGGAACCCACATTTTTATATTGGGCAGTAAGCCTGGCGAAACTTTGTCCAGAGAGAGACACACTACCTTTATTATACTGAACAGCAAAAATACACGCTTCCCTCTAGAGAACGACATGATCTTTCTCTCTCAAGAACGTTCACTATATAAATGTTTTTGACAAGATATTCCAAAACAAAGGTGTTTTGCCCCTGCTCACAAAATACAGTGGGGCCTTGACTTACGAGTTTAATTCGTTCCGAGACCGAGCTCGTTAAGGAGCTCGTTAACTCAAATTACTCTGTCAACTCAATGCAAAAAATCGGCCGAGAGACAGCTGGTATCTCAAAAAACTCGTTAGTCAGGACACTCGTAAGTCAAGGCCCCACTGTATATGAAATGTGAGAGGCACATAGGCACGGTCTTTCAACACAGGTCACCGGCAGCCAGTTCCCTACATCCAGATGGCTCCCTGTGTCCACCTCAGGACAGGCTCTAGCCAGGGGAGTGTGCTGGATCACCTGAACAGGGCACACGGAAAGTGCAGAGGGGTTGAGGGCCCAGAAAGATCATGCCCTGGCGCAGTGGTCGGCAAACTCATTAGCCAACAGAGCCAAAGATCAACAGCACAACGATTGAAATTTCTTTTGAGAGCCACATTTTTTAAACTGAAACTATATAGGTAGGTACATTGTTATTAGCTTAATTAGGGGACTCCTAAGGCTTAGGAAGAGCCACACTCAAGGGGCCAAAGAGCCGCATGTGGCTCGCTAGCTGCAGTTTGCCGGCCACGGCCCTGGGGCATTTCTGAGGTGTGTTTTATACAGTCTCTTAGCAGAATTGAGTCCCAGGTTCCCACAGCAGTAATCAGCTCATTAACACATTATTTATTTGCTTCTCCCCCCCCCCCCCCCCCCCCCCCCCCCTGTCACCTCCTTACTTCCTTACTGTGCTCCTGGGATCAGATAAAGAAATAAACTACCTGCGCTCAATTCCCACTCTCAGAGTCAGGTTTTGGAAAACCCATAGCAAGATAGACAGAGTCAAGAAATAAACTCAGGCTGAATTTTCAGTGTCCATAACTGACATCTTCGCTTTGTGATGTGTAGACATGATCTTAAAAATGGAAGGAAGTCATACATTAAACATTTGGTGTGAAAACAAATTATTTCCTCTAAGAGGATTATTCTGGATTCACAGAGTTACCATGATGATTCAAATCTTGATTCTACTAAGGTCCTAGTTGTAGTAAAGCAAGATAATCCTAAGCTTGATGGAGTCCAACCTTCTACCAATAGAGTTAGTGAAGACTTTGGCAAGGCTGCAGGCAAGGGAATGAGCTCATCCTTCAGAAATATGCCTCTGCCTCTTGCCACTCCATTATTTGGAAATGTGGCCGGCAGGGATAAGAGATTGGCTTGGCATAAGCCAGTGTATCTAAAACCCAATGTGTGTAAACATACAAATTGCTTGTGGGTTCCGAGAGCTGGGCAATAATGCCTGAGTCATCACATCTGCCTTAGGGCTCCTCCATATGGCAGACTATGCCTACAAGAGTATGTTTTGGAGATGTACCAACTAAACTATGTGTCTTTTGGCTAACGAACACATCTCTCTAGTATTTGCTTTCTTTGTTTATTAAATGATGGTGATAACATCTACAGCTCGAGGTTTTGTTGTAAGAATTATATGTAATAATATATGCATAAAGCTCATACCACCAGGTGTCCATTTCTTTCATTCAGCGAGTATTTTATTGAGTACTAGACGCCCAGTGCACGAAAATTCGTGCACTCTTGGGGGTCCCTCAGCCCAGCTTGTGTCCTCTCGCAGTCCGGCATCCCTCGGGGGATGTCCACCTACCAGCTTAGGCCCGTTCCCCGGGAGATCGGGCCTAAGCTGGCAGTCAGACATCCCTCTGGCAGCCTGGGAGACCTCAGGGGATGTCCACCTGCCATCATAGGCCTGCTCCCCGGGGGACTAGGCTTAAGCTGGCAGTCAGATATCCCTCTGGCAGCCCAGAAGCCCTCGGGGGATGTCCGACTGCCACGGAGTCGGGAGAGGCTCCTGCCACCACTGCTGCGCTTGCAGCCGACAGTCCGGCTTGTGGCTGAGCAGAGCTCCCCCATGGGAGTGCACTAACCATCAGGGGGCAACTCCTGCATTGAGCATCTGCCCCCTTGTGGTCAGTGCACGTCATAGCGATGGATTGTTTCCGGTCGTTCCACCATTAGGGTCAATTTGCATATTACCCTTTTATTATATAGGACTAGAGGCCCAGTGCACAAAAATTTGTGCA
>NW_005370542.1:2091426-2096256 GCF_000412655.1 Myotis brandtii
GGCAAGTCAGGCGGGGAACGTTGGAGTTCGCCATCACTGGAGCAAGCAAGCCTCCCTGTTCGCTTCAGTGCATGGCTGCCGGCCGCCATCTTGGCTGACAGTTAATTTGCATAAGGATATGCTGATTAGCCAATGGGAAGGGTAGTGGTCGTACGCTAATTACCATGTTTCTCTTTTATTAGTGTAGATTGTTTATGTGCTAGGCATTGTTCTAAGGGGATGGGATATATCTGCAAACAAAATAGACAAAGATTCCTGTCCAAATGGAGCTTATATTCTAGAAAGGAGGAATAGACAATAAATAAGAACTATAATACACAAGCAAATTTTTTAGGATGTTAGATGGAGGTAAATGCTGGGGAAAAAATTAAAAGTATAGCAGAGTAAGGAAGCATCAGGAGGGAGGGAGGTGGGGCAGCATATGGTATCAGATAAGGTGGTCAGGGTTCTTAAGGGGAGGCTGAGTTTAGAGAAAATATTAGAAGAAGAGCAGACAGTTGGAGCATGTATATTTGGGGAAAGAGTGCTCCAGGCAGAGGCATAAATATACTTTAATGTACCTTAAATATCTTTCACTAGCCATCTTTATGTGTTTTAATTGAATTAAACAAAATTGGCAATAATAATAAGAGAAATATGGCAAATATTTATTATTATGTGCCAAGCACTATTTAGGCTTCTCATATATTAACTAAGTTGATTCTCACAGCAACTCTTTGATTTGGCACTATCTTTGAGAGAGGTACTATCTTTGAGATAATAAAACTTCAGCAGAGAGCAATTAGTTAATTGTTCAAGATCACACAGCGAGTAAGTGGGGGAGGGCAGAATCAAACAAAGCATTCTGACTCAAGAATTGAGCAGAGATAAAGGCATTTGCCCTAAGTTCATCCAATTACTAAGGAAAAAAAAAATAGCCCGGCCAGCGTGGCTCAGTGGATGAGTGTCGACCTACGAACCAGGAGGTCATGGTTCGATTCCCGGGCAGGGCACATACCTGGGCTGCAGGTTCGATCCCCAGTGGGGGGCAGGCAGGGGGCAGCTGATCAATGCTTCTCTCTCATCATTGATGTTTCTCTCTCCCTCTCCCTTTCTCTCTGAAGTCAATAACAATATATTTTTTAAAAAAGGAAAGAAAAATATTTTGAACATGCACTTCCAGATTTGCAGAGCAGTGTTAAACCTATATTCCAGGACTAGAGGTAGTAAACTGTGGTATGACTTCCAGATTAAATCTTCCTGCTCTTCAGTAACTCACTGTGTCATAAACATTTGTTTACAGATCTGTGTTGTGCCCAGCCATCCGCCTGTAGGTATTTATGTGATAAACAAAAGCATATGTCCTCCCAAAGACGGGTACAGAAATGTTCACAGCACCACTGCTCATAACAAACCCAAACCAGAAACAATCCAAATGTTCATCAACTGGTGAATGAATGAACAAGATGTGGCATGTCCACACAATGGAATCCTATTCGGCAATAAAAGCCAGGAAGTACAGTGGGGCCTTGACTTACGAGTGTCCCGACTAACGAGTTTTTCGAGATACGAGCCGTCTCTCGGCCGATTTTTTGCTTTGAGTTGCGAGCTAAAATTCGGGTTACAAGCCAGCTTCAGATACCCCACCGCTAGTTGGCGCAGCGAACGTCACAGTGAACGCCTCAACATCAGCCCAGCATCACGTGTCATTGTAATGGTGAAAATTGATTTGACATACGAGTAATTTGAGTTACGAGCTCTGTCATGGAACGAATTAAACTCGTAAGTCAAGGCCCCACTGTACTGATACATGCTACAAATGCGATGAACCTCAAAACATATGGGAAGTGGAGGAGGGAGAAGCCACACAGAAAAGATCATGTATTGTATGATTCCACTCGTAGAAAATATCCAGAAAAGGCAAATCTTTAGAGACAAGATAGATTAGTGGCTGCCGGAGGCTGGGGCAGGGACAGGGGCGTGGCTCCTAATGAGGGTGAGGGATATAATTGGGGTAATGTAAATGTTCTTGATTGATTTATGGTGATGGTTGCACAATTCTATTAATTTGTGGTGATGGTTACATAATTCTATTAATTTAATCAAAATAATTGAATTTCATATTTAAAATGAGTGAATTTCATGGCATGTATATGTTATATTTCAATAAAACTGTGTGTGTGTGTGTGTGTGAGAGAGAGAGAGAGAGAGAGAGAGAGAGAGAGAGAGAGAGAGAGAGGAGATAGCCCTAGCTGGTTTGGCTCAGTGGATAGAGTGTCGGCCTGTGGACTGAAGGGTTCCAGGGTTGATTCCGGTCAAGGGCATGTACTTCAGCTGCAGGCTCCCTCCCGAGCCGGGGCCCTGATCAGGGCGTGTGCAGGAGGCAACCAATCAAGGTGTTTCTCTCACATCGATGTTTCTCTCTGTCTTTCCCTCTTTCTTCCACTCTCTGTAAAAACCACAGGAAAAATATCCTCGGATGAGGAGAGAGAGAGAGAGAGAGAGAGAGATGCCTGTGCTACCTTTTAAGCTATTAACTACCTGAATGCAGAAGGTATCTGTATGTTTCCCTTCTATACCCTGGGCGCCTAGCACATTTTGTTGGGCACAGAGTAGGTCGAAGAAGTTTTGCTCACAGAAAGACCGAATGAATGAGGTGGTGGGGTTGACAGATTTGCTTTGCTGCATTCTCCCCAATCTCAGTCAGGCTTTGCAAACACATCTCAGGATGATGAAACAAACAAGATTCTTGTGTGCAGGATGGCTCCGCACAGCGCTATCAAGAAATCCACACCCCTATCTTGGAGGCTAAGGGTGCAGCCGAAACAGGTGACTGAAGACTCCCTGCAGGCCACAGAGTTTCTCTGCTGCCGGGCCTGGGGGCCGAGAAGCAGGGACCCCTGTCAGGGAGAAACAGATCAGGGCTGGCCCGGAACTGGCCGGGGGTGAGGCCTTGCAGACGGCCCGTCAGCCCGGGCTGGGAGACAGGCCAGCGGAGGCACAATAGTATCCCTGGAAGTCAAAATATTTGCTTTTACCCAGTTGCCAACTTGCAGGGAAGGAAATGAAAGCAAAGCTGCTTACCTAATTTCAGGCAAGGATATTTTCCATAGTTTTGCAGGAATCTTTTATTGATGAGACACAAAAGGACCCAGGGGCAGGCAGAAAGCAACGGTGTCTGTCGGCTTTTTTATTCTATTTCATTTTTATCCTCAAGCAAGGATATTTTTCCATTGATTTTTAGGGAGAGTGGAAGACAGAGAGAACCATCTATGTGAGAGAAACACATCGACTGGTTGCCTCCTACACAAAGCCCCAACCAGGGTCCCAGGCCAGGGAGGGGCCTACCACCAAGGTAAGTGCCTTGACCCCAATCGAACCCGGGACCCTTCCGTCTGTACGCCAGCGCTCTATCCACTGTGCCAAACCGGCTAGGGCATCTATGGGCCTTTTAGCACATGGTGGGCTGCACATGTTCTTCATGTGCTTTTTTAAGTGGTTTAAAAAAAGCAAGTCCAGCCCTAACCGGTTTGGCGCAGTGGATAGAGCGTCAGCCTGCGGACTGAAGGGTCCCAGGTTCGATTCCGGTCAAGGGCATGTACCTTGGTTGCGGGCACATCCCCAGTAGGGGGTGTGCAGGAGGCAGCTGATCGATGTTTCTCTCTCATTGATGTTTCTAACTCTCTATCCCTCTCCCTTCCTCTCTGTGAAAAATCAATAAAAAAATATATTTTTAAAAAAGCAAGTCCAACTCGTAACATTGCCCACATCTAATGCTCTCTGAGATTTAAGGCCAAAAGATATGACCCGAGCTGAGTCACATCTGAGTGGAAGGGAACTGCCCATGTCCCCTCCGCCCACAGCGGCACACTCTCTCTTTAAAAAATCAAACTGGGTTTGGCCTAGTTTGACATCACCCCTTGAGATGATGTGGGAACGTGACCTTTGCTTTATTTGGGTGGTGGAGGAACGGCGGTCTGGTGTTTCCTCCTTCCCAGCCCTCTGAAAACACTTTCCCAATTTCTTTCCGCTCCAGGCAAGGAAAAACACGGTAGAGATATAGTAGCAATCTTATTGTCTTAATGACTCAATCAAGAAAGAAAACATCACGCTGGGTTTTAAAAACTCATTTCCAATGGATTCGTTGAAGGTTGGAGATAGCATCCTCATCTCCCAAATCTTATAGAGCAACTATTTTCCCCCAAATCAACCATAAAGGCTATACAGGGCTGGGATTCGAATGTATAGCAATGTATGGCATTAACTCTACGCATTTTTTCCAACTTTCTAACTTAAATCCAATGGTGACACAACCAAAAATAACTACACACACACCAGCAAGAGCTCGACCTATATCAGGGTTTTGCTGAACTCTCACAGGTGTTCCTACTACCTGCATGGTTGATTGAAATGGTTTTTAAAATGTCATGCTGAGTTCTTTAATCCAGCGGTTCTCAACCTTCCTAATGCCGGGACCCTTTCATACAGTTCCTCATGTTGTGGTGACCCCCAACCATAAAATTATTTTCGTTGCTACTTCATAACTGTAATGTTGCTACTGTTATCATAATGTAAAAATATCTGATATGCAGGATGGATTTTCATAGTTACAAATTGAACATAATTAAAGCATAGTGACTCATCACAAAAACAATATGTAATTCTAGCCAAACGGTTTTGCTCAGTGGATAGAGAGTGGGCCTGCCGACTGAAGGGTCCCAGGTTCGATTCCGGTCAAGGGCATGTACCTTGGTTGCGGGCACATCCCCACTGGGGGGCGTGCAGGAGGCAGCTGATCGATGTTTCTCTCTCATCGATGTTTCTAACTCTCCATCCCTCTCCCTTCTTCTC
>NW_005370542.1:2096294-2108253 GCF_000412655.1 Myotis brandtii
GTAATTCTGTATGTGTTTTCCGATGGTCTTAGGCGACCCCTGTGAAAGGGTCGTTCGACCCCCAAAGGGGTCGCGACCCACAGGTCGAGAACCGCTGCTTTAATCTCTTCCTGCCCATCCCCTTTCCCTCGGAGATCCCTCAGTCTGCTCCATGCTTCCATGCCTCTGCTTCTATTTCATTCATCAGTTCATTGTGCTCATTCGATTCCACATATAAGTGAGATCATGTGATCTTACAACTTATACGCATGTATGCATTTCCCATGAACATGGACAATAGGGTGGGGAAGGACTGGGGCAAGGCAGAAACCGGGTGGAGGAGGGCAAATACTCTCAACAATAAAGATAATAAAAGATGCAGCCCTGGCCCGTTTGGCTCAGTGGATAGAGCGTCGGCCTGTGGACTGAAGGGTCCCGAGTTCGATTCCTGGTCAAGGGCACATGCCCAGGTTGCAGGCTCCATCCCCAGTAGGGGGCGGCGTGCAGGCAGCCGATCCATGATTCTCTCATCATTGATGTTTCTCTCTCTCCCTTCCTCTCTGAAATCAATAAAATGTATTTTTTAAAAGATAATAAAAAACGTAGTGGTGAGGCCTTGAAAATGTGTAAAAATCTTCTTCCATCTCTCCCACCCTGTCTGCCCCGTGGCTGAGAAACGCTCGGTCTGTCCCAGCCCGCCATCTGGGCGGCGAGCTTTCTGCCATGTGCTGGCAGCCTTTCTGGGGTCTCTCTCAGTGGCATTGGTGGGTTCTCTCTTCCTGCCTTCAATTTAAGACTGCACCCTCCCTAAAAGTCAATGGAAAAATATCCTCGGGTGACAGTTAATAAAACACAAAAATTTTTTTTTAGTATATTTTATTGATTTTTTTACAGAGAGGAAGGGAGAGGGATAGAGAGCTAGAAACATCGATGAGAGAGAAACATCGATCAGCTGCCTCCTACACACCTCCTACTGGGGATGTGCCCGCAACCAAGGTACATGCCCTTGACCGGAATCGAACCCGGGACCTTTCAGTCTGCAGGCCGATGCTCTATCCACTGAGCCAAACCGGTTGTGGCAAAACACAAAAAAATTTTAATACATAAATAAGAAAACAGTAACCTCCTATATTTTAAACTATCATGTTGAATTTTCTGATATAGGCAACTAAATCTCATTCTCATTTATACATGTTTGAGTGTCAAGTGAATTCCACCATGAGAATCAAAAGCATGAATCTCATGGTCAAAGGCAGACCACAGCGGACCTGCCCCCGAAGGGGGATGCTTACAAAGCTACTGCTTGACCTTCAGGTGAGCAGGGATTGTTTACTTTTTTATTTGAAAACAAATGGCTGTGCATTCAATTCAAATGTTTCTTACTGAGCTTTTCTTCTTCAGCATTTTAAGGTCATGTGATTACATTCACCGCTGGTAAAACACACAGACATGAACATGGAAACGAAATCACAGATAAACAAGGACACACAGGCCAAGAAGCAGGTGCCTTAACCTTCAAACAAGTACAGTGGGGCCTTGACTTACGAGTGTCCCGACTAACGAGTTTTTTGAGATACCAGCTGTCTCTCGGCCGATTTTTTGCATTGAGTTGATAGAGTAATTTCCGTCGGTCTCAGAACGAATTAAACTCGTAAGTCAAGGCCCTCTGTATTCAGAAGCTAAATTACAGGGGGAGAGGCGCCGGAGGGTCCCTTCTGCTGATAAAAATTAACACATTTCACCCAAATTCTCCTCCTTTTCCTTATCTCCAGTAATTGCTAAGCAAGTTTAACTGCAAAGCTAAAGGATTTGCCGATCCCTCCCTTCAAACCTTTGCTCTTCTTTGCATACATTGTTCATTTTCTTCAATACAGGAGTGGGCAAAAGTAGGTTTACAGCTGTGAGTATGTGAAAGTTCTTGTATTCTTGTGTATTCGTTATTATTTGTTTGTATTACAATTGTAAGGGAAAGTTTATTCTTGTATTATTGTGTATTAGTTATTATTTGTTTGTATTACAACTGTAAGGGAAAGTTTATTCTTGTATTATTGTGTATTAGTTATTATTTGTTTGTATTACAACTGTAAGGGAAAGTTTATTCTTGTATTATTGTGTATTAGTTATATTATTTGTGTGTATTATGAGTGTAAACCTGCTTTTGCCCACCCCTGTATTTCATCAGAAGCTCCTCGGACCTCCCTTCAGATAAATCGCCTCTTTTCACTTAACCACAACGGGCCGTATGGATAGAGCAAAGCCAACTTTATAAACAATTTACTTTCCACTTCTTTCCACCAAATTAAACAAATGGCGCACAAGGAATGTCATTCTGCAAATAGGAAAAAGGGGCATGGCAGGTGAGCTGGCTCCCCCACCTCCACCCAGTCTGTTCATGGCCAAGTCCAAGCTGGCTTTCCAGCCTAGAACAATCCTCCGCTTCCACCACGTTCACTGCTCCCGGCCATCTACTTTCAGCTTTCTCAGTCCTGTTTGCCAATCACTGCACCTCAGTCTTCATTCCTCATTGATCATTAGGTGTGTGTGTTTTCATCTGCCCCCAAGGCTGTGTTTATTGATTTGAGAGAGAGAGGAAGGGAGAGAGAGAAAGAAACATTGATGTGTGAGAGAAACATTGATAGGTTGCCTCCTGGACGCGCCCCACCTGGAGATCGAACTCACAACCTAGGTATGTGCCCTGACCAGGAATGAACCTTTTGATGTAGGGGACGATGCCACAACCCACAGAGCCACCCAGCCAGGGCTGATGATTAGGGTGTATCTTTGTAAGTACGTGTGCTATCACATATCTTATCAAACCCGGCAGTCTTATTGTTCCTCCCTTTTCTGCAGAATGTGGTTCTCTTTCTTTTTTCTCTTAAATATAAGAATGATAACACCTAGTTATTGAGCCCATTGTTACTGTGTTTACAAGGCCTTTGCCTGAAAATCTGATTTTGCCTTCTCAGTACTTATACTAAGAACCATAGGACATCAGGAAACTTCGACTCAGGAGCTAAGTAACTTGCTGAAGTTCCCAAGACTTCTACTTTATGCTCCAATCTTTTCTCTCTAGAGTAGCATTGCTCAGTAGAAATATGGTGCAATCTACATATGCAATTTTATTTTTTTAAATATATTTTATTGATTTTTTTACAGAGAGGAAGGGAGAAGGATAGAGAGTTAGAAACATCGATGAGAGAGAAACATCGATCAGCTGCCTCCTGCACACCCCCTACTGGGGATGTGCCCGCAACCAAGGTACATGCCCTTGACCAGAATCAAACCCAGGACCCTTGAGTCCGCAGGCTGACGCTCTATCCACTGAGCCAAACCAGCGAGGGTGGAGTGAAGCTATTTATTTAGCTAGCTCATCTAACCAAGTGGACATCATGCCCTCAAATTTCAAACTACAGGCTGTGGAAGATTGAAAGGTAAATGATAAAGCTAAACCAATTTCTATCTGTGTATTTCTAAGATACTTTCAAAATCCCAGTTCACTAAGAGCTATCAGAGTTCATTTCCTCTGAGGTACTTCTCTGATATCATCAGAAAGGACTGGCTGATGGGTTGCCTGGTGAAAGCACTCCATTTGGACAAGTTAAATGAGTAAAGCTGGTTAAAAAAATATATTCACCCAGAGCCTCCGGGCATAAGGTATTATTTCCAAGAGCCCAAGCATTCTTGGCGACTTGGAAGTATTACTGGAAGGCACTCAAAACAAACACTCCATTTGCCTGATCTTCAGCAAAGAAAATATCAGCCTGTGTGAGCTAATGTGGATGTTATTTTAGAATTCGCTCCGCTGCCATTTCAGGGTAGCTGATCCCATTGTCCTCACCTCAAAGCGTTTTGAACTAAGATTTGGAAGGCAGGCAAGCTTCAAGCCTTGTGATATTTTATTTTATTTTATTTTATTTTATTTTATTTGATCCCATTATAGTTTACATTAATTATATCCTGAATTTATCAGGATTGGCTTCCCTAGCACTCAGATCTTAAGTTCTTTATATTTTAGTCACCCTTCTTCTGGTTTGATATTCTTCTATAAGACTTGGACACACGAATTTCTGTCCCAGAGTTGCAGGAGAGGTAAGACTCTTGGCTCTCAACCTTCCTAATGCCGCGACCTTTTAATACAGTTCCTCATGTTGTGGTGACCCCCAATTTCATTGTTACAAATTGAACATCATTAAAGCATAGTGATTCATCACAAAAACAATGTGTCATTCTATGTGTGTTTTCCGATGGTCTTAGGCGAAAGGGTCGTTTGACCCCCAAAGGGGTCGCGACCCACAGGTTGAGAACCGCTGTTCTAGAGGAACTCCCAGATGCGTAGATTTGGTCTAGTCATGCAGAAGACTTCCCCTTGACTCCCCAGGTATTTGGATCGTGGGGGCAGGGGAGGGGGTAGAAATATTGGCAGGAACAGCCAGGGCTTGGCACTGCACAGGGTCCCCCAATTCTTTAATACTCTGCTGTCACCATCTTGAAATTATTGGTAAGTCTTGAATAAGGGGCTCTGCACTGTCCTTTTTCACGGGGCCTCCAAATCATGGGAGAACACTGAACACATCGGAGTGGCTTTACTGCTACCCTCTCCCCGGACATCTTTGTTTCTTATCATTTGCATATAGAGTCGTCCCCCCTCATCTGCGGTTTTGCTTTCCAGTTTCAGTTACCGGCAGTCAACCACGATGGGGAATATTCAATGGAAAATTTCAGAAATCAACAATTCATTTTAAATTGCTCACCATTCTGAGTAGCATGATAAAAATCTCACACCATGGCCCTAGCTGGTTTGGCTCAGTGGACTGAAGGGTCCCGGGTTGGATTCCAGTCAAGGGTACATGCCGGGTTGTGGGCTCGACCCCCCAGTAGGGGGCATGCAGGAGGCAGCCGATCCATGATTCTCTCTCATCATGGATGTTTCTATCTCTCTCTCCCTCTCCCTTCCTCTCGGAAATCAATAAAAATATATATTTTTAAAATCTCACACCATGCTGCTCCATCCTACCCAGGACATGAATCATCCTTTTGTCCAGCACATTCACCGTATAGACACTCCCCAACCATTAGTCACTCCTGGGTTATCAGAACTACTGTCCAGGTATCGTAGAGTTTACTTTCAAGTCACCCTTATTTTACTTAATAATGTCACATTTGCAGCACTTTTATTATAGTATATTATTATAGTTGTCCTATTTTATTATTAGTTATTGCTTATCTCTCACTGTGCCTAATTTTAAATTAGACCTTATCACAGGTATGTATGGATAGGAAAAAAACAGTGTACATAAGGTTTGGTGCTATCTGCAGCTTCAGGCATTCACTGAGGTTCTTTGAACATATCCCCAGTGGATAAGGGGGGACAGTGTACACTGTTCTCTATTCATACTAAATTAAATTTTTATTTTTTGGCAGCTGGGTACCTTTAAAGCAGCAGTTCTCAACCTGTGGGTCGCGACCCCTTTGGCGGTCGAACAACCCTTTCACAGGGGTTGCCTAAGACCATCCTGCATATCAGATATTTCCATGACGATTCATAACAGTAGCAACATGACAGTTATGAAGTAGCAACGAAAATCATTTTATGGTTGGGTCACAACATGAGGAACTGTATTTAAAGGGCCAGAAGGTTGAGAACCACTGCTTTAAAGGGTTTGGCCAACCGGAAAGATGAAAAAGAGGATCAAAGGACAGAAACGTGAAAAGATAACACGAGAAGGCATGGAAACTGGATGTGGGATCTACGGCAATTCTCTGTACAATTTTTTGCAACTTTTCTAGAAATCTAAACTTACTTCCAAGTAAAAAGGCCAGCTCATCATAAATTTGCAAAGTAAAATATGTGCTTTTTAAAATACAATTGTAAAATAATAAAAACAAAAAACAAACAATCCTCACACATCTGAAAATGAAAAAGAAACAACATTCTTCTGAAAAAAATTACTGGATCAAAGACAAATGGACACTATTGATATTTGAGGCCACATAAATCTGTGTTTTAGGGACTGTCCTGTGCATAGTAGGATGTTTAGCAGGTGGTCTCTACCCGGTATAAGTGGCAGCATTTCACCCCCAAGTTGTGAAAACCCCAAACATCTCCCAATATTGTCAAATGTACCTAGGAGACAAAATTGCTCCACATTGAAAACCACTCAAACAATCAAACTTAATTTCAGGTAGTGATAAGTGATAAAAAATAAATAAACGATGAATGAATGAATGAATGAATGAATGAAACTGGATGATGGCTAGAGAGTGGTGGGGAGGCACCACTTAATATTGAAGGATCCCATAAGGTTATTCCAAGGAGAAGAGGCCAAGAAGCAGACATTGGGTTTGTTTTTTTTTTTTTTGGGGGGGGGGAATATATTTTTATTAATTTCAGAGAGGAATAAAGAGGGAGAGACCGAAACATCCATGGTGAGAATCATGGATCGGCTACCTCCTGCATGCCTCACACTGGGGACCGAGCCTGAAACCTGGGCACGTACCCCGACCAAGAATTGAACCGTGACCTCCTGATTCATAAGTCAACGCTCAACCAGTGAGCCATGCCGGCCAAGCAAGAAGCAGGCATTGTTAAGTGGGGACAGAGAGTTCCAGGAAGTGAAAACAGTACGTGCAAAGGTGGTAAGGAGCTAGGTATGCTGAAAGAGCATAAAGAGAACAGAGTAGTGAAGTGTGATGATGTTGGATGGGTGGGCAGGGCCAGATCATACAGCGACTTGTGACTTATGTTTTAAATAGATATTTTAGTGGCTCGGTGTGAAATGGTTTGGGTGGCACGAGAAGAGGAAATTGGTTGTCTGGGTGAGAGATGAGGAGGGCTGGAATGGAGTTTTAGTGGACAGCTATGGCACATGGAGCTGTAGAGCTGAGGGCCTGGCAGACAGACTGGGTGTGAACAGTAAGTTCCCTTTCCCCTTTGGGTCTGCTAAGATGGTACCCATTTCCCATAGTCCTCTGCTTCCAAATGGGCCAGACTTGCCACGTTTCTGGTTCTTCACCCACCTCTGTACCCTCATCTTCTAGTAGGTTCCCCCCTTCCCCTTCCCCCGACCCAGGGCAGCTCCATGTCCGGTGGCCTCATCTTCCCTTAGCCTCCCTGCCATTCAATCACATCCACTTTGCCTCCAAACACGGCCAGCTTTCTAACCCTCTTTGGAGCTAAGGCCGAACATTCTGTTTCCATGAATACAGAAACACACTAACTACTGCCATTATGAATTCCAGGGAAGGACTGAGTGGGTTTCTCAAAATCCTCTTATGAACAAAAGATACAGGGGTCAGAAATGCAAGGGAGAAGAATGACTTTCAGCTGAACAGTGCAACCTAGCAGCCCAAAGAGGTGTATTTAAACAGTGATTTTTCTAGTGCGTATGCTGTAGGGGGTTGAAATGTGTGTCCCCCCCAAAAAAAGATTATGTTCCAGTCCTAACTCCTGGCACCTGTGAGTGTGACCTTATTTGGAAATAGGTCTTTGCAGATGGAATTACTTGAGATAATCACATTGGATTAGGGCAGGGGTTGGCAAACTTTTTGACTCGAGGGCCACAATGGGTTCTTAAACTGGACCGGAGGGCCGGAACAAAAGCATGGATGGAGTGTTTGTGTGAACTAATATAAATTCAAAGTAAACATCATTACATAAAAGGGTACGGTCTTTTTTTTTTTTTAGTTTTATTCATTTCAAACAGGCCGGATCCGGCCCGCGGGCCGTAGTTTGCCCACGGCTGGGTTAGGGTGAGCCTTAAATCCAACTACTGGTGTCCCTATAAAAAAAAGAAGACACATATAAACACAGACACACAGGAAAGAAAGGCATGTGAAGCCCTAGCTGGTGTGGCTCAGTGGATAGAGCGTTGGCCTGCGGATTGAAGGGTCCCGGGTTCAATTCCTGTCAAGGGCACATGCCTGGGTTGTGGGTTCGATCTCCAGTAGGGGGCGTGCAGGAGGCAGCAGGCAGCCAAATGATTCCTCTCATCATTGATGTTTCTATCTCTCTCTCTCCCTCTCGCTTCCTCTCTGAAATCAGTAAAAATATATATTTTTTTAAAAAGAAGATCATGTGAAAATGGAGACAAAGATTGGAATAATACAGCTACAAGCCAAGGAACACCAAGAATTCCTGGGAGCCACCAAAAGCCTGGAGGAGGCAAAGGAGAATCGTCCCCTAGAACCTGCAAAGGGAGCACAGCTCTGTTAACACCTTGATTTTGCACTCCGCCCTCCCACATTGAGAAGAATAAACGTCTGTTGCTTTAAGCCACCCAGTTTGTGGTTATTTGTTTTGGCAGCCCTAAGAAACTAGTACAATGCTCAATTTGGCAATTTGGGACAAAAGGGACATTTTATCTACATGTGAATTTTCTGCAAAAAAAAAAATAGCTATAGCATGGAGTATTTGCAAGATGAAGTTTAATGAGATGAAGAACGCTACTATTTGACCTTGTGAGTTCCTTTGGTATTGTACGCACGTGCCCTGATGGAACTGTGTTCTTGCTGTTCCCTTCAGCTGTACAACCACTCCACGGGACACAGGCTCCCGGGGCCCCGAGCTCTCACGCTGGGTTCTTGGCACAATGAAGTTTAATGGGCAGCGTCAGGGCCCTGAAGCCTGAGTACTGTGGGTGGGGGGGTGCTCAAAAACGGGTGACCAAGCCTTTGCACATTCTGACTACTCTTTCCCACAAGCCACAGCTTCCCAGAGGCCCACACCACTCCTAAAAGGCCTGGGCCTGGTCTTCTAAAAGGGTCACCCTTGCTGCGCGCCTGGGTCCGCCTTGGCAAAGTGCCAGGGAGAACACCCCAGCTTCACCCCCAAGTCTCACCTATTAGTGCTCCTTTCCGCCTTTACACCTCCTTCCCCACATCAGATCAGTGGTTCTTGTTTATATCTGCTTCCATCTCCACCCAGTGGTAATTTCAATGGAGATATAAATCTCCCCAAATTATAAATGGCCCAAAGCATTGCAGCTCCAATGATACAGCACACCAGTCAGGAAGAGAAATGTTGTGCCACCTCCTAGACAGGGGACTAGCGGGCCTTTGCTTAAGTCATCCAGAAGAATAAAGACATGGATTCAAACAGATGGCAATTTTAAAACGTTTTCTAGCATAATATGAAAGTTCTTATTGTAGCACATGCAATTCCAGGCACCATTTATCTCAGTGCTTCCTCCTCCCTCATACTCTCTCTTCTTTTAAAGTCAAAATTTTAAATATATTCTACCTAATTCAAAATGGAACTGAAAAAAAAATGAAACTGCCTTATGACCCAGCGATTCCACTTCTGGGTATATATCCAAACAAACCCAAAACACTAATTCGAAAGAATATATGCACCCCTATGTTCCTTGCAGCGTTATTTACGGTAGCCAAGCTATGGAAACAGCACAAGTGCTCATCAGTAGGTGAGTGGATAAAAAAAGCTGTGGTACATTTACACCATGGAATACTACTCAGCCACAAGAAAGAATGAAATCTTACCTTTTGTGATAGCATGGATGGACTTAGAGGTATTATGTTAAGTAAAATAAGTCAGACAGAGAAAGACAAATGCCATATGATTTCACTTATGTGGGATCTAAAAAACAAAATAAACAAACAAAATAGAAGATACAGAGAAAAGACTGAGAGTTGACAGAAGGGTAAAAGATTAGGGAACTGGATGAAAAAGGCAAATAAATTAAGAAGTACAAACTGGTAGTTACAGAATAGTCACAGGGATGTAAATGACAGCATAGGGAATATAATCAATAATCCTATCTAATAAAAGGGTAATATGCAAATTAACCATCACTCCATCACAAAGCTGGCGGCGCCCATAGCCACGAGATGGTGGCGCCCGGTCCTCTCAGCCCTGCCAGAGTCTCCCAGTCCTGTGGGGGCAGCCGCTAAGAGCAGGCAGCATGAGGGGCCTGGTGGAATACTTGCTTCATTGCCACGGCGACGAGACAAGCGTTCCACCCCGGCCGAGGAGGGCCTCTGGGCAGCGGGCACAGAGCGGCCGGGGGGAGGGGGGAACGCTTGTGTCACTGCCCCGGCGACAAGGCAAGCATTCTGCGCCCAGCTGCGGAGGGCCTCTGGCCAGGCCAGGCGCGGAACACTTGCGTCGTTGCAGGCCAGGCTGAGGGACACCCCCACCACATACACAAATTTTGTGCACTGGGCCTCTAGTATTGTAATAACTATGTATGGGGCCAGGTGGGTACTTGATATATCAGGAGAACCACTCTGTAAAGTGCATTATTTTCTAACCACCATGCTGTACATCTGAAACTCATACAGAATAATATTGAATGTAAACTGTCATTGAAAAATTACAAAATATTTAATATTATCCAAAAATATGTTGAGCAAAAGAAACTAGACAAAAAAGTTTACATACCATATGATTCCAATTATAAGGAATTCTAGAACAAGCAAAACTAATTTAAAGGGTCAGAAAGTAGGTTGTCTGGTATGAAGGGAGAAGGTACTTACTGAGAAGGGCAATGAAGGAACTCTTTGTGGTGATGGAAATATTTAATATCTTGATTATTGGGATGGTTTTATATATAGATAGATAGATAGATAGATAGATATAATACATATATATGTGTCAAATATCATCAACCTGTACAGTTAAAATTGCATATTTTATTGAATGTTAATCATACTCCAATAAAGTAGATACTAAGAAAAAAACATAATGAAATACAATTACATACCCACCAGTATGACTAAAATTATAAAGACTTGGACCAAGTACTGACAAGGATATAAAGCCACTGGAACTCTTGTACAATGATGGAAACTTTTTTGGCAGTTAAATAAACAGCCTGCCTATGACCCAACAATTCCACTCCTAGCTTTATACCCAAGAGAAATTAATACATATACCCATAAAAAGATTTGGACCAGAATGCTCATAGAAGCTTTATTTACAACAGCCTACCACTGGAAACTACCCAAATATCCATCAACAGGAGAAAAAATAAACAAATTGTGGTGTGTTCATAAAACGGAAAACTACCGAGTCATAAAGGAACAAACCATGTTCACAACATAGAGAAATCTCCAAAGCGTGTATTAAATGAAAGACTCCTAAGCGTACATACAGTTGGAGCCCACTTACAGGGATCACAAAAGCAGGAATACTAATCTATGTGGATAGAAATCAGAATGGTAGGTGCCTCTGCGGAAGGGAGCTAGCTGGAAGAAAGCATGAGTCAGCCTTTCTGGGTGATGGAGATGTTTTATATCTGAATCGGGCAATGGGCATGTGTGTTTCTCAAAATTAATCAAGCTGTACACTTTAAGATCGGCGCATTTATCTGCATCAGCGGTTCTCAACCTGTGGGTCACGACCCCTTTGGTGGTCGAACGACCCTTTCACAGGGGTCGCCTAAGACCATGCTGCATATCAGATATTTGCATTCCGATTCCTAACAATAGCAACATGACAGTGATGAAGGAGCAACGAAAATAATTTTATGGGTGGGTCACAACATGAGGAACTGTATTTAAAGGGCCAGAAGGTTGAGAACCACTGATCTACATATAAATCCTACCTTGACAAAGCATGAAAAAAACAAAAATAAAAGTTGAAGCCAGGGAGATTTGGCGGGGGGGGCCAGGGGGGGTTGGACAGTTCTTCCGAGTTAGTGTTCATTTGTACTTATTTTCTCATTTTTCTTAGAGATTCCAAAGCTGCTATTTATCAAGAATATTCTTCACAAACAACCAAATTCCTCTGAGAGCGAAGTGACACGGAGCTCTGGTCCTCCGAGGGCCCAAAAAAACAAACCAGGAGCCTGCTGAGATGTGGAAGCCCCAAATCTTTGAACTCACAAGAGAAAGAATTCTAAATCAGGAACCCAAACATTCTCTGTTTCCTACCAGAAATATACACGCACGCGAAAGCTTCAGCAAGCAATGAGGCTACTGAAACAGCGATCGGGTCAGCACAGATGTCTTAAAATGCATTCAG
>NW_005370542.1:2108311-2108698 GCF_000412655.1 Myotis brandtii
CAACCATGCCCTCTGCGGTCACAATTAATCCGACATGCGAGGTCCTGAGCGTGAAAGCCGTGCATGTCAGGGGGTTTTTCAAATGCCTTGGACACAAGTGCCTGCCACCCAAGAAGCAATGCGTTACCTGGGAGGCCAAGTGTTACCACCATGAAATAGGAAGCCATGGGCCCGCACAACCAGCCAGGGCTTTCCCAAGCAAGGGCAATGTCAAGTTCAGCTCATCACACCACAGCTCTGAAGAGTTAGCCAAGCCCTGACTAGTTTGGCTCAGTGGCTAGAGCATTGGCCTGTGGACTGAAGGGTCCCAGGTTCGATTCCGGTCAAGGGCATGTACCTTGGTTGCGGGCACATCCCCAGTAGGAGGTGTGCACGAGGCAGCTGATC
>NW_005370542.1:2108865-2116660 GCF_000412655.1 Myotis brandtii
GGTTGCGGGCACATCCCCAGTAGGGTGTGTGCAGGAGGCAGCTGATCGATGTTTCTCTCTCATCGATGTTTCTAACTCTCTATCCCTCTACCTTCCTCTCTGTAAAAAATCAATTAAATATATTTTTTAAAAGAAAAAATATATTAAAAAAAAGAGAGAGAGTTAGCCCAAAAGATTTCAGATTGGAGACACCTAGTTGCACACTCATTCCTCAACGGTAGCAGCCCTCTGACCAACAGGTCCTGGAATACACTTAGTTGTTTAGGAAGCATCTGCAGATGTGCAGGTCCGGTTAGCAGTGGTTCTCAACCTTCTGGCCCTTTAAATACAGTTCCTCATGTTGTGACCCAACCATAAAATTATTTTCATTGCGACTTCATCACTGTCATGTTGCCACTGTTATGAATCGTCATGTAACTGTCTGATCTGCAGGATGGTCTTAGGCGACCCCTGTGAAAGGGTGGTTCGACCGCCAAAGGGGTCGCGACCCACAGGTTGAGAACCGCTGCTCTAAATCATTTCTTTCAAACAGAGCCTCATTCACGTTTTGATTTTACACTGGGCCCAGTGCTGGTTAACTCCAAATCGATCATAGGCCTAAATGTAAGAGTGGAAACTATGAAACTCTTAGAAGAAACTATGGGAGTAAATTTTCATGACCTTGGGTTGGACAAAGCCTTCTTAGATACAACACCAAAAGCATAAGCAACAAAAGCAAAGTAGATAAATTGACTTCAACAAACTTTAAAACTTCTGTGATTCAAAGAATACCATCAAGAAAGTGTACATATATCCTAATGCTGGGATAAAAATATTTGCAAATCATATATCTGATGATGAACTTGTGTCTAGAATATAAATAATTCTTGCAATGCTATAATAAAAAGACAAGCAATCCTCAGAGGGAAGGTAGGGGAGGGAGGGGGTCAGGGGGAGAGATCAACCAAAGGTCTTATATGCAAGCATATAGGCCTAACCAATGGACATGAACAACAGGGGGGTGAGGGCATGAGCGGGGGGATAGGGGGTAACGTGGGTATAAGGACACATATGTAATATCTTAATCAATAAAAAATATATATTAAAAAAAAGAAGGGTACGGAGTCCTAGCATGTTTGGCTTAGTGAACAGAGTGTCAGACTGAAGAAGCCCGGGTTTGATTCTGGTCAAGAGCATGTGAGATGGGGGGTAACGTGGGGATAAGGACACACATGTAATAACTTAATCAATAAAAAAATTTTTTAAATAAAGCAATCTTATTTAAAATATGCAACGAATCTAACAAACATTTGTCCAAAGAACATATGCAGATGGTCAATAAGTACATGAAAAGATTCTCAATATAATTAGCCATCAGAGAAATGCAAATCAAAACCACAATGAGATACTACATCACCCCTACCAGGGGACAGAGGACTATGATCAAAAAGACAGGTAATAGCCCTAGCTGGTTTGGCTCAGTGGATGTATGCTCACACATACATACACACATCCACACACATATCCACACACACACACACACACACACACACACACACACACACATATATCAGGGAACCACTGGTCCATCCCCTGCAGATCACTGCGGGAAGGGATAGAAGAATGAAGGGGGAGGTAGCCACATGCATAATAAATCAAAATTGGGCAGGGGGGGTACTTCCTTCACCAGAGAGGCCTGTCAGTCTAATATGGGGGAAAGATCAGTGACTAGGGAGTCGACCCTACTAGAAGCCACAACATCTTGGAAAAATGATTACTTTGAAAAAGCTCTGGGTTAAAATCCCAGGAGACAACGAGCTCCTTCCCTTAGCCTCAGACGCCGGACCATGATTGCTCTGAGTCCTTCATAGTAACCACATTATTCCGTGACAGTGATTGGTCTCAGCGTGGACATGTGACCCATTTCTGGCCAATGGAATGAATTATAAAGAGAAGTTTGCTGAGGTTTTATAACGTAAAGATTTCTCACTCCCCAAAATAAGGTTGTTGTAGAAAGAAAAACCCTTTACTATCCTTCCTTCCTCCCTACGTCTGACGTGAAGAAGTGATGCGTGGGACACCCACAACCATCTGCAAATATGAACATAAACTCACGAGATTCATAATATGCTGCCCAGCTGCTGATACTACTGAGTCACAGAGTCAACCCAAGGGCTCTTACCATCAAACTTCTAGATCTGTGAGATAATCAAATATTGTCTTTTCACTTAATTCTGTTAATTAATCTTTTTAAAAAATATTTTATTGATTTCAGAGAGGAAGGGAGAGGGAGAGAGAGATAGAAACATCAATGATGAGAGAGACTCATTGATCGGCTGCCTCCTGCACGCTCCCTACTGGGGATCGAGCCCGCAACCCAGGCATGTGCCCTTGACTGGAATCGAACCAGGGACCCTTCAGTCTGCATTCCGACGCTCTATCCACTGAGCCAAACCAGCTAGTGCTGTTAATTAATCTTTTTAATTAATGATAAAAGTATCCTGAGATAAAGTCCCATTCATCACCCTCCCATTAAATTGGTTAAGAAATTTGAGACATTAATAGAGAGGATTCCACTTTCTTTGGGACCATGAGCTGTAAGGACGGATGTTTCTTTTGGCCATTGATCATCTTCCATGACTTTATGGAAAGACACCTGCAGTGGGAGAAAACAAGCCCATCAGGGAAGGCAACAGAGCTAAGAGACGTTGACTATAATAAAGTTAATTCTTGTAGTGATACTGGCCTCAACTACCTTATCTGTACAATGGGGAGAATAATTCCTGCCATGCCAGACTGCTAAGAAAAGGATTTTAACTAACATTTGTAAAGTGCTTGATTCCATTTACTTTGCATTTGAAACCCTTGGCTAATGAAGTAGTCCAGCCTACCCTGCAAAGGAGATTAATGCTGTTATTTGATAATATTTGAGAGTTTGGGGGTACCTCCTAGAAGCCAGTGTGTGTGGGCTTGAAAACTGGTTTCCCTGGAAAAACACTTTGGCACCTGATCCAATTTTGCCTTGGTTTTAGTAACTGTGCTCAGAGATGCCAAAAGAACGGAGAGGAGAGAGGAAGAAAGGGAAGGAGGGAGGGAGGAGGGAGGAAAGGAAGGAGGGAGGGAAGGAAGGAAGGAAGGAAGGAAGGAAGGAAGGAAGGAAGGAAGGAAGGAAGGTTGGTTGGTTGTAGGAAATGCCATTAACTTCCAAAAATACTCTGAGCCTATGCAATGTTAGTTTTCCTTCTCAGCCCAAGGCAGTTCTTAGTCATAAAATAACATTTTTTAAAAATATATTTTATTGATATTTTACAGAGAGAAAGGGAGAGGGATAGAGAGTTAGAAACATCGATGAGAGAGAAACATCGATCAGCCGCCTCCTGCACACTCCCCACTGGGGATGTGCCTGCAACCAAGGTACATGCCCTTGACCGGAATCGAACCTGGGACCCTTCAGTCCGCAGGCTGACGCACTATCCACTGAGCAACACCGGTTAGGGCAAATAACATTATTTTTAAACGTCTCTCTACCTTGTCTGTCTTTCACAATCATAAATAAAATAAACTTTAAAATGATACAAAATTTTGTAGTATTTTATGTGAATCGGTTATGCTGCATGTTAAATGAAAACATCATTGTATACATTGCAATGCCCATTGACACGCATCGCTTGTTTTCCCTGTGATGACCTGGGGTGGGGGCAGCGAGCACAGCTGTTGCATCTCCCAGTCCGTATGAGCAAGAATCCAGCGAGCAGGTGACAGGATGAGAATACCGCCCTGATCTGCTGTGCAACTAACCCAGTGATGGCAAACCTTTTGAGCTCGGCGTGTCAGCATTTTGAAAAACCCTAACTTAACTCTGGTGCCGTGTCACATATAGAAATTTTTTGATATTTGCAACCATAGTAAAACAAAGACTTATATTTTTGATATTTATTTTATATATTTAAATGCCATTTAACAAAGAAAAATCAACCAAAAAAAATGAGTTCGCGTGTCACCTCTGACAAGCGTGTCATAGGTTGGTCCTTACTGCCCCTTCTCTTCCACTCATTATTCATACCAATCACAGAGGTGCTCCTCAAATCTTTATATATATATAGAAGTAGCTACTGCTGACAAGATGTCTTATTTTCTTAGATATATTTTTATTTCAGAGAGGAAGGGAGAGGGAGATACAGAAACAACCATGATGAGAGAGAATCATGGATCAGCTGCCTCCTGCACACCCCCGACTGGGGGTCGAGCCCGCAACCTGGAATCGAACCCGGGACCCTTCTGTCCACAGGCCGATGCTCTATCGACTGAGCCAAACTGGCTAGGGCCAGATGTCTTATTAATAACACTTTGATTCTGAGACAGAAGCAGTGGTTTTGAACTCCACGCATTGCAATCACCACTAGGCATACTATTAGCCTACCCAGGGGATAGGAGCAGGAGAAGTCTGCGAGGCATGAAATGTGAGCCCAACGCAAACACGGGAGCCACCTCCTAATAAGGAAAAATGATGTTTGGCCATTGTCTTGTGAGGAAAAGAAGGCTGGGTTATAGTGACCTGAAAATCAACTTCGCCAGACGTCATGCCAGGTCAAGTAGGAAAGCCAAAACAGCCACTGGGTTAGCATGGCTGAATGCTACATCCAGAGTCAAATGAGTTCCAGGGACAAAAGAAAAGAAATGTTAAGGGTATTTGATTTATTTTGCGGGAGTGAACAAAATTTAGGTTTCCGGGTATTCATTGTTCATTCACTCAGTCACTCGACTGTTCAATGAATAATCGTTGAGTGCCTATTCTAGGGCAGGGACTGCTTTAGCTCCTGGTAATATACCAGTGAATGAGCCCAGTGAAGAGAGGGACACAGAGGATAAAAAAGGAAATCAATTCTAACTTCA
The DNA here is from genome assembly GCF_000412655.1 of Myotis brandtii. Lineage (NCBI taxonomy): Eukaryota > Metazoa > Chordata > Mammalia > Chiroptera > Vespertilionidae > Myotis > Myotis brandtii. Next base: position 2,113,738 of record NW_005370542.1, read on the forward strand.
CATGATGCGAAGTGCATACATAGCTTCTTTCCCTCCTTCCTTCCTTCTTGCCTTTCTTTCTAAATAATCCAACCCAAGAGCTATGAAATGGGCCTTGCCGGGTAGGTATGTACCTGCACAGGGTGGGGTAGGGGTGACGACCCAGTAGAGCATATCAGAGTGCAAGCAGGGTGAGCAGGAATGCTGAGCTTACTCAAGGGAGCCTGCCGCTGGAGGGTAGAGTCCTAGTGGCAGAGGAAGGCCTCCACACAGGAGGGAGAGGATGCCAGCCTGGTATGGGCTTGTGGCACCTGAAGGGGGTACATAGAGTGTCCCTGTGCCACCACATGTGAGGTCCACATTTAATAGCAAGAAGTATCACTTGTCAAATGAGTCCAAGATGTGGGCAAAGACGATATGGCCTGAGCTCTAAATCCTAACACTATAAAACTATTGAATAGAAATTCACATCAAATTGACCCCCAAAAAAGGCTGTATAAGATTGCCCATGCAAAACTGGATGCCATTTCTTAAGCTAAATCAGGATTCTCAACCTGTGGGGTCAGATTATTTGTTGTTGTGGGGACGGTGGCATTCGGCATAATGTAGGGTGTTTATCAGCATCCCTGGGATCCCTGCACTAGATGCCAGCACCATGCCCTCTCTTCCCCATTGTGACAACAACAAAAGTCTCCAGACATTGCCAGATGTCCTCTCGGGGGAGGGGCAAATCCGTTCCTTCCACCCGAGTTGAGAACCACTGCATTAAATGAACTAATGAAAATCACTGCTTTCGCCTAGCTGGCGTGGCTCAGTGTTTGAGGTCAAGGTTTGATTCCCAGTCAGGGCACATGCCCCAGTTGTGAGCTTGACCCCCAGCTGGCGGCATGCAGGTGGCAGCTGGTCAATGACTCTCTCATCATTGATGTTTCTATCTCTCCCTTTCCCTTCCTCTCTGAAATCAATAAAAAAATTTTTTTTTTAAAAAATCACTGCTTTCCATCTAACATGTTTTCTTTGAAAATCCCACAAAATGATCAGACCATTTGGGACCAAATTGAGCATTGGCTCCATCAATTAATATGTCTGGACATGCTTTAAAAACCTGTGGCTGACACGACACAGAGCATTAGAGTAATTAAGGGAAATTATGGAATCAGATTCAGAAGGTCACGGCAAATGGGCCTAATGAAAATGACTCTATTCGAACAGGATAAATAAAAGCTCATTCACTTGAGTACAGAACACCAACAGCAAATTATAGAATGGAGAGAGACATGATTTAACTTCTACAAGCGTGGAAAAAGTTCTGCAGGCGCACACAGCAATGTGACTACCAAAAGGAGTAGGACTTTTGGAGTTATTTTATGTAAACTCCTGGCAGTTGCCTAGGTTGGCTGGTGGTAAGTTCACCTGTGGGAGATGGTAACCAGGCTTTGAGGGACTCACCAGGAGGTTGGAAGCCTCTTAGCCGGAGGTGCTAATGTTCACAAGCTCCAGCTCTGATTACAGAAGAGATTTTTGTAACCAACCCACCCCTTTGTTTACTTATCTGGGGCCCTTTGAAGAAGAGATGGGAGCTGAGGGTAGATCAAAGGCTCAGACTACTGCCTATTTTTTTATTCTGTTTTTATTGATTTCAGAGAGGAAGGGAGAGGGAGAGAGAGATGGAAACATCCATGATAAGAGAGAATCATGGATCGGCTGCCTCCTGCACGCCCCACACTGGGGATTGAGCCCACAACCTGGGCATGTGCCCTGAGCAGGAATCGAACTGTGACCTCCTGGTTCATAGGTCGACATTCAACCCCTGAGCCGCTCTGGCTAGGCACTTTGTTGTTGTTGTTGTTAAATATATTTTATTGATTTTTTACAGAGAGGAAGGGCGAGGGATAGAGTTAGAAACATCAATGAGAGAGAAACATCGATCACCTGCCTCCTGCACACCCCCCACTGGGGATGTGCCCACAACCAAGGTACATGCCCTTGACTGGAATTGAACCTGGGACCCTTCAGTCAGCAGGCCGATGCTCTAGCCACTGAGCCAAACCAGTTAAGGCAAGCTAGGCACTTTTATTAAATTTTTATTAAATTCATTGGTTACTAGAATCATATAGGTTTCAAATGTACAATTCTATAATACATTTTCTGTTTATTCCATTCTGTGTTTACAGCTCAAAGTCAAATCTTCTATCACCACGTATAGGGGTGGGTAAATGTAGGTTGCAGTTGGGTTGTGACATTCTTTTGAGTTAATAAAGCTATTGTAATAATCATAACCTGCATGCCTTCTATACAGACAACTGTAAACCTCCTTTTGCCCACCCCTTTACAACATATTTGACCCCTTTACTCTTTACTACCTCCCCCCAATTTTCTTTTAATGATTATCTTTGCGTGTCTAAAAAAATGACTTAGGTGATTGAAAGTTAATGGTCTATTAAAGAACTTGTTATTTTTGTGTCAGGTAAAAAAATAGAGAGAGACAAATGTTTGCAGAGAAGAGATCAAAGAGTAAGGATTTTATAACTAGCTTAATAATTTTAATTTTTAGGAAACATTGAAATAAAAACAATCATAACAATAATAGGGAACTGGGAAGCTTCAGAACCTATATTTGTATTTGTTTGTACAATAACTGAGCCAAATAAAAACTGAATACATCCTAGCACACTACATGTCTCAAACAAGAACAAAGAAAAGAGGCAGGGAATTCAGCCATCAAGTGACACGGGAGAGTATAAACACATACTCCTGAAAGAGCCTGTCCCTTAGTCATTGGTGCCTGTGGTGGATCCGTATTGCCTCCTCAACAAAAAAGCTATCATGTAGAATTCAAGGTCAGATAAAGAGCTTCACAGACAAGAAAAAGCTAAAGGAGTTCATCACCACCAAACCAGGATTATATGAAATGCTGAAGGATATTCTTTAAGAAGAGGAAGAA
>NW_005370542.1:2116881-2120516 GCF_000412655.1 Myotis brandtii
GAGGGGAGCTATGGGGGGAAAAAAGAGGAACAACTGTAATAATCTGAACAATAGATTTATTAATTAAAAAAAAAAGTCTCCAACTCCTGCCTCCTGCTTGCCTTGTCTTGCAGGCAAAGACTTGCCTCCCACTAAGGACAAAAATTCCAAATACTCACACTTACTTCCTCAGACTCCTTTGTAGTGTAAATATGGGCACATGACCCAATGCTGACAAATGAGACACAGGGGGAAGTCTACAGGGAACTTTTGGGAAGGGCTTTCTTTAAAAGTAACAAAGGTATAAATACCCTTTTATTCACCAAGTGTGTCCTGAGAGGCCCATGTGCCTATGGCCAACTGCCAGTGAGAAGCAGGCTCTCAGTCAAACATCCCTTGAAGAACTGAACTCTGCCAACAACCAGGGTGAGCTTGGAAATGCATCCTTCCACAGTCGAGCCTTCGGATGAGACACCGGTTCAGGCTGCAACCTTGGCTGCAGTCTCGTAAATGGCCCTCAAGTAGAAGAATCAGCTAAGCGGCTTCTGGACTCCTGACCCACAAAAACTGTGAGATCATAAATACGTATTGTTTTAAGGCACTGAGTTAGCGGTAAGTTGTTACATAGTAATACAGAACTAAGACAATGCCTGTGAGAGAGAAAAAATGTTCTTACTGCCTAAGCAACTTTCAGTTGTTCATTCAGTTCCATGCATCCGAAAGCAGCCTGGCTGATACACAGAGAGATTTCTTGTGCAGATCCTGTCTTTTTGTACTTGTAATATTTCATTAGCATAATACTAAGCTACTGGTTAACATTAGATTGATTACGTCTGCTATTATAAAATTGGAAAGAAAAGCTATTGTGATCATTTCATGTTCAAATGAAGGATCGAGATTCACAGAATTATCCTGGGCTCTTCATTAGCTTTGACATTTGAGAATGATTCATTTGGTTAAGTGCATTCTGAGTATCTTGTACTAGCAAAAAATATTATTATACTTACTAGCACCATTTTTACAGAATGCTTACACAAACAGACTTCTTCCACATTTCTGCTTTTTCCATCAAAGCACAGAATTGTATCCAAGTCCAGCGCAGGGGGTGCCAGGAGAGAAAAACCAGGAAGCCCAATTCAGGACCTGTCTGTACTCTCCCTGCCTCAAGGTCTTAGGTTACTCATCGCACCTCTCTGAAGTCCAGTTGCATCAGAACCAAAGGGGGATGACCTTCATCTCACTGAGTAAATGGTAAAAAGTAAAACAAAGTCTGCTTATATTGAAGCATTTGGGGGGAGGAGAAATTATATAAAGGATAATACATTATCCCGGTTCTCAGAGGATATTTTGTTTTTGTTGAAATAAAAATATACACACATAGGAAAGGTGAGTCCAATCAGTCCTGGCCATATTTTAAAGCCATTTGGTAAAGGAGCATTTTCTGGAAGCCTTTTAAAATCAACATACTTAGCTACATTTGCTCGGGGTCTCTAACTACTTCCGATAAAGATTTGAAGAACCAAGGACATCCATCAACTGAGTTAAATCTAGGAAAGCACTTGTCCTTTTCTCTGTCCCAGTAACAAAAATAACATCCTGGAATGAGAATGTTGTGTTGTAATCTTTTCTGGCTGTGTCTGCGGAATGCCCAAACAAGTGAAAGCTAACCCACTCAGGCAAAGCAGGTACTTGGCCCTTTGGTTGTTTCATTGACTTCATCTTTTCTCCCTCTAATGCAGTGGTTCTCAACCTTCCTAATGCCGCGACCCTTTCATACAGTTCCTCATGTTGTGGTGACCCCCAATTTCATGGTTACAAATGGAACATCATGAAAGCAGAGTGATTCATCACCAAAACAATATGTCATTATAGATGTGTTTTCCGATGGTCTTAGGCGACCCCTGTGAAAGGGTCGTTCGACCCCCAAAGGGGTCGCGACCCACAGGTTGAGAACCGCTGCCCTAATGCATTGATTCAAGCTCGCTTTTGTGTGCAGATCTAACCTTGGTGCTTCTAGTTGCCTTTGGAGTCATTCATCTTCCGTCAGCCATGCGTCTGATCTGAAGATATTTGTGAAGTTTACATTTATGAAAATGTTTTCTCAACTTCATCAGGCACAGATTTTCGTCCTTCTAAACCAGCGGTTCTCAACCTGTGGGTCGCGACCCCTTTGGGGTTCGAACGACCCTTTCACAGGGGTCGCCTAAGACCATCGGAAAACACATATATAATTACATATTGTTTTTGTGATTCATCACTATGCTTTCATGATGTTCAATTTGTAACCATGAAATGGGGGGTCACCACAACATGAGGAACTGTATGAAAGGGTCGCGGCATTAGGAAGGTTGAGAACCGCTGTATACATCCTAGGACTCTCTTTTTCTCCTAATTCACTCATCTTCAAAATAGTAGTCGTGTGCCTCTCCACTGTTTTCCTTTCTTAAACAACATGGCATCTCCGCATTCTTCTTCTCAGTGTCCCTCCAAAAGACTCCAAGATTCCCAGGTCCTCTGAAATTTTCTCCAGTAATTCCTCTCCAGAGAGCAAAGCTTTCTCTGCTTTTAGGTGTGTATAAAATGACCTGTTTTCAGCCCTAGCTGGTTTGGCTCAGTGGATATAGAGTGTCAGCCTGCAGACTGAAGAGTCCGGGTTCGATTCCAGTCAAAGGCATATGCCTGGGTTGTGGGCTCGATCCCCAGTGTGGGGCGTGCAGGAGGCAGCTGATCAATGATTCTCTCATCATTGATGTTTCTCTCTTGCTCTCCCTCTCCCTTCCTCTCTGAAATCAATAAACACATATTTTATAAAAATAAAATGCCCTGTTTTCTCATATCTCCTTGCTACCCTAGATTCCAGGTCCCCTGACCTCTGGTTCCCAATGTTAATGTTCTCGGGGTTTTTTCATCCATCTCATTTTCCTGCCTGAAGGGACTCTGATCCCAGCCTCCTCCGGGCACTACTGGATGCAAATGGGAAGAGGAAGGAGCTGTGAGGGGTTCCATCCCTGGACACAGGCCACCTTTACATTCTGAGGCATCCGGCTTTGCCAAGCGTGACTTCAGCTGGAAACAATCTTGAAATGAGAAGGCTTACTGCGCTCTATTCTGCAGTTTTGTGTGTGTGTGTGTGTGTGTGTGTGTGCCAGCTTTCTTCTCAAAGACTGATTCAGACCTAGGTTATTGCGGGCTGTTCTGTTTTATTTGTTTAGTTTTCTCATTGGAAGAGTAACACAATTTTCCAGCAAAGTTGTTATTTATCACAGGAGGGTATCTGAAGAAGGAAGAAAACTGTCCTGTCATATATAAAATCTTCCCTGTATGTGATTTTATAAAATGAAAGAACTTAAAAGGGCATTAAAGGTCACCTGGTGCAGACGTGGAGAGTATTACGCTAAGCGAAATAAGCAGTCAGAGAAAGACAAGTATCACATGATCTCCCTCATATGTGGAATCTAATGAACAAAATAAAGTGATGAACAAAATAGATCGGGAGACATAGAAGCATGGAGCAGACTGACGAATCTCAGAGGGAAAGCGATGGTGGGGGGATGGGTGGGAGGAGATCAAGCAAAGAACTTGTACGCATATATGCACAACCCCTGAATGCAGACAATAGGGTGGTGAAGGCCCTGGGTGGGGAGGGGGGGGCAGGC
>NW_005370542.1:2120572-2122895 GCF_000412655.1 Myotis brandtii
ATGTAATACTTTCAACAATAAAGTTTTTTTAAGTCATCTGGTCCACCTTTTCCTCTTTTTATTCAAATAATAGTATTTAGTGGGCCCTTCCTTTCTTTGGAAGGTATTTCCTAAGATGCTCCATCATCATCATCATCATCATCATCATCATCTATCGGCCTCAGCTGTGGGGACTCCCTCTCTCTGTCTGTGCCCCCACTACCACCTAACTGACTAGCCTACTACACTCTACCTCCCTAAGAATAGAATATATTTTCCCAAGCACAGTTTTAAAAACTGTCCACTAAATCCCACAAGTTAAGATTCAGAAGCAAAGAGGAACTTTTTTTTTCATGGAACTCACAAGAATAGCTAACAAGAAACAGCAGACAGTGCAAGTGTTGGCAAGGTTGTGAAACTCGAAGATCCAATATAGGAAGGAATCAGAAAACTTTCTCTATAAACATGCAGTCTCATTCGCAACTACTTAACTCTGCCTTTGCCACATGAAAACAGAAACAGGCAACACATCAAAAATGATCAAGATTGCGTGTTACAGAAACAGGCCTTTGGGCGTAGTTCACAGATTCTGGATCTAATGTATTGTCAGTGATGGCGTACATTTGTACAAGCAGCTGGAAAACTAAGGCAGAACACACACACACACACACACACACACACACACACACACACTAAGCCTTAGCGATTATATTTCTACATATACACACATGGCAGTAAAAAAACCAGAAATAAGTCAAATACATGGTCATTAATAGTAGAACTGATCAATAAATTGTGATAAATTAATGTAATATAAGACTTCATTGCAAAGAAAATGAATGAATTACAATTAAATGTGACAACCTGGAAGATCTCACAAAAAACGTGTTATAAACCCAGACACAAAGTAATAGTTAATCTGTGATTACGTTTATATAAAGTGCAAAACTAATCTATGTGATTAGAAGTTGGGGAAGTGTATACTTTGGGGGTTCTATTTCTAGTGAGGCTCTGTTTCTTGATCAGGTGCTGGTTACATGGATGTGTCCACTTATGGAAATGGGGCCAGGTGGGCATTATGACCTATACACCTTTCCGCATGTACTTTTTACATCAATAACATATTTACAATGACAACCTGTGAAAACTTCTTCAATAAATCACATGTTTCAAATCTCACTTCCTCACTGAACCTTTCCTTCTGGCCCTGGGACCGAATTAATTACTTCCTCCTCTGAGTTCCCATGACACCCTGCACATTCATCTGTGTGTACTAATTCATGATTATTTATATCTTCTTGCTATAGCTAGACTCTTTGCTGCTTTCACACAGGGAACGCATTTTAATTACCTTTGTGCACTCAAAGATCAACACGTTGAATGATGAAAAAGAGACTAGAAATAAATGCCATTGAAGAGCTCAAGCGGGCACTTTCGGTGTTCATGAGACAATTCCACCATAAATCGGTTACTCTCTAGCCCAGTGATGGCGAACCTATGACACGCGTGTCAGAGGTGACACGCAAACTCATTTTTTTGGTTGATTTTTCTTTGTTAAATGGCATTTAAATATATAAAATAAATACAAAAAAAATATGTCTTTGTTTTACTATGGTTTCAAATATCAAAAAAATTCTATATGTGACATGGCACCAGAGTTAAGTTAGGGTTTTTCAAAATGCTGACACGCCAAGCTCAAAAGGTTCGCCATCACTGCTCTAGCCCTTGCCAACAACTTATTGAAGTCATTTTATAATCCAAAGAGAGAGTCCCAGAGTCTTGATGGAAATGTCAACCATCTCTCTCTTTGGACCTTCACAGACTCTACCCCTTATTTGTTAGATCCCAAGCAAGGACAATACCCAGATCATATTCGCTCAGGTCCTCAAAGAAGTGCCTTTAATTTCACAAGATCTGATGTTATTCCCTCTGTTGAGACCACAGATAGCCATTTTTATACACATGCACACAAAATCTGTGTCTTTTGCAAAACCAAAGTTGAAATTGTATCTATTTCATTGCACAATGGCCCATATATACTAGTAAAGACTTGCAAGATATATTTTTCTTTGAACTCAGTGGCAGAAAAGAAAGGTGACATTTGCTGATGAACTTACACATTAAAAATTGCTTTGGGGAACCCAAGAACTATCTTCTTCTTTTTTATGTGTCAGAAAATTCCATACTCAATAAAATTATCAACCCAAATGATTAAGTCACTGTAGGACCTTGGTGATAATTATGCTTCTGTTCCTTTTATTTTACTTCAGTTCCACTTTTATGTGAAATTGCTCTTTTTTATTGTATTGAATTTGTTAAGCCTCCTTGGAAAGCAGGTAGACTA
>NW_005370542.1:2122991-2125170 GCF_000412655.1 Myotis brandtii
GGGGTTTCTCAGTCTCCGTACTATTTACATGTTAGGCTAAATAATTAATTGTGCATTGTAGGATGTTAAGCAGCATCCCTGACCTCTACCCCTAACTGACAATAGCATGCACCCCAGCTGTGACAACCAAAAATGTCTCCTGACATTATCAAATGTCCCCTGTTGGGCAAAATCACACCCAGTTAAGAATCACTTTCTAAATCCTATATAATAAAAGGCTAATATGCAAATCGACCAAATGGCAGAATGACTGGTCGCTATGACACATACTGACCACCAGGGGGCAGATGCTCAACACAGGAGCTGCCCCCTGGTGGTCAGTGCGCTCCCACAGTGGGAGCACCACTCAGCCAGAAGCTGGGCTCACAGCTGGTGAGAGCAGCAGTGGTGGCAGGAGCCTCTCCCGCCTCCACGGCAGTCAGACATCCCCCGAGGGCTCCTAGACTGTGAGAGTGTGCTGGCGAGGCTGAGGGACACACCACCCCCACCCCCAAGTGCACGAATCTCGTGCACCAGGCCTCTCGTATATAAATAAATATTCTAAAACTCTTTCAAGTTCTTGTGTCTAAACTTAGTCACCAAGTAGCTATTAAATAAGATGCAACTCAAAGGACTGATTAAAACCAACTACATCTTTCACCCTGTTCAATGGTACATAAGTAGGTCTTCATCCAAATGAGGAAAACACATAAACACCCACTGGCCTACTTAGGAGACGCGGGCGAAAGAAAGACAGTAAAAACCAGTGAATGGAAAATGTTGATTTCATATCTTTCCTGGGGTTAAACACAGGAACAAATGAATGGAAGTGGTTAATGGCCACAGACAATGTTATGAAGGTATTTCAGATGCCACATTGGGCAAGTCCTATGGGAAAAGTAAACCCAAAAGTCAGCTGGAGCTTCTTTTATGTGTCTCCCTAGCCCTGCTAAATGAAGGCATCTGGAAGAAGGTTGGATGTTTTATTTTCTCAAAGTAGAAAATGACTGAGAGGTCTAGATGGCTTTTATTCAACAAACATCAAAGCTTCCCGGAAATTTTCCCCTCGAAGAGCAACATATGAGGGAAGGAGTAATGGAAGTGACAAGCCACCCAGTAAGAATACTACTCACCAGTATAATGCATTTCACTTCCACCTACCAGCTCGCATTTGCCTCTCTGAGGTAGCCTGGACAATATAGGTTGAATTACCCTCACTTTATACTCGGGTTAAGTCAAACATGTAAATGGCACAGAATCATATACTGGAGAACATAGAAGAACTTGAGTGGAAATAACCTTAATTGTCTGCAGCCTACAAAACCCCAATCCAAGCCTCTTCCCCCTGTAATTCTCCCCGGATTGGCCCCAGCCCTCAGTTGGAAATAGAGTCTTTCACTCTTCTATTCGCGTTGTCTCTGTGTTAGCTTTTTCTCCCTACTCCAGCACAATGTGTCTTAACCGTCTTTGCTTCTGCGCTGTTTTCACCACGCACAGAGCCTTGCAGGAATCAAAACTATTTGTTTAATTGAACCTATCTATTAATATACTCCTGAATTCCTATGGGTTACTCGGGAGTGAAAGTTGAGTATTAAAAGCCGCATCCTTAAGGGGAAAGGATTTCTTGAGAAATGTCTGGAGGTTTGTGACCCAGTGATCCTCTCTCTGTAAAAGCACACGAATGTTTATGCTCAGGGAGAGGGAGCCGAGGCCTGCTCTGTCCGGGGGAACTCATCGCCTAGGCCAGTGATGGCGAACCTTTTGAGCTCGGCGTGTCAGCATTTTGAAAAACCCTAACTTAACTCTGGTGCCGTGTCACATAGAGAAATGTTTTGATATTTGCAACCATAGTAAAACAAAGACTTCTATTTTTGATATTTATTTTATATATTTAAGTGCCATTTAACAAAGAAAAATCAACCAAAAAATTGAGTTTGCGTGTCACCTCTGACACGCGTGTCATAGGTTCGCCATCACTGGCCTGTGCTCTCCACAGTCACCTTCAGGTGGCATGTTGGATGTACATGGCAGCACTGCTTTTAAGCAGTTACTACAAGGCACACTTTATATGGAGGCTTGTCCCAGCTGGTTTGGCTCATTGGATAGAGCAGTGGTCGGCAAACTGCGGCTCGGCAAACCAAGGCTCGCGAGCCACATGTAGCTCTTTGGCCCCTTCAGTGTGGCTCTTCCACAAAATACC
>NW_005370542.1:2125390-2128912 GCF_000412655.1 Myotis brandtii
CGGGTTCAATTCCCAGTCAGGGCACGTGCTCGGGTTGCAGGCTCGATCCCCAGTAGAGGGCGTGCAGGAGACAGCTGATCAATGATTTTCTAATCATTGATGTTTCTATCTCTCTCTCCCTCTCTGAAATCAATAAAAATCTTTTTTTTTTTAATAAAAGTCTGAAGGCTTCCACATCTTGCTGTACATGGCTTTAAAACTAGTGATATCTGTTCAGTTTCGAGAGGGCGGTTCTCGAGTGATGCACCCTGGAATCAGGCTCCCTCCTCTCTGGTTCCAGGATGCGTCACCCAAGAACTGCCGCTGCCAAGTCACCACAGCTCAGCAGCTCCTGCATTGAGCGTCTGCCCCCTGGTGGTCAGAGTGTGTCATACTACCGCAGGTCAGATGGTCGGACAGTTGCTTAGCCTTTTATATATATAGATTATAACCAATAAGACCTAACAGCATTGCCCAATGTGCTTTTAGGATCACAAAATATCTTTCTTTTCTAGTCCTGGAATAAACTGCTATAAGGATCTAGTCCAACTGTTTCCAGACAGACAGGAAAGCAGGCCCCTAGGAGAAGTAACTGGCTTAATCAAGTGGCAAAGCTACAGCTGAGACAAAGACATCTCTGCTACCCACTCTCTACCCATCCATTGCCTCTCTCACGAGGCCACATTCCTGTCTTTGGGCAATAAAAAGCAAGGTTTTCACAGAATCCACCTATTCCATATAAAAGTTACCACACAAACTCCAGATGTCCTTCCCTTTTTTCCTAATTCTTTTTTATAAGGATGGATGCATTTCACGGCTCCCTATGCTTGTGTCTATTCGATTTATCAAAGACTGAGATTATGCTCATTGATCTAAATATTTCTAGCTGCTTTAAATATTAATTTATTTAATATACACTTATCATGGCTATAGCTACAAATATTACCTAGATCGAAAAGCAAAGTATACTTTCTGCTGGATTGTGAAACACTCAGTAGTATGTTTATGAAGGTATCTTTAATTCCTTCAGGTATTTAATTATGAGACTAATAAAGTTAGGGGAATGTAGTCTCTCTTCTGCATGTGCACGTGGAGAAAGTGCAAGTTCTCTGGTGTGTCTTCTCCTAAGGACACTAATCCTATTGGATCAGGTCCCACCCTTGTGACCTCATTTAACCTTAATTATTCCCTTACTCCAAATACAACCACACTGGGAGTCGGGACTTCAACATGAAATTGGGGGAGACACATACATTCAGCCCATAAGCAGCTCCTCACAGGCTCAGGTCATCTTAACCAAGTAAAGAAAAGAAAATTGGGGATTTTGGTACCTAGGACCAGGAAGAGTTGGGGTAGAAAAGGGGAGAGCCTGCCCTAGCCGGTTTGGCTCAGTGGATAGAGCATCAACCTGCAGACTGAAGGGTCCCCAGTTCGATTCCAGTCAAGGGCACATGCATGGGTTGCAGGCTCGATCCCCAGTAGGGGGCGTGCAAGAGCCAGTCAATGCTCATCATTGATGTTTCTATCTCTCACTCTTCCTTCCTCTTTGAAATCAATAAAAATATATTTTAAAAAAGAAAGAAAGAAAAGGAGAGAGCCTGAGGGGTCAAGAATGGGTTTGGGCCCCCTATATAGCTTATATCCAGATGATAAAAATAACTTCCTGTAATTTTATCTCAGATTCTATACAGAATCCCAGTTTTGTGTTTTTTTGCGGCACCTCAGAATCACATGATTTCCAAGTTGGGAGTGACTTCTATTTTCAGATGCAAACACTGAGGCCCCACAAAGCTAAGCGGCCCTCTGAGCTTAGCAGGTAGACTGGGCACACGCTCAATTCCCCCTGATGTTTTCCTGCCGGGTGAGAACTGTTCATTGATTTGTTATCTTAAAAAATCAGGATGCATGTTAAAAAAAAAAGGTAGTGTTGTTTTAAGAAATGTTCTATTCAGGAATTTGAAGTCAGAGGCCTAAAATCCAGAAGGTTATCAGAAAAGAAATCCAGAAAGTGAGAAAGGTTAGAAAAACATAAGACACTTTGTCCTGTGTTCAAAGTTGCATCAACAAATGGTGAAGTGGAAGGAATGTGGCTTAAGGCAAAAAAAAAAAAAAAAAGGTATGTGACACAGTCCTTGGGCAATGACGTGGGCATAGCCATGGGAGGAAAAGGTTCAGTGGGTTTAGCGGCCCCACTTCCAGGTGTAAATCCTCTCACCTCCCCAAGTGCTGGACAAGAGGGCCTTTAGGGTAACAGGGAACCTTCAGATGCGAAACAAGGGCTGTTCACAGCAGTTCACGGTCCCAAATTCTCCCATTGGAAACATTTAGATGAGCTTTAGTGTATCAGATTAGGCCACAGGATGCCCCAAATCATGCACTGCGTGCTTTCCAGTAAAAGAGAGCATTGTGCTAAGTGAAATAAACCAGTCAGAGAAAGGTAAGTATCACACAATCTCACTCATAAGTGGAATCTAATGAACAAGATACACTGATGAACAAAAATAGACCCAGAGCCCTGACAGGTTTGGCTCAGTGGATAGAGCGTCGGCCTGTGGACTGAGGGGTCCCGGGTTCGATTCCGGTCAAGGGCATGTACCTTGGTTGCGGGCACATCCCCAGTGGGGGATGTTTAGGAGGCAGCTGATCGATGTTTCTCTCTCATTGATGTTTCTAGCTCTCTATCCCTCTCCCTTCCTCTCTGTAAAAAAATCAATAAAATATATTTTTTTAAAAATAGACCCAGAGACATAGAAGCATCGAACAGACTGTCAAACCTCAGAGGGAAGGCAGGGGAGTGGAGGGTGGGGGAGAGATCAACTAATGAACTCCTATGCATATATGCATAACTCACAGACACAGACAATAGGGTGGTGAAGGCCTGGGGTGGGGGAGGGGGAAGGTCAATAGGGGAAAATGTAGACTCCATTAATAGCTGGCTGGTGGGTGAGTTAGAAGGCAGCTGGATTTGGTCTTCAGGCCATAATCTGGGGCCTCCTTGCTTCAAGGGACTGTCATGATCACTTGATAGTCTTCAGGTTGGTGTGGGGTGGGGATTTGGGGCGTAGAGTGGAAACCCGGTGAGTCAATGTAAGCTTGTTGTAATACTTTCAACAATAAAGATTTTTTTAAAAAAAGAGATATTGAATGAGGACAAAATTATAAATGGTATTTTCCTGCAATTGACTTAATAGTCATAGGGAAGCTATTCTCTCCAGAAAGAATCTAAGATGGATTATGTATTCCCTTCTTGTCTGTCTTTAAGAAAGCTAGAGGAAAATAAGGTGGAGATCTTTACATTCTTCAATAAAGGAAAGGGAAAGGGAGTGTGGTAAATTGCATTAATGACCAAATTCTTCACAGTTCCCTTTCATTCACACCATATGGCAGTGGTTCTCAACCTTCCTAATGCCGCCACCCTTAATACAGTTCCTCATGTTGTGGTGACCCCCAACCATAAAATTATTTTCGTTGCTACTTCCTAACTGTAATGTTGCTACTGTTATGAATCATAATGTAAATATCTGATATGCAGGATGCATTTTC
>NW_005370542.1:2129080-2146518 GCF_000412655.1 Myotis brandtii
TATGTGTGTTTTCCGATGGTCTTAGGCGACCCCTGTGAAAGGGTCGTTCGACCCCCAAAGGGGCCGCGACCCACAGGTTGAGAACCGCTGCCATACGGTGTTCCTATCACTAAAGAGTACCTTTTCCTGCCTGTTGAGTTTATATTCCACCATGTGACTTGTTCCAGCCAATGGCATGTTAGCCTGCATGTTGCAACTAATGCTCTTGAGCAGGGGTCCTCAAGCTTTTTAAACAGGGGGCCAGTTCACTGTCCCTCAGACCGTTGGAGGGCCGGACTATAGTTTTAAAAAAAACTATGAACAAATTCCTATGCACACTGCACATATCTTATTTTGAAGTAAAAAAACAAAAAGGGAACAAATACAATATTTGTATTTGCATGTGGCCTGCGGGCCGTAGTTTGAGGACCCCTGCAGAGTGACTGGGCTTACTGTCTTGTGTGTTTGCCACGGCCATGAAAATAGCCTCCCAGGAGCTGCTGCCACTCAGCCTGAGACTGGAATGAACACACACAGAGAAACACGAGCCTCCACCTGGTGAGAAGCCAAAACCAATTAGATCCAGAGCCTGAAGCAAAGTCACTGGGCTCAAGCTCACATGGACTCACCCGGCTTCCACTCTACGCCCCAAGTCCCCACCCCACACCAACCTGAAGACTATCAAGTGATCATGACAGTCCCTTGAAGCAAGGAGGCCCCAGATTATGGCCTGAAGACCAAATCCAGCTGCCTTCTAACTCACCCACCGACCAGCTACTAGTGGAGTTTACATTTTTAAAAGGTAGAGAAAAACATCAAAAGAAGATTTTGTGGCCCTTAAGTATTATATGAAATTCAAATTGCAATGCCCACAAAGTTGATTGGAACACAGCCACTGTCATTCACTTATGGCAGCGGTTCTCAACCTGTGGGTCGCGACCCCTTTGGGGGTCGAACGACCCTTTCACATGGGTCGCCTAAGACCATCGGAAAACACATATGTAATTACATATTGTTTTTGTGATGAATCACTATGCTTTCATGATGTTCAGTTTGTAACCATGGAAATACATCCTGCATATCAGATATTTACACTACGATTCATAACAGTAGCAACATTACAGTGATGAAGTAGCCACGAAAATAATTTTATGGTTGGGGGTCACCACAACATGAGGAACTGTATGAAAGGGTCGCGGCATTAGGAAGGTTGAGAACCACTGACTTATGTATTATCTATGGCTGCTTTAGCACGACAATGGCAAAGTTGAATAGTTGTGACAGGGACCATATAGCCCACAAAGCTGAAAAATGTTTGCTATCTGGCCCTTCTAGAAAAAGGTTATCAATCCTGCTTGAAGCCACTGAGTTTTAGAGTTGTTTGCTATGCAGCAATATGTAAGACATTTCCCCTAAGAATAGACTAGTAAATGATTAGTAGTAATTGTATCACCCCAGTAAATTCAATAAAAATAAAAATGAAATAACACAAAAGTAGCAGAACTGGAGGATCTACTGGAATGGTCTCTACCAGCCTCGTATTGCTTCATATTGCCAGGGACTCTTTTAAGTAAATTGATTATCTTTTCTGTGTTTCTGTGGATTGCTTTGTGTCCAAATGCAGTGACTGGGACAGAGGAAGAAGACATGGAAGCAACACTTGGAACTCCAGAGGGAACTGACACTTACCTCCTTAGATGAGTGACATGATACTGACACCGAGCAATGCCGCACCCAGAGAAGAGATCATCATAGATGGGGGTGAGTCCCTTCCCTAAGCCCTGGGAGGGCAGGGACCGGGCCTTGTACATGTATAGGGTGTCCCAAAATTCACGCAAGAAGTAATTTTGATAGAAAACACAGGTTTATAATAAAAAATTGTACATTTTTTATCGATTCATAAAGTATACAGTATAGGGTTATGTAAGGAATAGCACAGCGGGTAAATGGCCTCCACGGCTTTGCTGGCACATACGCAAAGCCGTGGTCTTCATTGTCCCTGCTCCTGGGCCATCATTGGTACTTGGTAATGCTTATCAAATTGAAAAGGATTGAAATCAAAGGGCAACAGATATTAGAATCTGATTCAATAAACCAAGTAAAATTAGGCTTTTATTTGTTGTTGTTGTTGTTGTTAATGCTCACGCAAAATTCAAATCTTGCGTGAATTTTGGGACACCCTATACATCCTCTACACTCCCCTCAGGGCCTTGCACATTTCACAGGGAACTGTGGGTACTTGGCAAACATGTGCCGATTAAAGACCTATCTTTGAAAACAACATGGTTTAGTGGAAAGTGCATGGGATTGAGAGCCAAATGGCCTGGCATCTATGCCTGCAACTAAGTGGTGGGAGTCGCGGGAGCCATTACTATTTCATTCCGTTGCAGAACATTCTAACCAGAACACCCTGCTGGTGGGTTACAGGAGGATGGAGGGAGGAGGCCCTGAGGCCAGCCGGGTGGGCCCCGGGGAAGGCAGAGCCTCTGAGGTGAGACCCCCTGACTACCAGCAGCCTTGTCCTGTTACCCCAGCGAGCCAGAAAATTATGATGATTTTCTCTGTATACCATGATATGAAAATGGTTAGAATACACTGGCAGCAAATGAGCCAGGATGTAACACATAAAAAGATTAGTTTAGTCTGACAGCTATTTAATTTTAAAGTGCAGGGGATACACTAGGTCTCTCTAATTAATTCTTCATTCATGAAAAGTAATTAAAGTGGCCTTGAAATGATTCTAAGAATCTCATTAACTGTCCTGGAGATCTGGATACTCGGAAGTGAACAAATTAAGCTTAATGTTCTCTCTTTTTAATCGTTTTTAAAAATATATTTGTATTGATATCAGAGAGGAAGGGGGGGAGAGAGAGAGAGAGAGAGAGAGAGAGAGAGAGAGAGAGAGAGAAACATCATTGATGAGAGAGAATCATTGTTCAGCTGTCTCCTGCACACTGGGGATCGAACCCGCAACCCAGGCATGTGCCCTGACTGGGAATTGAAATGTGACCTCCTAGTTCAGGGGTGGGCAAACTTTTTGACTCGAGGGCCACAATGGGTTCTTAAACTGGACCGGAGGGCCGGAACAAAATCATGGATGGAGTGTTTGTGTGAACTAATATAAATTCAAAGTAAACATCATTACATAAAAGGGTACGGGCTTTTTTTTTTTTTTTTAGTTTTATTCATTTCAAACGGGCCGGATCCGGCCCGTGGGCCGTAGTTTGCCCACGGCTGTCCTAGTTCATAGGTCCATGCTCAACCACTGAGCCACACCGGCCGGGCTAGTGTTCTCTGTTTTCACTCTCTGTAATAACCTCCCTCCAGGCTGTGGCGGTTGATTTTATTCGATGGTGCCAATTAATAGACTATCCAGATCCACAGCCTTTGAAATGTGACTTTGCAACTATTGCCACCAAGAGTTGGTCTATTTCTCCACCCTCTGGCTAACAGGCAGTAGCAGAAGTGATGGGACTTCAGTTTTGAGCCTAGACCAGTGGTCGGCAAACTGCGGCTCGCGAGCCACATGCGGCTCTTTGGCCCCTTGAGTGTGGCTCTTCCTAAGCCTTAGGAGTACCCTAGTTAAGTGAATAACCATGTACCTATCGATATAGTTTAAGTTTAAAAAATTTGGCTCTCAAAAGAAATTTCAATTGTTGTACTGTTGATATTTGGCTCTGTTGACTAATGAGTTTGCCGACCACTGGCCTAGACCTTAAGAGGTCTTAAATGCTTCCACTCTCTCTCCCATGCCCCCGCCATGAGTAAAGCCCAGGAGAGTCTGATGGGAGATCAGAAACCATATGGAAATAAGCCCAGTGTTTTCACCATGACTATTCTAGACAGCCAACTTCCGAACATAGAAGAGAGGCAGCCAAGATCAGCAGGACCGCCTCCAGAACCCACAACTGACTGCATGTACATGAGACAGCCCAGGCAAGACCAGAAGATCACTCACCTGCCTCACAGGAATAGTATGACCAATAATAAACGCTTATTGTTTTAAGCCACCAAGGGTTTGGGTGGTTTGTTATCGTAACTGATACACAGATATATTAGCATCAGGTCTCTGCCCATTCTAATGAAATGAAAAATTGTTCTTTTCCTCATTTCTAATATTCAAACATACATTGACCCATGCATTCAACAAAATATTAGTTATCTATTTAGTGTCAGATTCTTGGTCAGGCTCCAAGGTTATAGCAGTGAAATCCACTCAACCAATAATTACCTCCAAAATGACATCTCCCATGCTGCACTCTTATCTAATACTAGAGGCCCGGTGCACAAAAATTTGTGCACTTGGAGGGGGTGCCTCAGCCCAGCCTGCGCCCTCTCACAGTCAGGGAGCCCTTGGGGGTGTCCACCTGTCAGCTTAGACCTGCTCCCCAGGGTATCAGTTCTAGGCTGGCAGTCAGACATCCCTCTGGCAGCCCAGGAGCCCTTGGGGGATGTTTGACTGCAGCTTAGGCTCGCTCCCCACAGACAGCTTTAGCGCTGCTGCGGAGGTGGGAGGGGCTCCTGCCACCGCTGCTGTGCTCACAGCCATTGGCCTGGCTTGTGGCTGAGTGGAGCTCCCCCTGTGGGAGCGCACTGACCACCAGGGGGCAGTTCCTGCATTGAGCATCTGCCCCCTGGTGGTCAGTGCACATCATAGTGACCTGTCATTCCCAGTCATTCCACCGTTAGGGTCAATTTGCATGTTACCCTTTTATTATATAGGATTTTAGAGTCTAGTTCTATTTTAATGTTTTAGCATTACTGAAAACTCATCCTGTTCTAATTCTTAAATGATCATTCTCTTCTCCAGGAACTTCCAGCAAAACCAAACCAAAAAACAAATCAGCAACAAGAACAACAGAAGGCTTTTCTCCTATTTGTGTAGGAAATGTGGACCATGAACTGTGCCCAAGTGAGTTGAGACTCCAAAGAGGAATAAGACTCAAGACAACCTTCAAGAAGATCCAGTTCTGCCCGGCTGGCGTGGCTCAGTGGTTAAATGTTGACCAATGAGCCAGGAGGTCACGGTTCGATTCCTGGCCAGAGCACATGCCTGGGTTGTGGGCTTGATCCCCAGTAGGGGGCATGCAGGAGGCAGACGATCCATGATTCTCTCTCATCATTGATGTTTCTCTCTCTCTCTCTCCCTCCTGCTCTGAAATCAATAAAAAAAATTTTTTTTTAAATGTTAAAACCACATTTCCCAGTTGCCTCGCATTTAGGTGAGGCGATATGACTAGTTCTTACCAAAGGGATATGAATAAAAATGATGGGTCATTTCTGGTCCAAGGCACATAAAAGCAAGCGTGACTTCTCTACAAACACACTCTCCTTCCCCTGCCCCTATTTGGTGCATATATATATTAAAGGTGGTAGTTTTACATAATAGAAAATGCCTGGATTCCTGAGTTACTACTTAAAGAATTCTCAATATTTCCACCTGACCTAAACCATTTGCTTTGGTCTTTGCATGAGCAAGATAAGTCACTGAGATTTGGGGTATTTTTTTAAATATATATTTTTATTGATTTCAGAGAGGAAGGGAGAGGGAGAGATAGAAACATCATGCCCACTACTGGGGATCAAGCCCGCAACCTGGGCATGTGCCCTGGCTGGAAATCGAACTGTGACCTCCTGGTTCATGGCTCAAAGCTCAACCACTGAGCCACGCCTGTTAGTAAAAGCTTAGAAATGATTTTTTAAAGTTCCCTATATTCTTTATGACCTACAAACTAATATTTTCTTGCCTGAGTATCTGAGAGAGTTTTTTCTTCCTGTGTGAAACATTGGTCTTGATTTTAGGAAATTACAACCACTGAGCTGGGCTGGGTTATTTTTTTATAGCAATGAGCCTATGGCAGGGTTTCCAAACACAGCACTACTGACATTTGGGGATGGAAATTTCATTGTTGTGGGGAACCATCCTGTGCATCGTTGTATGTTTTAGCAGCACCCCACCATAAACTAGTGTAGCCACTCCCTCTACCAGCTGTAACAACCAATAATATCTCCAAGCATTACAAATCTCCCTTGGGGAGCAAAATTGCCTCCATTTGAGACCCACTGTCCTATACTTCCTAATGCACCCATTCCTAATCTATTTGGTAGTCACAGGCTTCTCGCTTCGAGTATATTCGTTTTCCATTTTTATCATTGCAAATCTAAAACTCTAAAGACCTCTCTGTGCTTTTTTATATCTTCTTAACTTGACCCACTCTCATTTTCCAAGGGTCTCCTTTTTAAATGTTAATTTTTTTAATCCACATATAAGTGATACCACACAGATTATCTTTCTTGACCCATTCATCCATTGATGGTCACTTAGGTTGTTTCCATGCCTTGGCTGTTGTGAATAATGCTGCAATGAACATGGGAGTACAAATATTTCTATGAGATATCTGTTTTGTTTCCTTTGGATATATATCCAGAAGTGGGATTGCTGGATCCTATAGTAGGTGTGTTTTTAATTTCTTGAAGATTCTTCATACTGTTTTCCATCAAAGTTCTTGAGAATTACCACAATTATCAACTGAGTCTCTGCAATATTGCCATCTTCATCTTTGTGTATGCATCGCACACATTCACCACACATTTCCATCTCCATGTATCTGCTCCTCCCATGAGGCTTTCAATCCTACCCTCACCGATTTCTCCCCCCTCCCCCCGTAAATTTCCATCGCCACACAGGTATCTAACATTGGGTGAACAATGAGTTTCATTACACAGGCAAGCTATAACTAATTGATAGCGGCTGCCTGGAGCGTGGCATTGAACAGGTGAGACTGATATACAGGCTCAGCAGCAGCAGGTTGTGATCAATGATGTGTCCATGTATCTGAAATTCTAGACAGATTGTCTCACATTGCTCTCTGTTGAATTTTCCGAGTCTTCTTCTAATTTCCTAAAATCAAGACCAATGTTTCACACAGGAAGAAAAACTCTCTCAGATACTCAGGCAAGAAAATATTAGTTTGTAGGTCATTAAGAATACAGCCCTAACCGGTTTGGCTCAGCGGATAGCGCGTCAGCCTGCGGACTGAAGGGCCCCAGGTTCGATTCCGGTCCAGGGCATGTACCTTGGTTGCGGGCACATCCCCAGTAGGAGGTGTGCAGGAGGCAGCTGATTGATGTCTCTCTCTCATCGATGTTTCTAACTCTCTATCCCTCTCTCTTCCTCTCTGTAAAAAATCAATAAAATATATTTTTTTAAAAAGAATACAGAGAACTTTCAAAAATCATTTCTAAGCTTTTACTAACATTAATCAAGAAGGAAAAGGTACATCCCCAGGCAGTCATTCCCTAGGTTCTGTGTTAATCACACTGTCACGTTAGGGATTTTGATTTTGATTTCTTCAAATTATCAGTTTCAGTAGTAGCTATACATCATATATTTATTGGGGCATAAAATATACCTCCTCATTTTTTTCCCTAAGTCTATTTTTATTGATTTCAGAGAGGAAGTGGGAGAGAGATAGAAATATCAATAAGAGAGAATCATGGATTGGCTGTCTCCTGCACGCCCCCTACTGGGGATGGAGCCCACAACCCAGGCATGTGCTCTGACCGGGAATTGAACTATAGCCTCCTGGTTCATAGATTCATAGGTCAACACTCAACCCCTGAGCCATGGCGGCCGGGCACCTCATCCTTTTTTGATAAACAAAGCTTCCTCTCAACCTTGGCAAAATTTCTGAACTTGGGTAAAAACCTATAGGCCACAGAACGTGATACATCGGAAAATATTTTTTGAACGTCTGCCGTCGAGATGTTTCCCTTTTATTTTGTTCTAAACCATATTTTATATGAAAAGAACCAAATGTGCCAGTGTCATGGGTACACAATCATCTTGTTTACCGACAAGTGATTCATACACATGGGTAATGGAAGAAGCCTGTCCCCTTCCGAGAGCAGTAAACTATGTATTGGCTCAAAACGTTCCCTAAAATGTAGTTGAGTTCATCTCAAGACTTCATGTGGTTCCTGGAATTTGACTGGTCCTTCGAAAACAAGAAATAAAAACTAAAGTTATTGTGATGGAGTCAAAAGACCTCGTGGATCTCTGCATTGCCAGACCACCCTCAGACATGAAATTCCCCACTGGGAACTAACCATTTTCCCGTGGAAGTCAATTCTCTAGGAGTAAACATGGCCCATCCTGATTGCCTGTCAATCTTCTGTGGCTATTTCTAACCCCATTTCTGGGGAACTCTGAGCTCTCTCTGCACTGATATTTTCATTTCCCAAAATAGCTCCCGAGCGCTGACAATGCTACAGATGTAATGCTCGCTGGTCGCGATGCTCTTCCGTGGCTACTGCCTCTCTTGCATCTGCCTGCTTCTTCCCATTCCCACTCAACACCCTGGCACCGTATCGCTTGACTTCTCCCCCTGCCTCTACTTCCCCCTGTTGGAAATTCTAAATAAGATTGGCCGATTCCTCCCAAAGACACAAATATAGCCAGCAAGTGGTGAGGGTACATAAAGGCAGATTTGGGTTCGATAGAGGCCATAACCACCAGGGTATGTGAGGAGAAAATGGTCCAACATTCAGGTTTTAGCACCAGGTAGCCTGGGTTAAATTAATAACCAGGCTCTGACACTTACTAGCTGTAAGCTTTGGAGAAATGATTTCATCTCATGCCTCAGTATCCCGAAATGTTAGAGATAATAACCAGATAGACCCTATTAGGCAACTGAGAGAATTAAATAAGTGAACACATGCAAAATGCATGTGTTAGTTTTCAACGACTAAGGGTAGTATTTTCACTCTAATTTTATAATCAAGGAAGTGAGTCCGTTACCCATTAGGGCAGAGAGTGCTAACCAGTCAGCAATGCTGTAGTCTTTCCTCTTCTTTCGGGGCAAACGATTAGGCCTGACTTCCCAACCTGCCTTGCCGTTAGGAGTGGCCATTGATTTCTAGTCAATGAAATATGAGAGGAAGAGGTGTGTGTTCTTGCCAGATTTGGCCCATGTCAACGATCCTCTACTGTGCCAGCTGGAATGGAGGGACCCTGGTGTGGCCTTGGAAGCGACATGCTGGAAATGAGAAGAGGACTATCAGATGCTCTATCCCCTTCAACTCCCGCAACCCCATCCTCGTCTAGCTTGAAGCACCAAAGAATAAATACATGTCTATTGTTTTGAGCTATTAGATGCTTTGGTCTATTTGTTAACTTATTCTAACCCAGGAGTTCTCAACCTTGGCACCAGTGATATTTGGAGGTAGATCATTCTTGGTTGTGGGGGCCTCTCTCTACCTATGAGGAGCTGCTAGCAGTCCTCATCCCCAGTTGTGACAAGCAAAAATGTCACATTGACAAGTGTCCCCTGGGAGCAAAAATCACCCTGGTTAAGAACCATTCTTCCAGCCTATCCTAACCACATACCCATCTTCAGAGATATTCGAGGTGCTGTGTGCCTGGTCTCTTTCCAGCCGTGATCGAGCAGGTGGGGAGATTTTTGAAGTCTGCCCATGATCTGGAATCCCTTTCAGGACTACAACTTACGTTGGGACTTTTCTTGGTGGGAAAGATCGAACACATTTACGGGTAGATGAATTCTTTTTAAAAAAATATATTTTATTGATTTTTTTTACAGAGAGGAAGGGAGAAGGAGAAGGATAGAGAGTTAGAAACATCGATGATAGAGAAACATCGATTCAGCTGCCTCCTGCACACTCCCCACTGGGGATGTGCCTGCAACCAAGGTACATGCCCTTGACCGGAATCGAATCTGGGACCCTTCAGTCCACAGGCCGACGCTCTATCCACTGAGCCACACCGGTCAGGGCGGTAGATGAATTCTTAAAGATAATTCAGTCCCTAAGGAAAATAGGACCAGGAGGTGATTTCCCACGGTCATGTGGAAATCAGGGCTCCCAAGTCCCTGTTTGATTTTGCTTGAATACACCATAGCGCCTAGCATGAGACTGGTGAATACATCACTCTGTTTAATTATTACATACCTTTCTCACCAAATAAAATCATCTGATTTATCTTTCAGAGTTTAGTTCAAGGAAAATGCCCAAAAAAAGATGCAAGGAGGGAGGCCCTGAAGGACACCAGTTACTCACCAGGAACTGTATATAAAAATCTGTCAATTCTTTATTTACAATGGCCATAATTTAGGGAGGAAAAAAAATCCACGCAAGAATAATTAATTGACATCAGGCTCTATTTACACATGTTGTTAGTAACTACATGGACCCATCTGTCGAGAATTGATATTAACCAGGCTCACCAACCTACTAACTCTCCAAAGGCTAGACTCATTCTCAAGGCACCGAGTATCAGAAAAAGAACTGAGAGCCGATCTGCTGTAGCATTGGTACCTATGACAGAGTCTAAAAATATAAAAATCCCTTTAAATCCATCTCTTCACCTTGGGGTCTCCCAGAAGCAGATAATGAGATAGGAATTTGCATACAAGTAGCTTCATTGGGAGGAAGTTCAAAGACGCTTGGAGGGGAGTGGAAAAGTGAGATAGGAAAGGAAAGGTGGCCAATTCAGAGCGCATTCATGAGCAGGGGACTATTATGGGGCAACTGGGGCTCAATCCTGCTGGGCCCCCCTGGGCCCACTCAAGAGGCAAGGAAGCTGGTTGTGTTCAGGGTCCCTTCCTGGGTAGAACTCCCTGCCATTTCCAAATCGCCTTACTATTGGCTAAACACAAGGAATAGGACAGTGGTTCTCAACCTTCTGGCCCTTCAAATACAGTTCCCCATGTTGTGACCCAACCAGAAAATGATTTTCGTTGCTACTTCATCACTGTCATGTTGCTACTGTTAGGAATCGTCATGGAAATATCTGATCTGCAGGATGGTCTTAGGCGACCCCTGCGAAAGGGTCGCTCGACCGCCTTAGGGGTCGCGACCCACAGGTTGAGAACCGCTGGAATAGGAAGAGGTGGCAGAGAAAGCCTTCGGAGTGAGGAGTTTCAGTGTTTGCCAGATACAGCCTTCGGATGGGTGCGGGCAGGGCATCAAAAGCATTTGCTCTGGTCCAGAAGTAAGTCATTGGCCCTCCATTCCTCTACCCCCCGCATTTCTCCCCAGCTCCAGCAGTCTTTTTTTCCATTGAGCTCATTTCTTTTTTTTTTTAATATATTTTTATTGATTTCAGAGAGGAAGGGAGAGAGAGAGAGAGAGAGAAACATTAATGATGAGAGAGAATCATGGATCGGCTGCTTCCTGCACGCCCCCTACTGGGGATCAAGCCCGCAACCCAGGCATGTGTCCTGACCAGGAATGGAACCTGGGACCCTTCAGTCCACAGGCCGATGCTCTATCCACTGAGCCAAACCAGCCAAGGTAAAATAAGGCTTTTAATGATATGTCTTTCTTCTATGAGTGTTGTGAAATGTAAATATATAAAACTCTCAATTCAGAACCTGGTAGATAGTATGTACTCAATGCATGATAGTTCGTTTAGCTTTTTATTTGTTGCAAAATCTTTTTATTTATGATACTTAGGTAAATTTGAATTTCAGAAAATCAAGGAATATCTTTTAGTATAAGTATGTCCTAAATATTTCATGGTTCTATGGACTGGAGGCAATGTGTTTTTATTTTTATTTTATTTTTTAAAATATTTTATTGATTTTTTACAGAGAGGAAGGGAGAGGAATAGAGAGTTAGAAACATCGATGAGAGAGAAACATCCATCAGCTGCCTCCTGCACACCTCCCACTGGGGATGTGCCCGCAACCAAGGTACATGCCCTTGGCCGGAATCGAACTGGGACCCTTCATTCCGCAGGCGGACGCTCTATCCACTGAGCCAAACTAGTCAGGGCGAGGCAATGTGTTTTTAGAAGCCCTGGAATTCACAGCCTCGTTGGCACTGTGGTCTTTTCAATGCATGACACAGGACATACTTACACTAAATACCAACTATTGCATGAATATACTTATACTAAGAAATACCGTTTCTCTGAAATTCAAGTTTAACTGGGTGTCTTGCATTTTTGCTAAATCTGGCAAGGCTGCATGACATAAATATGCCTAGTCACAGGGGCACAAAATCCCTGCGGATTTGTGGATCCGAGTTTTACAATGTCTATTAAAATTCTTAAGAAGCGTGGTTGAATTTCTTTCAGGAGACTTCATCTACAGATTCCTGGATAGAAACATCATCGATCAGACCATCAAACCTCAGAGGGAAGACAGGGAAGGGTGGAGGGAAGGAGGGGAGATCAACCAAAGGACTTGCATGCATGATATAAGCATAACCAATGGACACAAGACACTGGGGGGTAGGGGAGGCCAGGGGAAGGTCAAGGGGGGGCGGGGAAGAAGACATATGTACTACTCTCTGTAATACTGTTTAAGCAATAATAAAAAAATATTGAGGACAAAACTATGCAAAGTTTATGATTTTTTAACAACTAAGCTGTATACCCAAAACCAATCATAAATAAATAAATAAAACAGGAAAGTATCAAACAAATAAATAAAAAATAAAGATTCATTGAGCTATTGACTCGCGTCGGGAACAGGGTTGCCGGCGCCTTTCTGGGACACGTTTATAGAAAAGATTTGCTAACCTTTCGGGACAGAGGGAGATGCAACCCTGCTGGTGGCGTCCGGCTTATCTGGGCCTCATCTCCCCATTCCATTCGGGAGCACGTCTGAGCGAACCCAGGCGTGACGCAAGCTCCCCGAGCCTCACATTTCACTGCTGCCGTTTTACTAGCAGGGTTGCCTAGCGTGTCCCAGGAGGTTTACAAACATCGGAGACGATTTAAGAGGCTGCCTGTCCTTTTCATCTATAGAATATTATCGGTGCAGATTCTTCGGATGCTTTGGAGAGGCCGCGGGGGACAAGGAAGTTGTAGATTCGAGGGCTTCTAAAAAAGGCTGCCCATGCTCACCTAGAACTGAACTTGGTAGCAGCAAGATCTTCCTGCAAGAGAACCCGGACCCTGGACACTAGTGGCTGTGTCCCAGGGTCAAGTACACCAGCTTTCCTGAAGCAAAAGTCTCTCTAAAGCTTTTGCGTTCTCCCCCAGGTCTCCAAGGCGTGCATAAACAAACAAATTAAATAACCTGAAACTCTTAGCTGTGAGTTTCATGGTTTAAGTTCTCAAAATGTTACTAAAACCGATGCAATAATGAAAGAGAATGAACGCTCTAATCAGCCTAACTACCAGTGGAGCAGTTGGCATGATATACTTTCCATAGAAAAATATTATTCCTAAAAGAAGTCTGGCTGCCAGAGACCAAGAAATACCCGTGATTCTGATGGTGGTCTTTCCCTCTTGTCTCCTTTTACTTTTTCTACCTGTTGGTCTAAAGCAGTGGTTCTCAACCTTGGCTGCACATTAGAATCACCTGGGAATCTTTTTAACATCCTGATTTCTGGGCCTCATCCTCCGGAAATTCTGTTTCTTTGTTATGGGGTTAGCTTTCAAGTCTTTAGCATAATGTCTGGAACACAGTAAGTGCTTGGTAAATGGCAGCTCTCACCACTATTAAACGGTACTGCCTGCCCTAGCTGGTTTGGCTCAGTGGCTAGAGCAGGGGTGGGTAAACTTTTTGACTCGAGGGCCACAATGGGTTCTTAAACTGGACCGGAGGGCCGGAACAAAAGCATGGATGGAGTGTTTGTGTGAACTAATATAAATTCAAAGTAAACATCATTACATAAAAGGGAGGAGGCATCCAATCAATGATTCGCTCTCATCATTGATGTTTCTCTCTCTCCCTTTCCCTTCCTCTCTGAAATCAATGAAAATACATTTTTTTAAAAAAGGTACTGCCACCTGCCTGAAGTGTGAGGTTAGTGGACTCCACGCTGAATTTTCAGCGTCCCCTACCGGTTAAACTTCATGGGACAAAAGACAATCCACAATTCACACTCTACACCAGCCGTGGGCAAACTACGGCCCACGGGACGGATCCGGCCCGTTTGAAATGAATAAAACTAAAAAAAAAAAAAAAAGACCGTACCCTTTTATGTAATGATGTTTACTTTGAATTTATATTAGTTCACACAAACACTCCATCCATGCTTTTGTTCCGGCCCTCCGGTCCAGTTTAAGAACCCATTGTGGCCCTCGAGTCAAAAAGTTTGCCCACCCCTGCTCTACACCCATGTTCCTCAAACAACCCGAACTAAAGACTAGGGTTTGGTTTGCTTTTGCTTTTTTTTTTAAATCCTCACCCAATGATATTTTTCCATTGATTTTTAGAGAAAGTGGAAGGGAGGGGGAGACAGAGAGAAACATCGATATGAGAGAAACACATCGACTGGTTGCCTCCTGCAGGCGCCTGGACCAGGGCCTGGGCTGGGGAGGAGCCTGCAACTGTGGTAGGTGCCCTTGACCTGAATCGAACCCGGGATCCTTCAGTCCCCAGGCCAATGCTCTATCCACTGACCCACACCGGCTAGGGCTGTTTTGCTTTGTTATTCCGTTGCAGATTCATGCTTTTGTAAAACATAATAAAAAAATAAATTACTAAAAAATATGGAAAAGGCATATAAAACACAAGCCCAATATTTAAAATTCGAATCAACAGACATAAAATGATGCTGTCAAATTTCCATGAAAGTTTCTAAATACACGCTCAGGTGATTTGTTTTTCTCGCTGTACATCTGCAAGGACTGTCCCAGGACCTGCACTGGTCCAGGGCCCACACTTTGAGTAGCACAGGTCACATGGTCATCGCACATGCATTTCACCACTGAACATAGACTCTCGTACTAGAAGAAATAGTATGGTTTTAATCAATGAATTCACTTTTTGCTCTTTTATTAATAAGAATAAATCTGATTAGCCAAAGTAATGTGTTGGATTTGAAATTTTATCTAATAATATTTTCTTGGTAGACTAAATTTCTAATTACATATAATATTTAGACTAATATTAAAATTTGTACTTTCCTAACCACACAGACTGTCAACAACAGGCGGAGGTGTCTGCTCAGGGAATATAACTTATTTTTGTTTTTAAAAAATGCATTGTGAATACTACAGCATATATACAGTGTATAATACTCCTCAAAGAAGGAGAAAAATCCTAGAAAAAAAAAGGGAATGGATTTATCAGTTCAGAAAGCCACTACTGCCTGGCTGGCGTGGCTCAGTGGTTGAACATTGACCTTGAGCCAGGAGGTCACAGTTCGATTCCCAGTCAGGGCACATGCCTGGGTTGTGGGCTTGATCCCCAGTGTGGGCCGTACAGGAGGCAGCCGATCAATGATTCTCTTTTATCATTGATGTTTCTATCCCTCTCTCCCTCCCTTCCTCTCGGAAATCAATAAAAAGATTTTAAAAAAAAAAAAGAAAGAAAAGAAAGCCACTACTTTACTTGAATATGTCACTCTCAAGTTTACAAGCCCATTTCATTAAACCATGCTGTGTTTCTGCTTGGAATACATCTCCCACCCCCATCTACCAAGTAAAACTCTGCTTATAAGATCCAAAGAAGGAACTTTTGAGTCTGAGGAACAGCTAGGAGGCCTGTTTTCAGTCTGGGAACTGGCTGCCCTCTCCCGGCAATGTGTAAAGTAACAGAACTAAAGTCAGCCTTCTCTAGTTCGTCCAAATTCAGATGTGTCCCTTGACTCCTGCTGTAGTGCCCTTCGTTTGCATCAAGCTACCAATTATGGTCAACAAAGTGGACAATAGCTGTAAGCTTTAAAAAATCTCTGGGTATCATAATAGTCTCGCAAAATGTAACTTGTTAGGTTGTTTTCAGTATGGGGACTGGCCGCCCTCTCCTGGCGATGTGGAAAATAACAGAAAATAAAAATCAGCTTCTCCAGTTAGTCCGGGACATTGCACCCTCGGCCAGGCTCCCTTGGTATTTATAACATAACCATTTTCCTAAACATATCCACTATAAGCCTTTTAGCCTTTAAACTCAATACATATAAAGGGATTGTAAAGAACATGGCTAAGAAATGACATCGACTAGTAAAGAATGAATGAATGAATGAATGAATGAAATTGTATTTTTAAAATACCATTTGTAACAGCATGGATGGACCTGGAGAGCATTATGCTAAGCGAAATAAGTCAGTTGGAGAAAGATAAATATCACATGATCGCACTCATTTGTGGAAAATAATGAACAACATAAACTGATGAACAAAAACAGATCCAGAGACAGAGAAGCATCGATCAGATTGTCAAACCTCAGAGGGAAGGTAGGGGAGGGTGAAGGTAAGGGGGAGAGATCAACCAAAGGACTTATATGCAAGCATATAGGCCTAATCAATGGGACACAGACAACAGGGGGGTGAGGGCATGAGTGGGGGGATAGGAGGTAACGTGGGGATAAGGAGACATATGTAATAACTTAATCAATAAAAAAATTTAAAAAAATAAAATAACAGGGTGGCCCTAGCAGCATTGGCTCAGTGGATAGAGCATCGGCCTGTGAAGTGAAGGGTCCTGGGTTTGATTCTGGTCAAGGGCACGTGCCTGGGTTGTGGGCTCGATCCCCAGTGTGGGGTGTGCAGGAGGCAGCCAATCAAAGGTGTTTCTTTCGTCATTGATGTTTCTATCTCTCTCTCCCTCTCCTCTCCTCTCCTCTCCTCTCAAATCAATAAAAAATACATTAAAAATAAAATAAAGTAATGGTGAACTGTATTAGAAATTGTTGCTACACTGCGATGTGTTCACCCAAACTTACTCCCTCTCCTTCCTGCCTGTGGTCATGTGACTGGGTTCCGGCCAATGATGGAATCGGAAGGGATGGTGCAGGACTTCCGGGCTGGCCCACAAAATCTCCCCTGTACGATCCTTTCTCAGGCCTCTGGCTGGAAGTGAAAAGGTCCCTAGGCCTGGGCATCGGTCAGCAAACCACAGCCTGCCCCTGGTTTGGTTCTGCCCAGGAGATGAGAATAGTTTTTGCTTTATGGTTGAAAACTACTCAAAAATGAAGACTATTTCATGAAAATTCTATGAAACTCAATCTCAGCGTCCAAAATAAAGCTGTACTGGCACACAGCCACACTCATTCATCTACAAAGTGTCGGTGCTGCTTTCGCACTACCACAGAGGTGAGGAGGTGTGGCAGACACCCTCCCGTCTGCAAAGCCTAAAACATATAAAGGGTGTCCCAAAATTCACGCAAGAAGTAATTTTGATAGAAAACACAGGTTTATAATTAAAAATTGTAAATTTGTTATTGATTCATAAAGTATACAGTATAGAGTTATGTATGGAATAGCATATCGGGTAAATGGCCTCCCCGGCTTTGCTGGCACATACGCACTCTTTTGTTGAAATTTTCCGTTTTGCATAAATGTGGCTGCACTTCGATGAGGCTCATTTTCATCTTGATGGCTTGGCTAATCGACAAAATTGTCGCATTTGGGGTTCAGAAAATCCACGCGTGATTGTTGAGAAACAAATGCATCCACAACGTGTCACTGTTTGGTGCGGATTTTGGGCTGGAGGCATCATCGGACCATTCTTCTTCGAAAATGCGGCTGCTCAGGCAATAACA
>NW_005370542.1:2146880-2164224 GCF_000412655.1 Myotis brandtii
AGAGAGGCATTGATTGGACTGTCGGGCCTTGGAGGGAAGGTAGGGGAGGGTGGGGTTAAGGGGGAGAGATCAACCAAAGGAATTATATGCAAGCATATAGGCCTAACCAATGGACACAGACAACAGGGGGGTGAGGGCATGAGTGGGGGGGGATGGGGGTAACGTGGGGATAAGGACACATATGTAATAACTTAATCAATAAAGAAATTTTTTTAAAAACAGTAAAAAAATGGACTCAAATGGAACACAAAACTTAATATAAAATCTGAAACTGGAAAACACAAGTGAAAATTTTTGTGACCTTGGTTTAGAAATTATTCCTTGTACATAACACCAAAAGCACAATCCATAAAAGAAAAAACTGGACTTAATAAACATTTAAAACTTTAAAAAAAGAGAGAGAGAGAGAAAGAAAATGTTATTTGGTTATTCCACACAGATTTCAGGGTCCATCCTTTTGAGGACATAGGGTTGCCCCAACTAATACAAAGATTTTCTTTTCTTTCTTTCTTTTATGCCTAGGGCAGGAGGTGGGGGTACTCAGATGAGTGAGACGCATGCAGGTAAACTGAATAAAGAAGATGTAAGAATGCATATTTTAAAGATGATGCCATTTTGTACTTTATAATCACAGGGCTTAAGTCCTGAGGGGGGCTACCAGGGTGAAGAGCACAAATTTTCAGTAACATATTTTAAAACAGCGGTTCTCAACCTGTGGGTCGCGAACAATGAACATACATCCTGCCTATCAGATATTTCCATGACGATTCATAACAGTAGCAACATGACAGTTAGGAAGTAGCAACGAAAATAATTTTATGGTTGGGGGTCACCACAACAGGAGGAACTGTATGAAAGGGTCGCGGCATTAGGAAGGTTGAGAACCACTGTTTGAAAAGATTGTGTAATATGCCACCTCATTCCCACTAGATGGCACTTCAGAGCATTTATACTTTCAAAACGAATCTACCTCAGAATCAGCACAAGGTTTTAAACGTAATAGTTGGTGTTTAGCGATGCCTACTGTATATTCATTAGTTTTGCTGGAGATACAGAAAAAGATAAAAACCAGTGCCCCTCCCTCTAAAGTATTGATCATTTGTAGATTTAAAGTAAAATATGTTTAAAGCAAAACATAAATCATCCTAACTCCCAAATTAAAGTTTTCTTATTCCAATAAACTTGTTGCTGGCTTGATAATTATTTAAATCTTTTAAATGTGTTTTTCCCCAAATGGCCATGGGTCCCACTCTACACAGGCAACATACTGCCCCCAAAATCTTTGTCTACAGAGGAGACTTCACTAACCCCGTCCTCAGGCGCATGTCTATTAATGACAGTCACTAGCATGACACCGTGCGGTTATTTTTTTATTCTTACCACACTTAGCCCACAATACATTGTTCATCCTCAAGAAAAATGTACTGAATCTGAATCATAGTTTCTAGGCCATGACAAAGGGCATGCACTGTATTCTAAGGGTAATTAAGGAAATACTGACATTTTGGGGTTGGGGGGAAAGATCCCTGTGGTGTGGAGAAAAGAATTGGAGGGTTGAAGTGGTCAACCCTAGAAACCAATCAGGAAGCCTCGACTAGGGTAGTTGGCAACTCAATGGAAAGCAAGCAATGGAGTCAGAAACATTGAACTGTAAGTGGTTAGAGTCCTTGTCTCTGTGGCAGATAAAGCTCATGCCGTGCAAGGGAGTTACATGGCTGAGATTGGCCCTAGCCCCGTGGTCAGCAAACTGCGGCTCACGAGCCACATGCGGCTCTTTGGCCCCTTGAGTGTGGCCCTTCCTAAGCCTTAGGAGGACCCTAATTAAGTTAATAACAATGTACCTACCTATATAGTTTAAGTTTAAAAAATTTGGCTCTCAAAAAAAGAAATTTCAATTGTTGTACTGTTGATATTTGGCTCTGTTGACTAATGAGTTTGCCGACCACTGCCCTAGCCGGTTTGGCCCATGGACTGAAGGGTCCCAGGTTCAATTCCTGTCAAGGGCACGTACCTCGGTTGCAGGTTTCCCGGCCCGGGTTGGGGTGCATGCAGGAGGCAACCAATCGATGTGTCTCTCTCACATCAATGTTTCTCTCTATCTCTCCCTTTCCCTTCCACTTTCTCTAAAAATCAGTAGAAAAATATCCTCGGGTGAGGATAAACAACAACAACAAGGCTGAGATTGAAATGCCTTTCCCTTTCCTAAGAACGATAGCTCAGCCAAGTTCCTTGCAGCTTATGAACTGCAGGCAATTTGATCAGTAAAACGAAGAAGATACTGCCTACCTCACCAGGGCTCTCCTGGGGATTAAATAAAATCAATCCATCGAAAATGTGTGCTGTACTGCCTAGCAATTCACAAATGAGCAGCAAGGGATGTTATGGGTTCTGGTGCCTGCTCTAGAGAAAACCCTTCCACTCATGTTGAGTCTGTTGCTCTATGTTGGCTTTCCCTTGGCACTAATGACATGTGAGGTTGGATCATTCTTTGTTGTACGAGGCTGTCCAGTGCACCTTGGAGTTGATAGGATTGAGGGAGATAATTTGGGCAAAATGCTCTTGCATTGTCCAAAGCAGCAGTCACCAACTAGTGGTCTGCGGACCACTGGTGGTCCGTGAAGTCCAAAAGGTTGGCGACCACTGGGATGGCCTCTCAAAGTCGGCACTATTGACATTCAGCCCAATGAGCACTGGGTCCTTACATAAGGCTACTGGGTTTACTTGTGCTCAAAATGAGCAGTCTTGCTGAAACAAGCAGCCACGGGGGCCTTTTCTCCTTACTGGTCAACGGCTTTCATGCACTACAAAAGCAACCTTTCAGGGCATCCGTCCTTCCTCAGGTCACCATATTTCCTTCACATTCCATAACCACCTACCCTCTCTCATCTCCACGCCCATCTGTGTTGAAGCAGACACTGGCTCTGGGGCTGCATTCCAGACGCTCATTAACAGAGGTCTGGCTTACATCTGCCAGGATGGTGCAAAGATGTCCCTGATGAACGTCCGAGAGAGGCTAGATCTGCGTCATGTTCAAGTCACACAACAGCAAAGACCTTCAACTTCCCCCTGTGGCTCTGCTGATCTTTGGGGGGGATTTACAACTATATGGCTTTGGCTCTTGAAAACCAGCTTCCTACTTTTGTTAAAGGATGTGTCTTCCTGACCATCAAGTGCATGAAATCGGTTCACTTATTCATTGTGCAAGGATTTTGTCAGCATCCTTTTGACTTCCCGCTCCAGCTGGCTTTCTTTGCTTAGTCAACCTCAATAAGCCCACAACACAGCATACAACAAGGCTGGTGGGCCAAAGCCTGGTGAGTGAGCTGAGCCAAGTACCAGGTCATAGGGCGGAGCAGATGCAGTCCATGCCCCCTCACATCCTCCCAGCATGCACTGCTCCAGCGTAGATCAGTGGCACCCTGCCGCACACATAAGCAGCTCTCTAAGGGTTGCCTCTTGGCCAAAGAACCTGGGGCAGGCCAGAGTGCAAGGGAGATCATGCTCTGGGAGGTAGCCCTGAGCCAGTGGAACATGGGAGTTGGATAATAAATACCCCAGTTTCCTTGGGTGGGATAACGCTGAGGCATGATTTACACCAGCTCCCAGGTTCCCTAGTGGGATTGCTGCCCATTGGCTAAAGAGGAAATTTGATAGTATACTCTTTTTTAAATATATTTTTATTGATTTCAGAGAGGAAAGAAGAGGAAGAGAGAGATAGAAACATCAATGATGACACAGAATCATTAATCAGCTGCCTCTTGCAGGCCCCACACTGGGGATCGAGCCCGCAACCCAGGCATATGCCCCGACCAGGGAATCAAACCGTAACCTCCTGGTTCCTAGGTCAACACTCAACCACTGAGCAACACTGGCCGGGCAACAGTACACTCTTTATTGGATTCCTTCCTCCTCTATCTCATTTGCTTCTTTTCTGTTCCTCTTCTCATATTCCCAATATAATCCCCTTGAACTTGAATCCTGGACTCAGAATCTACTTAGAGAACCCCACCCAAATCATGCTAACTTTCATTGAGAGATAAATAATTTGTTTCTTGTGAACAATGACCATCAAGAGAGATGATAAAACCTTAATAAAAGCTGAAAAATAATTTAGCCTATAGTGTGAAAACATGTTTTAAAAAAACATATTTCTAGACTGAAATGTAACTGAGAGAAAGCAAAGCCTATACAATCATTTTCACATTTGGTTCTTATATTTGAATTTTTCCTGTGCGATACCTACCAAGGATAAATGGCATGTTTCGACTCCCCCAAATAATAGCATAATAGGATTTTTGCACCAAAGAAAATTACCAGTTAGAAATTTTGCGGTGGAAGGGCCTCCAAATTTCTAGACCTAAATTCCTCAGTAAAATCTACTGATGATTTTTTATCTTAATTGGGCAGCATGCACAATCACCATCACAAATATTCCAGAGATGAATTCTCTTTTCATACTTAATAGAGACTTCGAACTGTCGTCCCAATCTTCTGCCACAGTAACAGAGGATCCCGTTTTAGCGGGCATATACCCAGCTAGAACAAGTATGATGTGGCCCAGCCTCCTCTACAATTAGGAATGGGCATGTAATTACATTCTGGGCAAGGGGATGTAAGCAAAAACGCCCTGTTATGCCCTAACCAGTTTGGCTCAGTGGATAGAGCGTCGGCCTGCGGACTCAAGGGTCCCAGGTTCGATTCCGGTCAAGGGCACGTACCTTGGTTGCGGGCACATCCCCAGTAGGGGGTGTGCAGGAGGCAGCTGATCGATGTTTCTCTCTCATCGATGTTTCTAATTCTCTATCCCTCTCCCTTCCTCTCTGTAAAAAAATCAATAAAATATATTTTTTAAATAAAAAAATTAAAGAAAACACGCCCTGTTATAACAACAGAAAATTGCCCACGAGATAGTTCTCAGCTGTGGTGATCTGCCACCCAGGAGACATTTGGAAATGTCTTGAGAGATTTTTGGTTGTCGCACCTGGAGGTTGCTACTGACATCAAATGGGCAGAGACCAGGCAAACTTCCTACAGTGCAGACAGCCCCCACAACAAAGAATGATTCTGCCCCAAACGGCAATAGCACTGAGATGCTGAAACTCGGAATTGGCCATTGGATTTGAAGCCAGAACGCAGAAACAACTGCTTCTGATTCTTTCAAGCTCTGCATAGAATCCAAGTGCCTTCTGCTCCTCTGGTATCTACGAAGTAATAAGAGATGGTGCTGTCTCATGCTATCAGCCATGGTATTTGGAGTATTCTGAGTCCTGAATGTTTGCTTAACCTGATTCATGTTCTCTGTCGCTCACTAAAGCAGTGGCTCTCAGAACTTTCTGGGCTCAAGACCCCTTTAAGCCCTTACAGATTTCAAGGCTTTCCAATGCTTGTGTTTATGTGGATTTTATGTACTGCTAGTTATTGAATGAGTCATAAAAACGGAGAAAGTCTTAGAACATAAGCACACACTTCATTAGCTGTCAACATCATGACATCACCACACACCACGTGATCTTGGGAAAATTCTATTGTATACTCATGAGAGAATGACAGTGAAAACACACAACATTTCTTCACATTATTAGGAAAGTAATATTATGACCTCAAGGAACTCCTGAGACTCAAACCCTCAGATCCTCAGATTACACTTTGGGAACCATAAGACTACAGTGCCCACTTTAAAGACCTAGATATTAATAAATATTTTATTGGAAATATATACTCATCCTTGTAAATATATACTCCTCATTTCTAAAAGGTACAGGGATTTCTTTCTTTATAGCTTCTCTAAAGCCCGAAGAATATACAAATAAGAAAGATAGACTGCGACTTTTGATATTTTTAATACTGAGTATGTGCAACGAACTGGCTTATTAGTCTTGGAGATCATTTGAGAAAAAGAATCAGTCATTCTAAATTTCCTCTAATCTGAGACATCTGGAATGATCAGAAGATCATGGTTTCATGTTTGAGGAATCCAAGCCCACTCAAATCTGGTAATGAAAAGGGAGTTTAAGATCTTGAAATATATTTCTCTTTGTTTTTCCTAGCCCTTCATGGTCGAGCACCTCCAAATAAAATTTATCTCTAAGAGAAGAGCAACATCAGCTGTAAACCTCCCCCCCCCCCAAAAAAAAATCAATCACCCAGAAAGGAGACCAAGAATGGCTTTTTTCTTTATGAAGACTTCAGGAGAACTCAATACTTTTGTAACTCTTTTCTCTACTTGATAAAAAATTAACTCCTAGAATGTGTACAATAATAACCAATTACTGAATTTCTCATAGAGAGTACTGGCTACGTATGTTTTAGTATTAGACATCAGTAAATAGAGAACGGTTGGTTTTTTCAGAAAATGTATCTAGTTTTAAAAATATTGCCCTGACCGATCTGGCTCAATGGATAGAGAGTTGGCCTGCGAACTGAAGGGTCCTGGGTTCGATTCTGGTCAAGGGCACATGCCCCGGTTGCAGGCTCAATCCCCAGTAGGGGGCGTGCAGGAGGCAGCTAATCAGCGATTCTCTCTCATCATTGATGTTTCTATCTCTCTACCCCTCTCTCTTCCTCTTTGAAATCAATAAAAATATTAAAGTCCTTCATTTTTAAACACTCTTCTTTCTCCATTTCTTAATATTCTGGACACTTGGTTTTTAGCATATATTCCTGGAAACTAATTCAGTTGTTCCTTGCAAATAAGATCATGATTAATTAAACGTGGCACTATTGACATGTGAAGCCAGATAATGCTTTGCTGTGGGTGCTGCCCTGTGCATTGTGGAAGGTTTAGTAATATCTCTGGCGCCCACCAGCCAGATGCCAGTAGCACTCCCCAAGTTGTGGCAATCAAAAATGTCTCCAGACATTGCAAAACTGCCCTGACATAGGTCCAACCATTTATCTTTCAACTGTGTGAGAAATGGGGCTCTGTACTTTCTTGGCAGGTTCCACCATCAGATCTTTGGGGAGAGGGAGGAGAGAGAGAGAGAGAGAGAGAGAGAGAAATCAATGGTGAGAGAGAATCACTGATCAGCTGCCTCCTGCACGACCCCTACTGGGGATCGAGCCCGCAACCCAGGCATGTGCCCTGACCAGGAATTGAACCGTGACCTCCTGGTTCAGAAGCTGGTGCTCAACCACTGAGCAACACCGGCCGGGCCAGATCTTTGTTGTGTTACTATAAATTAAACTTAAAACTATTCCATCAATTCCATGGAAGTTAACTTTTCTGTGATTGTGCAGGGCTGCCTACCCTGCCAGACAGATGACCCGATAGCCATCCACATGGGCATAAACCCAGACACTTGTGGGTAAACATTTTCTTCCCGTCCTCTCAGGAAATGTGTTCCAGAGGCCCAGGCCACAACTCCCACTTCTGAACTAGCCTAAGCGATCTGCCATCCGGAAATACCCTCATTCGATACATGTTAGCAGAGTGCCTCATCACTGCCTAGCACTGTTTTAGGTGCAAAGTGGCAAATAATTAAACCATGCCAGCCCTGACTGGTTTGGCTCAGTGGATAGAGCATTGGCCTGTGGACTGAAGGGTCCTGGGTTCGATTCCAGTCAAGGGCATGTACCTTGGGTGCGGGCACATCCCCAGTAGGGGGCGTGCAGGAGGCAGCTGATCGATGTTTCTCTCTCATCGATGTTTCTGACTCTCTATCCCTCTCCCTTCCTCTCTGTAAAAAAATCAGTAAAATATATATATTTTTTAAAAACATGCCAAAAACCTGAGTCGCCTCAAGAGTATGACCAAGGTTCTATTCTAACCAACCCTAGAGGCTGGGTTATGCCTGTCATTCTGAAATTGGCTTCATAGCAGTTCATTTTTGAGGTAAAAAAATCTGAAACCCAGAACAAATGTCTTTTTAAATCTTCATTATATTTGTTGCTGCCCTGTTTGGAGTGGGGTTCACTCCATCACCCATCTTGCTTGTTTCAAGCAAAGGACAATCCCAGCATCGCCAGGGCTCTGGTAGAATTTAACTGAACTCTGAGATCCTGGTCATTTGAATAGTATGATTTCTGTCTTGGGAATACAGTGGTCCTTCAGCCTTCCCGGGCCCAGTCTGTTCTTACGCAGTGAGAAGATCAAACATTTCAGCAAATAGAAGAGATGATCACATTCGATGGTAGACTTGCATAATGCAAGTTTCCAATAGGGTTGAAGCTATTTGGCAGAAATTAAAAGATTATCTTTAAAAAAAACCACACACACACAAAAAAAAAAAAAACACAAGAAAAATCTTTGAAGAAATGATCTCATCACTCTGAAACTCCCTACCAAAAATATGTAGGTAGCTCATGATTACATTTAATGTTCAGCTGGATACCCATCGCAGCATACACTAGACAACTTGTCAGGTTAACTCATTTCAGACACTAGCATGATGGGGGACCTGGGAAAAATGCTTTCCCTTGTCTAATCTCCTCATCTATACAATTAAGGCGTTTAATTCTCCAAACGATAATACCTTTCAACAATGTTGACTGCAAGGAGATATTGTGCTTATTTGTAAATATTAGATTGAATAACAGCTCTGGTAATTTCACTAACCCTTCCATTTAAAATACGAAAATTCAGACAGCTACATAGTTTATTTACTATATAGTTTTACACAGTACACGCTAATTCTCTCAGAAAAACTATCGGACATTTTTTAAAAAACAGATTTAAGTTTTAAAATGGCCCGCTCACCGTGAAAGTTAACTTCCAGATTACAAAACAGTGTGCAAGCCAATATTTTGAAGCTTAAGCATAGGGGTCAGATGGACACTTCACCCTTCATTACTAGATGAGATCTGAGGAAAATATGACCTTAAACCTTAGTCTCAACATCCCTCAAATAGGAATAAGAATATTTAGTTCAGAAGACTGCATAAGCTCATGTTGGCTCAAGGTAACATCTCAAAAGGTAGACATAAAATATTTTGTTTATTTTGGGTTTTTTTCTTTTAATATATTTTTATTGATTTCAGAGAGGAAGCGAGAGGAAGGGAGAGATAGAAACATCAATGATGAGAGAGAATCATGGACTGGCTGCCCCCTGCACTCCCCTTACTGGGGATGTGCCCTTGACCGGAATGGAACCAGGTACCCTTCAGTCCGCAGGCTGACATTCTATCCACTGAGCCAAACCAGCTAGGGCCACAACATGTTAATAATTTTATTATTCACAGAGTCTCTTACAATAACAACATGTTTTCTACCAGTTAAAAAAAAAAACGTGAAGTGGAACAAAATCATCATGGATCACGTTTTTGTGAAAGGACGTAAGAATTCCCAATTTAGGGAGGTAAACACGGTGCCACCCATCTGGACACGCAAGAACGGAGCCACCGCGCTCTGCCCCACAGCTGACCTTCTGTGTTTATTTCCTTGGAAGCTCTGCCTTCCAAACATGAAAAATTAGCCTTCTCCTCCTGCATTCATAAATGAACTATGATTTAAGAGTTATTTTATTGTCTTCTGTGGAACTCCTGATATATATATTGCTTTTGCTTTTTATGCTGGGACATTACCGTATTTATATCCCTAATGCCTCGCACATATTGCAATAAAAGATCTAACGGCAGGTAAATACCTTTTTCCACACAATAAGCCCTTTTAAGTCAACATAGTGAGAGGAACTGCATTGTAGTAGCAAGAATCTTTGAAATATGTATCTTTACCTCATATGGGGACGCCCTTCTCCTCCCCACCCCCAATAAAATTTAATTTAAAAATAAAGAAAAATAAATAAAATAAAAAATATGTATCTTTAAAATACTGTAAAATATAGTATATGGGGGCTAGGGAAGTATTAAAACTAAACTCACATCTGTTCTTTCCCAAGTTCCATCAAAGTGTTGTTTGGGGTTCGGAGGGTTCCAACGCAAGGGGCAAAGATGCACATTTGGAAACCACTTTCAACTAATTCTATTCGACTTAAGTCATTTCCTTCTCCCATGACCATGTTTCTCTTTGAAGAACCATGTGCTGCTGTTTCCTTCTTATACTCACTCTTCCAGTCCACGCACTGTCTCAGGTAGCTGCCTGCATATCTGCTCCTCTCTTCCCAGCAGCTTCCAAACTCTTCTAACAAAAATTGAAGACACTCAAACCACCACCCCTCTCTTTTCTAGTTCTCCATGCAAAGTCTCTCCCCGTGTCAAATCTAAAGAAAAATTCGAGATGGAGATGACCATCTAACAAAACGTTATGCATAGCGAATCAATTTCTGGTTCTATTTCTCCGATAAAACAGTGCCAGGGAACACGGCGTGTTGGTAAATGACAACAGGGGAGGGGACGGCCTACAGAGTGGGACACAGTGACATGGGGGCTTCTTTAGAGAGTGAAACAGGGCTGGACTCAAGAGTAAACACCCAAGGCATGGTTTGCAAAGCAAGGGTTACAAGAAAATCTGAGCCGGATCAGCCTCACGTTCTTTGGAGTCATTTGGGCAGCGGACTCTTTGGCCTGTCCAGAAAAAATCTAAAAATAGTGTATGGCTCTCCACGATGCCCTCTGGGTAGGGACTTGCCAATAGCGCATGTCATAACAGTTCCCCTGCAGTGTGAAAACAGATGTTTGAATTCCCCAGTGAAGCTCTGCCTAGACTCTCCATACTCTTCCCTTGGTGGCAACACCATCTCCTATGGCAACACCATCTCCCATGGCAACACCATCTCCCATGGCAGCAGAAGGAACAGGGGGATGGCAAAGGGGTTACAGAAGGAAAGCTCTGTCTCTTACAGACCATCACCTCTCAAACTTCATTGAAATGCAGGGCAGTCACCTGGGGATTTTGTTGGTTCTGCAGGCCCGGTTGGAGCCGGAGGTTCTACACTTCTAACGATCTCTTAGGCCAGTGGTTCTCAACCTTCCTAATGCCACGACCCTTTCATACAGTTCCTCATGTTGTGGTGACCCCCGACCATAAAATTATTTTCGTTGCTACTTCATCACTGTAATGTTGCTACTGTTAGGAATCGTAATGTAAATATCTGATATACAGGATGTATTTTCATTGTTACAAATTGAACATAATTAAAGCATAGTGATGAATCACAAAAACAATATGTAATTATATATGTGTTTTCCGATGGTCTTAGGCGACCCCGGTGAAAGGGTGGTTCGACCCCCAAAGGGGTCGCGACCCACAGGTTGAGAACCGCTGTCTTAGGCGGTGCTGATGTTGCTGGTCCATGGCCCACACTTGGAGGAAGACTATGGGTTCTTTCTAAGAGGAGTTGGTTTTTCAATCCCTTTCCTTGGATTAGCCAACCAGCCCACCGAGCAATCTGAGCTTATGGGATTAAAATTGAGACACTACACAGTCTAGGTGAGCAGGCATCGGAGTGGGCCTCCGGCAGACTTTCTCCTCTTGATCAGGGAGAGAGCTCTTCAGCATCATTCCCTTTTGTCTTATTGGCCAGAACTGGGTCAGGGGACCATATTTAAGCTACAAGGGAGGCTGAAAAAAGTATC
Organism: Myotis brandtii; assembly: GCF_000412655.1. Taxonomy (NCBI): domain Eukaryota; kingdom Metazoa; phylum Chordata; class Mammalia; order Chiroptera; family Vespertilionidae; genus Myotis; species Myotis brandtii. The sequence continues at coordinate 2,158,350 of NW_005370542.1, forward strand.
TCGTGTTTCTAGACCAGGGGTGGGCAACCTTTTTGTGAGTGTGTGCTCAAACCAGCAAAATCTCTGACTCAAAATTCTTCTGCGTGCCACCCCTAATTTTTTGAGAACATGTTACGCCTACTTGATATCTCTTAAGGTGTACGTATGTGAAGAACCTTGAAGAAATAATAAAATTCATTCGAGCGACAAAAACACAGTATATGATGATGAAAAATACATTTATTTTTTAATGTATACATGTACACTGATAGTCCGACAGAAAACTTTATGACTCCGTTTGATATTATCAGTGGGACTTTTGCTGCTGCATCACTGATGACAGAGATTTTACATCAGGTTTATATTTCGTGACCTTCAGAGATATGCACGAGCTACTACTTTCATCCGTCAGGCTACTCCTATTACGAGACTTAACAAAATTCATCACTGAGAACAAAGATTCACAAGCGTATGTGGATGAAACCAAAACACTGGTCAGATCTAGGAAGGCAGGGAGAGTTAAGGCAGAGGCATAGAAATTGCTCTTCCCCTCTCTCGTCAATCCATGTCTATGGTCTTTAAGATAACTTGTTATGTAAAATTATTTATTTATCTAAGATGCAACTACACTGAATTTATCTGAAAAATAAAAAAGTCGATATTAAGAAAAAAATTGTAAATGGAAGATTATAAGAGAGGGTTTCGAGTGCCAGCAAAAGTTACTGGCGTGCCATGTTTGGCACGCGTGCCAGGGGTTGCCCACCCCTGTTCTAGACACTGTGGGATTTGGGCAGACTCTGCCCTTAGTAAGAAGCGGGAAGGGGATGACTGCTTCTCAGTCTGCAGTGTGCACACAAATCACCTGGGGGTCAGGCAGCCAGCCACCTGCACACTGCCAGGCTCCACTCCAATTAAAAAGACACGGGCCCTGGCTGGTGTGGCTCAGTGGAGAGAGTGTCGGCCTACGGAATGAAGGGTCCCGGGTTCGATTCCGGTCAAGGGCACAAGCCCGGGTTGCAGGCTCAATCCCCAGTAGGGGGTGTGCAGGAGGCAGCCGATCCATGATTCTATCTCATCATGGATGTTTCTCTCTCTCTCTCTCTCTCCCTCTCTGAAACCAATAGAAAATATATTAAATAAATAAAAATAAAATAAGTACATAAAAAGACACAGCACTTGCCCTAGCCGGTTTGGCTCAGTGGATAGAGTGTTGGCCAGAGGACTGAAAGGTCCCAGGTTCGATTCCAGCCAAGGGCACGTACCTTAGTTGCAGGCTCAGTCCCTGGCCCTGGCCCTGGCCCTGGCCAGGGTGTTTGTGGGAGACAACCAATTGATGTGTCTCTCTCACGTCAATGTTTTTTTCTCTCTCTCTCCCTTTCACTGTCTCTAAAAAATCAACGGGAAAATATCCTCAGGTGAGGGTTAAAAAAAAAAAAAAAGACACAGCCCTTGAAATGACATTTGAAAGATGCACCGGCCCCATTTCACACATTGTTATGCAAAGGAAGGTGGAGGCCACTGATCCGAGCAGGCTTCCCTAAACGGCCCACCCAGCAGTGCCCTGCATTTGGTCCCGAGTTTCCGAAATGAAAGGGAGAGAGAAATGGGAACCTGAGCTGATCTGAGGTTTAGAGCAACAGATTCTTGGGCAGCAGAATTTTTTAAAGCTCCCGGATGGACCTCACGTGCAGCCAAGGTTGAGAGCCACTGCCCCAGAGCTGTGCTGCTCGGTCTGCAGTGTGCACACCCGTCGCCTGGGGGCTGGTGAAGATGCAGGGTCTCATTCAGCAGCCTGGGGTGGGGCCTTGTTTCCCCACATCCCAGACGCTGCCGGCCCATAGAGCCCACTGTGCTGGCCACAGCCCTAGAGAAGAGGCGCTCAGAAGGGGGCCCACGGCCCCTTGTGGTCTGAAACTAGTGGGGCCTTGACTCACGAGTTTAATTCGTTCCGTGACGGAGCTCGTCACTCAAATTACTCGTATGTCAAATCATTAAAGTGAACGAGTGAGACACGTGATGCTGGGCTGATGTTGTGGCGTTCACTGTGACATTCGCTGCGCCAACTAGCGGTGGGGTATCTGAAGCTGGCTCGTAACCCGAATTTTAGCTCGCAACTCAAAGCAAAAATCGGCCGAGAGATGGCTCGTATCTCGAAAAACTCGTTAGTCGGGACACTCCTAAGTCAAGGCCCCACTGTACTTACTGCCATTCCATAGCGAGAATTTTTTTTTTTATTTTTTTACAGAGAGAAAGGGAGAGGACAGAGAGTTAGAAACATCGATCAGCTGCCTCCTGCACACCCCCTATTGGGGATGTGCCCGAAACCAAAGTACATGCCCTTGACCGGAATCGAACCCGGGACCCTTGAGTCCGCAGGCTGACGCTCTATCCACTGAGCCAAACCGACTAGGGCCCATAGCGAGAATTTAAGAGTGCTCCTTAGAAACCTTTCCTTGACATTGCTAAGACAGCCGAGTGCCCAATTTTGCATTTCACAAAAGTAAAACAGAGTGGAACAGAACACCTGGTCCTTGTCCAGAACATCTACTAGATTCTCAACCAGTGGTTCTCAACCTTCTGGCCCTTTAAATACAGTTCCTCATGTTGTGACCCAACCAGAAAATGATTTTCGTTTCGACTTCTTAACTGCCATGTTGCTACTGTTAGGAATCGTCATGTAAATATCTGATATGCAGGATGGTCTTAGGCGACCCCTGTGAAAGGGTCGTTCGACCGCCAAAGGGGTCGCGACCCACAGGTTGAGAACCGCTGTATAAAGCGCTGGCCTAGAGGATAATCCCCTCCATCAACATGCCAACTTGAGGGCAGGAATCACATCTTATTAACCATTGAATGCCCAGTATCTGGACATACAGGGCACTTAGGAAATGTTGGTCAAATTAAAAAAAAAAGGAAGGAAGGAAGGGATTGAGGGAGGGGAGGGAAGGAGGGAGGGAGGCAGGGAGGGAAAAGAAAGATAGATGTTGGCCACCTGGTCGAGCTATGGATTGGTTCCACAAGGTCACAGGCATAAGTTTATGTAAACTTCAACATGCAGAGAAAAAGGCTGGGGATCCAGGCTAGGCTGAAATGTACTTTGATTTCAAACACTTGCCAGTAGCTTCTACACTATACTTTGGAGACACAAAGACGGGCAGCACGCGGTCCTGGATGTCAGAAAGCTCCGTTTCTCACTCTGCCTCTCAAAGTGTGGGCCGGCAGCATGGCTGGTGGTTAGCAATGCAGACTCGCGTCTCACAGCGCCCTTGGCAGCCCGGATCTGTCTGTCACTTCAACAGCGTTTGGATGGAACAGACCCAGGGACGCCCCTCCTTCCAGCCTCCGGCCACTCTCCTACGTCTTAGCCCAGTGGTCGGCGAACTCATGAGTCAACAGAGCCAAAGATCAACAGTACAACGATTGAAATTTCTTTTGAGAGCCACATTTTTTAAACTGAAACTATATAGGTAGGTACATTGTTATTAACTTAATTAGGATACTCCTAAGCTGGCCTTTGCTAAAAACGTCCTCACTCTGATTGAGGTACGTTCGCTGAGGTCGACCCCTTCCAACTCTCCCATCCACACTCGTCTTGTACACTTGTTTCGTCCATCTCCTTTCGTTCATCCTCTCTATATGTCCACCCCCCACTTCTTCTAACGCCACTTCTTCAAAATAGACTCGCCCAGGCCGAAAACCGACTTCTGCGCGTGGGCCACGAAGTTTCATTCGCACTGTACGTGCGCGCCCGCACGTGGTATTTTGTGGAAGAGCCACACTCAAGGGGCCAAAGAGCCGCATGTGGCTCTCGAGCCTCGGTTTGCCGACCACTGTCTTAGCCAGTCACCATCTTCAGAACTACCTCCGAGACCAGCCGACACACCGCTACCTTAACTCCTATTGCCCAACAGCCATGAGCTCCCAAATCCAGCAGCACCATCCACCAGGTGGAGACCAGGTGGAGGCTGCGGCCTCCACACCCACCTCTCTCTGGGCTTCTCTTTCCGCCGGATGGACCATGTGGCTCCCGAGGGCAAGCTGGCGGAGAAGAAGTCTGAGAGCATGAGCAGCCATCCCTCAAAGAGGCAAAGCCAGCGCGGTGGCCGCATTCCCTTCCAGGACGAGCTGAAGCCTCCCCAGGGTGGGTGGGCAACACTCAGGGCGCCAGGGAGGCCGCCCTGGCCTTGGAGAGGAACCTGTACCAGGCCCTTTGACTCCCTGGAGAACCACTTCCGGGGTGAGGAGGTGAAACGGATCAAGAAGATGGGCGACACCTGACTCACCTCCGCAGGCGGCCGGCCCTGGGCTGGGCTGGGCGAGCATCTCTCCCAAAGGCTCCCCCTCAAGCAGGACTAGGAGCCTGTGGAGCCCGAGGCCTTTGAGGGGCCCCTCTGCATCCCCTGGTGTCTGGCTTTTGCCTGAGCCGCTCCCCAAAACTATCAGCCATTCTATTAACCACCCTGAAGCCCTCTGCCATGCACGGGACCAAATGAAACAATAAAGCTTTTTGCAACAACAGAAAGAAATGCAGAATCTCATCCGCCCCAGACCTACTGAATCAGAGCCTGCATTTGAACAAGGCAATTACTGCACACGCTCCAACTAGACACATGTGGCTCTAAATGGGTGGTTCTCAACCTTGGCTGCACATTAGAATCACCTGGGAATCTTTTTACAATCCTGATTTCTGGGCCTCATCCTCCAGAAATTCTGTTTCTTTGTTACTCATGTTGTGGCCCCACCCCATCACAAAGAAACAGACTTTCCGGAGGATGAGGCCCAGAAATCAGGATTTTAAACAGATTCCCAGGTGATTCTCATGTGCAGCCAAGGTTGAGAACCACTGCCTTAGGGAGCTTTTAAAAACCCTGATGCATAGACCACACCCGAGAACAATTAAAGCAGAACCTCTGGGAGTGAGATCCAGGCATCAGTCATTTGTAACTGTCCCGAGGTGGTTTCAGTGTGTGCCCAGGGCTGAGAACCCCTGCTGCTCAGATACATGGAGGTGAAAGGTCAGGCCGAGGACTTGGCACTCATCGAATGGGCAATAGAGAGGGAGGAGCCTTAATGGATTTTGAGCTGTGAGTTGCATTTTCAGAATAATATGCTAGAAATACGATTCGAATAATTTCACCTTCATCAACTCAGAGATGGTAGAGTCTAGACATGGGAAAAGTTACTTAGGAGGGGCCCACAATACTTATCTCAAGATGATGGGCTTTGCTCTGTCAAATTCCCCACTTTGTAGAGAAACTAAGGGGCCCATTCTGTGTGCTGGTGGGTGGGTTTGGGGGCAGTTGTGGCTGTTGTCAAAGGGCTGCATAGGGTGGCCCATTCCACAACTTGTTTTGTTGATTTTTAGGGAGAGGATGAGAGGGATAGAGAGAAACATCGACGAGGAAGAGAAACATCGACGAGGAAGAGGAACATCGTCGATTGGCTGCCTCCTGCACACCCCGCACTGGGGATCGAGCCCACAACCCATGGATGTGTCCTGACCGGGAGTCAAACCGATGATCTCTTGGTTCCTGGGTTGTCGCTTAACCACTGAGCCACACCAGCTGGGCTCCAACAACTTGATTTGAACGAGGGAGAGGCAGTAGAGCATATTTAAGACAAATTCTTTAGGGGAGGCCGGTGGAGAAATCCAGGGAACAAATACAAATGTCCAAAAGCAGGAGAGCGAGGCAATATTTAGGAGTTGGAGGAGTGGTTAGAACCGTGGTCGGCAAACTGTGGCTCGAGAGCCACATGCGGCTCTTTGGCCCCTTGAGTGTGGCTCTTCCACAAAATACCACGTGCGGGCGCGCATGTACAGTGCGATTGAAACTTCGTGGCTCATGTGCAGAAGTCGGTATTTTGTGGAAGAGCCACACTTAAGGGGCCAAAGAGC
>NW_005370542.1:2164861-2170134 GCF_000412655.1 Myotis brandtii
ACTAGCAACAATAAACAATTATTAAAAATAAATAAAAAATAAATACTCCTCAATTCAAAAAAATAATCAATAAAACATATATTTTAAAAATGTGTTCCTTTTGCTAAGCCCAGATTTCAGGTTTCAGAAGATGAGTGTTAATGGGTCATAGTGAGATATATGGGGGTCTTTACCCCCCATGACCTCAGAATGTGACCTTATTTGGAGATTGGGTCTTTACAGAGGCAATCAAATTAAAATGAGGTCATTAGGGTGGGTCCTAACCCAATGTGACTGGTGTCCTTATAAAACGAGGACATTTGGACAGATACACGCACAGGGAGAACACTATGTGGAGATGAAGGCAGAGATTAGATTTATGCTTCCGAAAGCCAAGAGATGCCAAAGATTGCCGGCAAAACCCAGAGAGCGGCCTGGAGCTGTTTTTCCCTCCCAGCCATCAGATAGAACCAATGCTGCCAGCACCCCGACCTCAGACTTCTCTCTCCAGAACCGAGAGGAGATCCTTTCTGCTGTGACAGCCACAGTTTGTTCTGCTTTGTTACAGAAGCTCTAGCAAACCAGTGCAATGAGCTACAGGAGAAGATAATCCTATGTAATAAAAGGGTAATATGCAAATTGACCCTAACAGCAGAACGACTGGCCACTACGACACACACTGACCACCAGGGGGCAGATGCTCAATGCAGGAGCCGCCCCTGGTGGTCAGTGTGCTCCCAGAGGGGAGCTCTGCTCAGCCACAAGCCATGCTGCCAGCTGCCAGCACAGAGGTGGTGGGGGGGGTCTCTCCCGCCTCCTCAGCAGTGCTAAGGATGTCCGACTGCAGCTTAGGCCTGATGCCCCAGGGAGTGGGCCTAAGCCAGCAGGTGGACATCCCCCGAGGGGTCCCAGACTGCAAAAGGGCACAGGCCAGGCTGAGAGACCCCCTGAATGCACAAATTTTTGTGCACTGGGCCTCTAATGTAGATAATAATGTAGACAGAATCCAGACCTGGCAAGTTTAGTTGTCCAATTAAGGTGCTGAAATGAAGATGTTAACTATTAGTGGAGAAGATGCTTCATGAGAAAGGAGATGAGGAAGCATGTTTTAAGCTGTATTTGTAGCAACTCAGGCTTGAGTAGGTGGATAATCCAATCTCGAACAAACAAACAAGCAGAACACTTGCTTGGAACTGTTTTGAAGAAGAGCCATGACAGAACAAGGTCCTCAGAAAATAGGGAAAGCAGTCCTTTCTGCCTAGAAACGGGGAGTATTTTTGTCCTTGAGGCTGTTTACCATTGCGTTTTACTAAAGCAGAGAGTAAATTCCAAAAAGCCAAGGGGGGGTGGGGGGGGCAGGGAGTGGGGAAAGAAGGCAGGAGCCAAGTGCATGAATAAGGGAAGGAAGAAGAACAGAAAATATCAACATGTGTTGCATAACTAGTTCTGGAAAAATCTGTTGGCAAGTGCCAGGTCGGCTTCGACTGGCCAGGAACTGGCCAAGCTCCTCTGGGGAAGGGAGACGGTGATACCAAGCCCAGTGTGACTATCGCCGCGCCTTTAACTATTTCAGGCAGCATTTCCAGGGCATGGAGTTTGTGAAAATGCACTATATGCAAAAGCCACTCACACGCTAAAACAAACAAATAAACATCTACATAAACTGGCCAAAATGTAATCAGCCAGAAGTTCCTTTTAAGAATCATCCTATTTGATCTTTGAAAGTTCGAAATTTGGGGGTTTGAACCCATATTTCATTTTAAAAAAAATAGAACAAAGTCTCTCTGACTTTTAAAACTTTCTTGGTAGTTGGTCTTTTTTTGTAAATATATATTTTATTGATTTTTTTACAGAGAGGAAGGGAGAGGGATAGAGAGTTAGAAACATCGATGAGAGAGAAACATCGATCAGCCGCCTCCTGCACACCCCCTATTGGGGATGTGCCCGCAACCAAGGTACATGCCCTTGACCAGTCCGCAGGCCGACGCTCTATCCACCAAGCCAAACCGGTCAGGGCTTGGTAGTTGGTCTTTAATGTGCTGGTATGAATAACACAAAATTAAGCCCAAGTCTACCGCATTTATTTGGAGGTACAAGTGCTTTCAGATAATCTCTTCTCCCCATAGATACTTACCATGAAAAGAAATGTATGATGATGTCAAAACACAGGAAGGAAAACAAGATTGGAAAATGGGGTGAAGCAGAGCAAGGAAGAAGGGCAATCCTCGTGAACTGAGCCTTTTAGACAATCTACCGCTGAATAAGTATTTACTGAGCAACTACTCTTCGAATGAGTCTGTGCAGGGCTCCATTTGGAACAACCAAAGTTTCTGATGGGAGGCAGAAGGGGCTCATGCAACTGACAGGGTGATAAGAAGGACAAACCTAGAAAGATATCTACAAACACAAGCCAATTTGTGAAACGTGTCCTCTGATGATATACACAATCCATTGATTCATTTCAAATTCATTCAACAATAGTTCCAAAGCTGTGCCCAGGTACCATGCACTGTTCTAGGTTCTGGAGAAATGGCTTTAAAGAAACAAAGCAGCCCTGGCCAGGTGGTTCAGTTGGTTGGAGCGTTGTCTCATACACCAAACGGTGGCAGGTTCCATTCCCTGTCAGGGCACGTATCCAGGTTGCAGGGTGTTTTTTAAAAATATATTTTTATTGATTTCAGAGAGGAAGGGAGAGGGAGAGAGAGAGACAGAAACATCAATGATGAGAGAGAATCACTGACCGCCTGCCTCCTGCACGGCCCCTGCTGGGGATCAACCTGAAACCTGGGCATGTGCCCTTGACCGGAATGAAACCCGGGACCCTTCAGTCTGCAGGCCGACGCTCTATCCACTGAGCCAAACTGGCCAGGGCCTCACAAAGTGTTTTGAGTTGTGAGCAAGACCCACGTGGCCAGGCCACATGCCAGGGCAAATTGGCCAACTTGTACCATACACAGCGAGGCTGCTATCTGGCTAGCCAACACTCAATTGAGCAGCTTCCTGCAACAGACTCACTTAGTAGATAACACAGTTTCTCCAAAGACCAACACCACCCCCACAGACTTACAGTTTCTTGATTCAGGTCTCCCAGGAAGGTGGGGCTCTTTGAGGACTAAAGCAAAGGAGTTCCCCCAGAACAGGACATCAGGTACTATCAGGATAACAAACTACAGCTAATTGTACTGTGGCATGGTTCTAGGGTTACCCTTATTTTCAAGAATTTGATTTCAGAACCTAAATTTCTCCTCCAAGAAATAAAAATGACTCTGCTTTTAGAGTCTTTAGTGCTTCTAGAATACCCTGTTTATTGCTTCCTATATTATACTATATTTATGTGACTGGCCCCCTACATGGTTCTAAAATTCCCAAAGAAAGAGATCGTGTTTGGGCCACATCTGCACGCCAATAACTTATTCAGAGTGTGGCGGAGAATAGGTGCACGTCGTCAAAATAAGTTGTTTTTCCTGCTTCTTCTCCCACAACAACCATGTTTTCTGTCATAGGACTTTGCTGTTGAAGAGTACAAAGACGCTGTGATAAAAAGGCAGCAAAGTTATTTCAAACCAAGCTTTGCTCATAGAAAGGGAGGTGAAGGGAGAGGAAAGAGGAAGAGGAGGAGGAGGAGATGGTGTTTTATGTTTTTCTCTTTCCAAGAAGTTAATACCTGTTATTCAGTTGACAGTTTCCTCTATAAATCCTATCACCCATGTCAAAGTCCTTTCTGGAAGTAGATCAAAAGTTTTGAAATAAGGCTGTCAGAGCCAGTATTACAGCTATGAATAGAATGCAGCATGAATGCTAGATTACTCATGATGAGAAAGATAGCAATTCCAGCGAGCAACAGAAATAAAACTCTAAGAGCTTGCAAGGGTCAAAAATGGCACCGACAGACGACAAGTTCTAGCTCCACAACCACGGCAATCTCTTGAATTTTAACAGTTTCTTCTTCGTTTTTACCAAGATTCAAAAACATATATGGGAAAAGACACAAGCAGAAAAAATTCCATGAAATAGAGATATTACAGGAGCCAGAGCATGAACATCATTGCAAGAATCATCTTTTAAAAGTAGGAGGCATGCTGCCCTTGTGATTCATCCCAATGTTAATTATTAATTACCAGGGAAGACCCTGTAAACACAAGCAACTTCACCCCAAAACCATCCCCATGGCACCCTAAAGTCCGCCTTAATTAGAAAAACATCACAGGTGCCACAATATGGACTGGGAATTTGGGATCCAATCATGAAAGGGGAGATGTCTAACCTCCAACCTGCTAATCAAAGCCAGTCTTGCTTTTGAGCAAATCTTAACTCCCAAGTCATACTTAAGGTCACGGTGGCCTCCAATGACTGTAAGGATGAGAAATGTCTCACCTGGGAATGGACTCTCTAGATCCTTCTCAACAGAAATGGCTTGTGGACCCACCACTAGGCACACTCAAATCACCAAGTTAAAGGAAGCAGGAATGGGACCCTCACCGGGAGTTACTGGGATGGAGCTACTTTTAACCAAGCCCATATACTCGATGTTATTTGCTGCCAAAATTAAAATCCAAGCAATCTGCCTGGTCATTGATGAAGCCTGGTCATCCTGACACTTTAGAGGGGACCAAAGCCTAACCTTGAGGCATTATTTATTGTTAGTATTTGCTTATCCCCCCGCCACACACACACAAGGCTATGGTTTATCCATAACATCTGGGCTTCATCGTTGACTGGAAAGCTTCTGAGAGAGCCCTCGTGCCGAGTGAGGCAATGGAAACAGAAAATGATGTCGGAGGACTGTCAACAGGCATGTGGAAATTGCCAAATGTCATGTTCTTTTCCAAAGAACATTCATGATGCAAATAAAAATCAAATAACACTTCTTCTTGGCAAAAGAATGAGCTTAATTTGCTGTTGTTTTCTTCTCTCTTGCTTTTAACTTGAACTGGGCTGCAGAGGGTTGCGGAGACGTTATCAACACTCGTGGCTCTCCTGAGATAAAGCGCTTGAGCTCAACTTTGAAAAGGCGAATTGTTCCTTCCAGGAAGAAGCTACCGCCATGGACAATTATACAGACAGAAACTCTTTCTACTTCCAGATGAACGGCTTTGGGGACTTCCCGGGACCTGTCCTTCTGCCTCTGGCGACATGTCTGCTCTGGCCACAGCTACTTTGCAGCTGAAGTGACAGATCTTCATCCTTCCTTCCATCGAAGAGGTCAGAGATGGTAACAGACCCTCTAAAACATGGGAGTCCCTCATGTCTCAGCAATTTCAAGATCATGATCCTCTGCTGGCCAGTGGGAGTGT
>NW_005370542.1:2170153-2177583 GCF_000412655.1 Myotis brandtii
TTCTACCTTCCTCTCGTATCATCCATGGCCTTGGTCCTTTATGATGAGGCCTTTTCCCTTCTCTGTCTCCTCTTCTTCCATGACCCCAGGCCATTTAAAGTGGTGTAAGGCCTCAGGACCTTTGCACATGCTACGTGTACCCTCTGTCGGCCTGGAATGCCTTCCTTCTTCCTTCTTTGTCAAACTCTTACTCATACTTCAAAACAAGGCGCAAGTTTCACCTTCCTGCATTGGGAAGGCTGTGCTGTCCTCCAGGACAACAGGGAGAGCTCCTCCTCCCATATCAGTCCCTTCAGACTTCTGTCACTCACTATCACCACTGATTTCTTTATCTGTGTCAACCAGTAGGCCCCAAGTTTCTTAGAACAGGGGATCGATCCCATTTGCTTTTGCATTCCCAGGCTTAACCTTAACAGGCGTTCAACAATTATCTGCTCAAGAAACTGGGAGTTCACTGTGTTCATTAATAAGTACATAAAGTGAAATCATATTTTAAAAAATTGATACATTAAATAAAATCAAGACTGGCTATTACCCCAAAGGAAATAAAGCTATTTTGGGCCAACCTAAATTTCCTACCAGCTCTGGACACAAATGAAAGAGGCATTTCCACTCTCTCTCCACTTCCATTTTTCATGTGAAAGAAGGAAAGCTGCAGGAAGCCCTACTCTGCCTCGTAGCAGGAAGCCTTGGCTGTCCAACATGAAAAGCAGAAACAACATCCAAATATCCACGCATGGCCAGCACCGCGAGGCAAACTCAGGGGGAGGCCAGTGGCCATAGCCACTGGGAGAGAGAAGCGCTGGGAAAGGGCTCCTAGCACTGAAGCTGCTGGAGCAGGGGACTCGGCATGTCCTTGGAGAGGCTGGAGGGACTGGCCTGGACCCAAACAACAACAACAAGCCCGGCCGGTGTGGCTCAGTGGTTGAGGTTCGACCTATGAACCAGGAGGTCACGGTTCGATTCCCGGTCAGGGCACCTGGCCTGGTTGTGGGCTCATTCCCAAGTGTGGGGCGTGCAGGAGGCAGCCGATCCATGATTCTCTCTCATCATGGATGTTTCTCTCTCTCTCCCTCTCCCTTCCTCTCTGAAATCAATAAAAATAGATTTTAAAAACGACAAAATGGATACCAGCCACACTGGGGGACTCAAGGAACAGATGTGCATGTAATTCTTTTGAAGAACATGCCAGAAATTATGTAAAATGAAAATTGCCTTTTAAAACAATTTGAAAGTGAAACTACCATGCTTTGAAGAACTGCCATCAGGCCTCCAAATCTTTGGATTTGAAACAAATCTTGGAGCCTGAAACACCAAGTCCAGCCTTTTGTAATGGAAGTGGCATAATCACTCATCCATGCATCCTGAAAATGTCCATGTATACATTTTTAAAAGCCCATATCATATAATCGATATATCAAGGAAACACAAAGCTTAGAGCCAACGATCCCACACAATGGGATTATTAGGATTCATTTCCTTTCAAAATGAAAATAATGGCCCTCACTGGCTTGGCTCAGTGGATAGAGCGTTGGCCTGCGGACTGAAGGGTCCCAGGTTTGATTCCGGTCAAGGGCATGTACCTTGGTTGTGGGCACATCCCCAGTAGGGAGTGTGCAGGAGACAGCTGATTGAGGTTTCTCTCTCATTGATGTTTCTAATTCTCTATCCCTCTTCCTTTCTCTCTGTAAAAAAAATCAATAAAATATATTTTAAAAAATACAACAAAACGAAAATAATGTTATTATTCCTTGAATATTAGGAAAATATAAACAACATCGAAAACTATAAAAAGATAAAGTTGGAAAAACCATCTCAAGTTCCAAGCCCAGGGATTATTTCATAATTACTTTCTAATTCTCACAAAGAAAACAAAATAATTGCTTTATGGTACCTAGCTAACAATTTCGAAATAGAGTAGCATGTCCGACCCTCGGGTGATTCTGAAATAAAATCCTTTCCTTTTTGTCACTCCAGTGCCAACGTGACCTTCCCTCGGGCTCCCACCTTTGAAACGCAATGTCACTCAAGGTTCGCTGGCTATTTTGAGAACAAGCAAAACTAATTACTCAAGACTTTTGCAAATTCACGACACCCACAACAAGTTAATGCCTTTATGTTAATGTTATTCACTTTCTATTTTTGGAACTTTATTACTTTCCGCACATGCCAGCTGTCACATTTCTAAATGAATGGCCTCATTGTGAACTTTCTCTGTCATGTGTACTGGACTGACGAATTTCTGCTTTGGGGAGAAACCCTACAACCAATGACAGGTATTTTAAAAGCATGACCATGGAGAACCTGAGATAAATGCATCCTTATGACCACCTACTAGTATTCAAACCAGTTTTTTTTATTGATTCCAGAGAGGAAGGGAGAGGGAGAGAGAGAGAGAGAAACATCCATGATGAAAGAAAATCATTGATTGGCTGCTTCCTGCACATCCCACACTGGGGATCGAGCCCACAACCCAGGCATGTGCCCCTGACTGGAATCGAACCTGGGACCCTTCAGTCTGCAGGCCGATGCTCTATCCACTGAGCCAAACCAGCTAGGGCTCATACCAGTTTTAAAGGCACTGAGGGAAGAGAGAAGAAAATACTCTTTTATTAGAAAATGCATAAGAAAACAAAAAAGATATTAAAATGTATATATTATTTGAAATAAGTAATTGTAATATTAAAATTTCTTGAAGGAATTAATTACCAACTGTAATTAAGTGAGCCAAGAGTTGGAATACCCACTTGTTGAAAAAACCTTAAGAGAACTCAATTAAATAACAATAAAGATGCTTGAGAATATAAACAGCAGGTCACAGAGCAGGCATTATGAAAATGTGTCATGAAAAAAACAGTATTATTGTTCTTCCCAGCTCTTTTTCAATTTTATGAATGCCCACAAGATGTACATAATCAGAAGCACATCAATTGAGCAGAGTAAGCATTTCTTTTTGTTACATGCTTACACACACATGTAAGCACACATCCACTGATTAATCAGAAGGATACTCCCATGAGCCAGGACAATTATGCATTTACACAAAGACTAGAAACACACTTTGCACATATTCATCCTTTATAATAATTAGAACTTGATTACAGCTACCAGTTCCTGATTTCATATCACAATTTACATCTAGAGGGAATCGGAATAAATTCACATTTATGCTTACATGTTAAATCAAGGTGTGGTACAGTTAAATTATGGAACAAGCCCGACTGGCATGGCTCAGTGGTTGAGCATCGATCTATGAACCAGGAGGTCACAGTTCAATTCTGGTCAGGGCATGATCCCCAGTGTGGGGTGTGCTGGAGGCAGCCGATCAATGATTCTCTCATCATTGATGTTTCTATCTCTCTCTTCCTCTACCTTCCTCTCTGAAATCAATAAAAACATTCTAAAAATTATGGAACATATAATTATTCTTAGTTTCCCCTAAAAATGAAACATAATGTCCTTTGACAAGTTATTGTTGATTAGCTTAGAATGACTTCTTGCAGGCTTTATTTCCTGTAACACAACTCTTAGCATTCTTAGTTTTGACTTGTCATCTTTGTATTAGTCTAGTGGTCTAAAATATTGTGTGTAAAAGGTCACAAAGAGTTAGATGCAGCCCCCAAATCTACCCTCTTAGAAAATATTTTGTTGACATTTATCATTGTCAACAGAAAAATCATATGAAGTCTAAAATGTGCCTTTATTCCAAAAAAACTAATATGATAGATAGCAAGAGGAGGCAGCAAATCAGTATTTGGGGCAACTAAGCAACATTTCCAATATACAGAGAGAGGAAAGAATACAGCTTCCGAGTAATTAACTGTATCTGCTTTGGGAAGCAATCTTTACATTTATTATTTTCACTATAAAGTTATTATGCCTTTCTGTTATGCTTGCTAATCATTATCAAAGAAACAAAATTTTAATACTAGATATATCTCTGTGAAGTACTTTGCAACCAGAATGTTTTAAATCTCCAGAATAATATTGATTATAATTGCAATACAAATTTCCTAGAAGAAATAGAAATATTAGTTACTAAAGTATTAAGAAAATTTGAGCGCTAGCCGGCTTGGCTCAGTGGATAGGCATCAACCTGTGGACTGAAGGCATAGGTTTCAAGGGCATATGCCTGGGTTGTGGCCTTGATCCCCAGTAGGGGGCCTGCAGGAGGCAGCTGATCAATGATTCTCTCATTATTGATGTTTCTATCTCTCTCTCCCTCTCCCTTCCTCTCTGAAATCAAGTAAAAATATATTTTTTAAAAGAAAATTTGAAGTTAAGATTTTAGTTGGGTTAAGTCCAGAGTCCCTGGTTGCTTAGGTAGAGTACCTGTTATTTGGCTTTTCCAAAAGAAAAATTTAGCCGTAGGGGGTGTGGCTCAGTGGATAGAGCATCAGCCTGTGGACTG
This sequence comes from Myotis brandtii, assembly GCF_000412655.1. NCBI lineage: Eukaryota > Metazoa > Chordata > Mammalia > Chiroptera > Vespertilionidae > Myotis > Myotis brandtii. The sequence goes on from NW_005370542.1 coordinate 2,174,565, forward strand.
AAGGGTCCCAGGTTCAATTCCGGTCAAGGGCATGTTCCCAGTTGCAGGCTGCTCCCTAGCCCGGGTCCTGGTTGGGCACGTGCAGGAGGCAACCAATTGAAGTGTTTCTCTTACATTGATATTTCTCTCTCTCTTTTCCTCTCTCTTCCACTCTCTAAAAAATCAATGGAAAAATTATCCTAGGGTGAGGATTAAAGAAAAAAGAAATAAAAAAAAGAAATTACAAAAAAAGAAGAAAATTTTATTTTACAAAGTTCTGGTTTTATAATGTGTTCTTGAGAAAAAAATACATCATAGTTTGATATTTACTATCTACATAGAGTAAAATTTCTTCAGAAAACTGAACCATGAATATGCAAAGACTATTTCACATTGTGAACAAGAACACTGACTTCTAGCATGGTCTGAGTGACAAATCAGACTTTATGAGTTGTAACGCGCAGTAACAGTTTTGAACATCATTAGGTCAATTTCATGGATGCTTCAGTCTTCCAGTCTTGTATCCAGGCCAAAAGCCCAGCTTCTAGAAACAAATGTTGTAAATCAGAGGACAAGTAGAATATACCACTCAGAACAACCCCAGTACCATAGAGGTGATAGAAGAATGCTTTTTGAAAAAAAAAATATATATATATATTATTGATTTCAGAGAAGAAGGGAGAGGGAGAGATAGAAACATCAATGATGAGAGAGAATCATTGATCTCCTGCACGCCCCCTACTGGGGTTTGAGCCTGCAACCCAGGCATGTGCCTTTGATCGGAACCAAACCTGGGACCCTTCAGTCTACAGGCCGATGCTCTATCCACTGAGCCAAACCAGCTAGGGCTCACTAGTGTTATATTTATCTGAGTGCTAACATTGCTGAGGTCTATTTCCTTTCATCCTCAAGTTTCCACATTCTATAGCTTTGCATCCCCTTGGAGATTATATTCTCCCTTTTTGTTGTCTTTGCGGAATTACTGATCACATTAATGAAGATCTTATGTTAATTCATAACTAGATAAAAGTGATGAATAGAAACTCACTTAAACTCTCTGGAACTTGGTATTCTCTTTCATTAAACCGTGATGATAATCCTATTACTCAGGGGTTTTCTGAGGATTAAATGAAACATTATCCTATATAATAAAAGGCTTATCTGCAAATCAACCAAACGGTGGAACGATCAGTCGGTATGACATGCACTGACCACCAGGGGGCAGATGCTCAACACAGGAGCTGTCCCTGGTGGTCAGTGTGCTCCCACAGGGGGAGCGCCGCTCAGCCAGAAGCCAGGCTCAAGGCCCGCAAGCGCAGTGGCGGTGGCGGGAGCCTCTCCCGCTTCCGCGGCAGCACTAAGGATGTCCAACTGCGGTGAGCAGACCTAAGCCATCAGTAGGACATCCCCCGAGGGTTCCCAGACTGCAAGAGGGAACAGGCCAGGCTGAGGAAACCGCCCCCCCCCCGAGTGCACGAACTTCGTGCACTGGGCCTCTAGTATTTGTAGAAGAGCTTTAGAATGTAAAGTGTTGCCAGTGAAAACTCATTGCAATCATATCCATAGAATGAGCATCATGCAAAGCCACACACTAAGCAAAGGACATTAAGATCTTTTGAGCAGAAACGAAGTGCAAAGCATAACTAAAGTCAAAATTAAAAACAAAACTGTTTTGTTTCTTTAAAAATAATATAACTAGCCAAAACTGTTTGAATTTCAAAGCCATGGCTTAGAGCAGCCGTGGGCAAACTACGGCCCGCGGGCCGGATCCGGCCTGTTTGAAATGAATAAAACTAAAAAAAAAAAAAAGACCGTACCCTTTTATGTAATGATGTTTACTTTGAATTTATATTAGTTCACACAAACACTCCATCCATGCTTTTGTTCCGGCCCTCCGGTCCAGTTTAAGAACCCATTGTGGCCCTCGAGTCAAAAAGTTTGCCCACCCCTGGCTTAGAGCATGCTCAAACAATGTCTAAAATGTGGAAACATTTGTGGAACTTGTGGGAAAACACAATTTCCAAAAGCTTTACTCAGAACAAACCCACGAGAACTAACAATGTCCACATCATCACCGACATACACATGAGCACACCCGTCCCCAATACAATTAGGCCCACCCAGAATGTAGGCCTTAGAACAGTGGTTCTCAACCTGCTGGCCCTTTAAATACAGTTTCCCATGTTGTGACCCAACCATAAAATTATTTTCGTTGCTACTTCATAACTCTAATGTTGCTACTGTTATGAATTGTAATGTAATATCTGACCTGCAGGATGGTCTTAGGCAACCTCTGTGAAAGGGTCGTTCGACCGCCAAAGGGGTCGCGACCCACAGGTTGAGAACCGCTGCCTTAGAGCAAATGGTGACAACAGCGATAAACAGCATTTCCTCAACAAATTTCTGTGAATGAGCTCAAGATTTCTCTAAACAGATTGAATTGCCACATTTGTAACATATAGACTTCGGTTGTGTTCCCCTACAAGTGGACCCTGAGACAACGATCTGAATGTGAATAGTTTACCTGGGAGGTGAGGCAAGAAGGAAAAGCAATCAACAGAGGTGTGTTATCAAACAGGTGACTTCTGTGGGCACTGGCGCTCAGTCCCACTGAGGAATGCTGGGAGCCGGTGGAGGACACATTGAAGGACCACCAACTCCCCGCCATCTCCGGGTGAGGGCTGCTTTCCGGAGCACTTCCCACGGTCAGGAAAAAAAAAAGCCTCAGGTATAGAATTTTCGGTGTTCTGTGACTGCTGAGAGAGCAGCAAAGAATTACCCGGCCCCAAATGTCAATAGTGTCAAGTGGAGAAACCCTGTGTGTGTGTGTGTGTGTGTGTGTGTGTGTGTGTGCACGCGTGTGTGTGTGCGCGCGCACACACGCACACGTTTAATATACTAGAGGCCTGATGCACAAAAATTCGTGCAAGAATGGGCCTTCCTGCCCTAGCTGGTTTAGCTCAGTGGATAGAGCATCAGCCTGTGGACTGAAAGGTCCCGGGTTCAATTCCCGTCAAGGGCATGTACCTTGGTTGCAGGC
>NW_005370542.1:2177905-2183937 GCF_000412655.1 Myotis brandtii
TTTGGCCCCTTGAGTGTGGCTCTTCCACAAAATACCCACTTCTGCGCATGGGCCACGAAGTTTCAATCGCACTGTAGCACTGTACGTGTGCGCTCGCACGTGGTATTTTGTGGAAGAGCCACACTCAAGGGGCCAAAGAGCCGCATGAGGCTCGCGAGCCGTGGTTTGCCGACCACTGGGCTGGGCGAGAAACCCTGCTTTAGACAACTAAAAGATTAGTGTGGAAGGCAAAAGAGGCACCTTACTTTGCAATGGATGTTGCAGGGGGCTAGTTTCAGTGTTGGGGGAAGGTAGCAAACTAAAAGGATTTCAAAAGCTTTTGTTACTTAGCGATTTCTCACCTCCCCTTAGGTTTTACCAGCACATGGAATCCAGGGAGGGTGACCGGAAACCAAAGCTCTGATTCTGGCACCGACGGTAGCATCATTGTACCACTGAGCATTGCTATTGCTGGCTTCCACAGAAGTTGGGAAGGGTCAATGTTTGCACGTGGTGGTCTCCCAACCTCACACCCTCTAATTGAGGTCTGGGTAGCCCCATTTTCTTTATCATAGGCTGCTTATAAACTGTCTTGGAGGTTCCTTCTGATACTTCTGTTTTTCATATTTCTTTTTTCATTTGTTTGTTTATTTTGTTTTGTTTTGTTTTGTTTTTGTTAATCCTCACTCGAGGATATTTTTCCATTGATTTTTAGAGAGAGTAGAGGGGAGAGGGAGAGACAGAGAGAAACATCGATGTGAGAGAAACACATCAATTGGTTGCCTCCTGCACGCACCCCGACCAGGGCCGGGGAACCTGCAACTGAGGTAAGTGCCCTTGACTGGAATTGAACCTGGGACCCTTCAGTCCACGGGCTGACGTTCTGCCCATTGAGCCAAACAGGCTAGGGCTCCTTCATACTTCTTCATTCAAGTTTCTGATTAAACCATCCAGGGGCCCCACAAGGCATTTCTTTTGGCTGCCATGAAGTCTTCATTCTGTGAGACTTCTTTTTCTCACATTTAAGACATTGGTTTAAACCAGCGGTTCTCAACCTGTGGGTCACGACCCCATTGGGGGTCGAAGGACCCTTTCACAGGGGTCGCCTAAGACCATTGGAAAACACATATATAATTACATATTGTTTTTGTGATTCATCACTATGCTTTAATTATGTTCAATTTGTAGCAATGAAAATACATCCTGCATATCAGATATTTACATGACGATTCCTAACAGTAGCAAAATTACAGTTAGGAAGTAGCAACGAAAATAATTTTATGGTTGGGGGTCACCACAACATGAGGAACTGTATTAAAGGGTCGCGGCATTAGGAAGGTTGAGAACCACTGGTTTAAACAGAAGCCTAGGAATGTGGTGAAAATGCATAAAAAGAAAAGCTCTAAATAAAACGCAGAGTAAAGAACTAACAAGAAATTTCTTGTTTATGGCAAGATCAAGTTCTCAGTAAAAGTAAAGTAAAACATATGTTGGAGACCTTACAATGATGGGTCTGGGTTCAAGAGGAAAAGGAGAAGGGCAAGTTCAGAGAAGGCTCTGAAAGTGACCTTAGGTCTCATGCGTTATGACATGAAGTGTGTATCCATTGAAATTACTGGCAGAACCAGGACCAAGTGAACAAACTAAATTACAGGAATGGCACAGAAAATAGATCCTCCTCTTTTATTTCTGAGTCTCTAAGACATAAAAAAAATAATAATAATAACCAAGTCTTACATTGACTAATCAGCCACTGAGACCTCAGAAGCAAGTGCCACTTAAAAATGAGATCATAGGCATAATTTTTCTGCTCATTTAATAAATGAATATGGTTTCTTTGATGAAATTCTAAATATTTGACCATTTGTTTAATATTTTCGTACTACCTGGGCTGATGGTTAGTGATGAAGACAACATGATGATGATGATAGTGATGGTTAGCAATTGAGTGTTTAGCGTCCCAGAAATTATGATCAACATTATATGTGTCATTGTTTCAGTCTCTCAATGCAACTATAAGATACTATTATTATCATCATTTTACAGTGCAGAAATGGAGGTTTGGGGTTTCAGGGTAAGTAAGTGGTAGCTCTTGGAATTTATCCAAATCTGTCTGAGTAGCCCACACAGATCCCATCTCTCTGATAGTGGCATTTTGGAAAGAGCTAGTATTACTTTGGTGCATAATTTTAAAATACGAAATCTATAATTTTAAATGTATGAATTCTTTAAATTATATGCCTGTAGGTTAGAAATGGGAGTTGGGTTTTCCTTCTAGGGCATTTTCTTTGGATATTTTCCACCATTTATTTCCATGGAGAGGCAGCCAGTAGATGGAAAAGGCATAAACTTTAATGCTAGACAGATCAGGGTTCAAATATTTGCTTCCCTTTCTCTAGCTGTGTGAATTAGGCAACTTAGTTACTGTAGCAGGCAGAATTCTAAAGATCCTCCCCCAAGATTCCCATCCCCTGGTTAATCAAACATTAATCTAGGTACTGCTATACAGAGGTTTTGTAGATGTAATAAAAGTCCCAAGTCACTGAATCTTCAGATATGGAGATTATCTGGATGGGCATGCTTTAATCACATCAACCCTTTAAAAGGAAGAAGTCAGAGATTAGAAGCATAAGGATTTGACATGCCATTGCTGGCTTTGATGATAGAGGGTCCATAAGCAAAGGACTACTAGTAGCTTTTCAAAGCTGAGAAAGACCCCCAGCCAACAGCAACCAAGGCAACAGAGACCTCAGTCCTACAACCACAAGGAACCAAATTCTGCCAACAACCTGAATAAGCTCAGAAGCAATTCTCCCCCAAAAGCCTCCAATATAGAACACAGCCACCAAGTTTGCGGTGATTTATCATATAGCAATAGAAAACTAATATGGTTTCCCTCTCTGAGTTTGTGTTCGCAATAATTAAATAAAGGTAATACTACATACCTTGCAGAGTTATGGAAGGATTAAAATGAGGATGTAGTTAGCATGCCTAGGGTATACCTGACATAAAGTAAGCAGTCAATAAGTGTCACTAATTATTCTGGAAGTCAAGGTCAAGGGGCAGTTGCACTTTAACACAGAGGAGACATGAAATTAGCATAAAACTACAAACTCAATAGAAGTTTGAATTCAACTATGATAAAGTAGAAATTAAATCAAAATGAACATGCACCCTACAAAGCTGATAGAGGAAGAAGCTACTAACTTATGAAATAAGTTCCAAGAACTGATTTTAGGCCAGTGGTTTGTAAGTGGGTAGGCACTTTCCTATAAAAATAATAGCAAGACCTAGTGATTAGGGCTCAGGGTCATTAAGTCCCATTAACTTATTAGGCACCTGCCTGTCTTTAGAGGAACTGAATCATAATGAATAGCAAGGTTTCTTTGAGGAAAACAATCCTTCTCATTTATACCACACTGTTTAAGACAGCGACCCCTTTGGCGGTCGAATGACCCTTTCACAGGGGTCGCCTAAGACCATCCTGCATATCAGATATTTCCATGACGATTCATAACAGTAGCAACATTACAGTTATGAAGTAGCAACGAAAATAATTTTATGGTTGGGTCACAACATGAGGAACTGTATTTAAAGGGCCAGAAGGTTGAGAACCACTGAAGAGTATACCTTGACTTTCTCTACCAATTGACCCCAAGCCAGCACACATGCAAACACTCTATGTCAATTGGTCCTCCGGGAAGGAGAGACCAAAATGAAACCAGAATAGATGTATTGAGTGAAAGATGGGCGATGAAGGAGGGAAAAGCATTCTCATACAGGTCTGAAACCTAGACGAGGAGCAGTGCGCATATAAGCATAACCAATGGACACAAGACACTGGGGGGTAGGGGAGGCCAGAGGAAGGTCAAGGGGGGAAAAAAAGGAGACATATGTACTACTCTTTGTAATACTTCAAACAATAAAACAAAATAAAAAAATATTGTGTTAAGCTACAGAAATGTTCAGCTTGTTTGTTCCAGCAGTGAGCTTTCTATTGCAGCAATGCCCCTCCCCTAGGACATTTGAACTTTAAAATAAGGTGCTGCCATAACCAAGACCTAATTCTGTAGAATCTGCTTAGCCATCAGGCAACAGGAAGAGAGGAAATGGGTATCATGGGCTGGGTAGACAGGTGAGGTGTTATGCAGCAGAGACACACTTGCTAAAACTCTTACCTGGAACGACATACCTTCAGACTCAGTGCCTTTGGAATGAAAGTGTCAGCATATGTTGACAATTCTTGACTACATTTAGAGCAAGAGGTTGCAAGAAAAAAGGGGGGCTAGGAAAGAATTTTAATTTTCAAGCAGAAATGAAAGAAACAGCGATTCCAGAATTTGAGCCTAGAAGATTGGAGAAGCTTCTAGATACCCACAGATATAAACTAGAAAAAGGCTTCAAACGTTACTGTGTGCCTTCCTCCATCAGCCAACTAACTTTTTAAAAAAATATTTTTATTGATTTCAGACAGGAAGGGAGAGAAAAACATCAATGATGAGAGAGAATCGTGGATCAGCTGCCTCCTGCACGCCCCCTATTGGGGATCGAGCCTGCAACCCAGGCATGTGCCCTTGACCGGAATCAAATTTGGGACCTTTTAGTCTGCAGGTCAACGCTCTATCCACTGAGCCAAACTGGCTAGGACAGCCAACTTACTTTAGAGACTCGCACACTGTCGTTATTTAACAGATGCAGTTCTGAGCAGTTTGCCAGAGATTAATGGCTTTATGAAGGGACAGATCCAGAATTTGAACTCATATCTTGTGAATCTGACTTCAACTTTCTTTCCGTATATTTTACAGCCAAAATGCTGTAGTAAATTATATATTTTTTTAAATGTGTTGATGGTTCAGTAGCTAAACAAAAGTGAATTTCCTTGGGAACAGAATAAACTTTCCATGCTTTTTACGGGAACCAGAAGGTGAAATCATTGCTTCAGTTTCCCTAAAATGGGATCGCCACGTTATTTTTATTTAGAACTCCTTGTTCCCCTTTTTATCTATGAAATTAAAATGAAATTTCCTTCTTTGGAGGCACTATTGTCATTTTATTAAAAATTAGATTTGAGGCCCTAGCTGGTTTGGCTCAGCATTGGCCTGCAGACTGAAGGGTCCCAGGTTCGATTCCAGTCAAGGGCACATGCCCAGGTTGCGGGCTTGATCCCCAGTAGGGGGTGCGCAGGAGGCAGCCAGTCAATGATTCTCTCTCTTCATTGATGTTTCTATCTCTCCCTTCTCTCTGAAATCAATGAAAATATATTAAAAATAAAAGAAAAATTCATGTAGTAGTTATAGATGCTCTTCTCAGAGACTTGCCATTGGGTAGAAGCAACTTCTGGAATCATCTTTTCCAACCATATTCCCTTTCGGAAGAGCAGGGACCCAGAATGTTGGAGGAATTGCCCAAGGTCACATGGTCGAAGAACACTGATGGTGGCTTCCATGTAGTTAGTATCTCAGGCTATCGTGTCTCAGGCACAGTATCAATGGCTTGACATATGCTTCCACATTTAATCTTCATCTTAACTCTTTGACGTAAGTATTAATATTGTCCTAAAAAACTTGGCCAAGATCACAAACCTACACACCTAGGAGTAGCCTTAGATCAGTGGTTCTCAACCTTCTGGCCCTTTAAATACAGTTCCTCATGTGGTGATCCACCCATAAAATTATTTTCGTTGCTACTTCATAACTGTCATGTTGCTACTGTTAGGAATCGTCATGTAAATATCTGCTCAGCAGGATGGGCTTAGGCGACCCCTGTGAAGGGGTCCTTCGCCCGCCAAAGGGGTCGCGACCCACAGGTTGAGAACCGCTGTAAAAAGTGGCTGTTTGGTGGAACGGAAGTCTATGAAGCATGGGTTGACAAACTACAGCTCACAAGCCAAATCCAGTCTTCCCCCTATTTTTGTGCAGTTCATGAGCTAACACCTAAATGCATTATTCTGGTTGTAGCCTTCACCAGCCTAAAATATGCAGGACTGGATTACCTCCTAAATTCTAGATGCTATATTTTTATTAATGCAATCCAAGAAAACTTTTATTATTATT
>NW_005370542.1:2184049-2184487 GCF_000412655.1 Myotis brandtii
TACTGGGGATGTGCCCGCAACCAAGGTACATGCCCTTGCCCGGAATTGACCCTGGGACCTTTCAGTCGCAGGCCGATGCTCTATCCACTGAGCCACACTGGTTAGGCTATTATTATTTTTTTTTTGGAAATTGCCTCAACAAGTTATCTCTACTACCAATTGATGCTCAGTTAAAACACATAAACCTAATTATATTTCCAGTCTATTCCTTCAATCTAGGATTTATACAGGTGGTTTTCCTGCCTTTACTTTTTTATTATTATTGATTTCAGAGAGGAAGGGAGAGGGAGAGGGAGATAGAAACATCACTGATGAGAGAGAATCACTGATCAGCTGCCTCCTGCACACCCCACACTGGGGATCATGCCCGCAACCTGGGCATGTGCCCCGACTGGGAATTGAACCGTGTCCTCCTGGTTCATAGGTCGATGCTCAACC
>NW_005370542.1:2186005-2197811 GCF_000412655.1 Myotis brandtii
AGCTGCCTCCTGCACACCCCACACTGGGGATCATGCCCGCAACCTGGGCATGTGCCCCGACTGGGAATTGAACCGTGTCCTCCTGGTTCATAGGTCGATGCTCAACCACTGAGCCATGCCAGCCGGGCTTCCTGCCTTTACTTGGAAGAATTTTTATGTATCCTTGTTACAATTCATGTTCAGCCCACCCAAATCTCTATCTCTAGGTCTCAACCTCTCTTCTCACCTATGAGGCACCTTGATCTGAATGGCTTCCCAACTCGTAAAACTCAACACAGCCAAAATGGAACTCATCATCCTTGTGCCCGCACTTGCATCTCCTCCTTCATGGTCCCCAACCTGTAACTGTCTGGAGCGCTGTATCCTGGTCATCATCTCAAGGGAGCATTATGTCCTAACGTCTGCCATACTCTCTGGCCTGTATGAGTGTAGTCACAAAATTTCAAAGGGAAAAAGGAAAGAAGAGGAGGCGGGGAGGAAGAAGGGAAGGAGAACAGGGCATTTTTACACTATTTAAAGCAGTGGTTCTCAACCTTCCTAATGCCGCGACCCTTTCATACAGTTCTTCATGTTGTGGTGACCCCCAACCATAAAATTTTCTTCGTTGCTACTTCATGACTGTAATGTTGCTACTGTTATGAATCGTCATGTAAATATCTGATATGCAGGATGTATTTCATTGTTACAAATTGAACATAATGAAAGCATAGTGATTAATCAAAAAACAATATGTAATTACATATGTGGTTTTCTGATGTCTTTGGCGACCCCTGTGAAAGGGTCGTTCGACCCCCAAAGGGGTCGCGACCCACAGGTTGAGAACCGCTGACTTAAAGAATAGTGAAAGGAATGGGGTTCAGCATGATGTAAAGACAGCACTGCTGTGGTCAGGGCGGCTGGGACCCCACGGTGGCAGCGCGGGCACCCCCCAAATCTCCTACGGCTGACTGGTGAGTAACAATGTGGAGATACCACCACCTAATAATGGGATATTATTTCAGAAATGGAGGGCTAGTACTTCAACTCTGTGCACATGGAGGATCCGATTTACTTTGATGATCAAAGATGCTGCTTCTGTTCAAGGAGACTTTCCTTAGTAAAAACATTCAGGCAGTTATGGGCTCACTTTGAAAAAGTAAACAACTTCAAGGAAGCATCTCCTTGCTTTCTGAACCAAGAAATAAAGAGAAGGTTACATATCCATAGCCTCATAGTACTATCTGTGTAGTAATACTATCGTATTACTATAGTATAACATTATCAAATATTACATTTAGCCCTAGGTGGTTTGGCTCAGTAGATAGAGCATCAGCCTGCGGACTGAAGGATCCCGGGTTCGATTCTCAGTCAGGGCACATTCCCGGGTTGCCAGCTCGATCCCCAGTAGGGGCTGTGCAGGAGGCAGCCAATCGATGATGTTCCTCTCTCATCAATGTGTTTCTCTCTCTCCCTCTCCCTTCCTCTCTGAAATCAATAAAATCATATTTTAAAGAAATAAAATATAACATTTAAGCTAAATTTAAAAATGATAGTCACAGTATTTCAGAGTAAATATTTTCAAATTTTATCAGCGTATATAAGAAATGTTAGTTATTAAAATGTCCCAGATATGAGATCTTGATTCAGTAACTCTGTAAATAAACTGCTTTCTTCTGTAGGCCTCCTCTATTTAGGACATGGCAAACCCCTAACGACCACGTATCAGAGGGGCAGAGATCTTTGACCTGCCTAAACCCAAAACCTACAATCAAGGAAATTCCCAGTGCTTCCAGCCACCCAAAAGGCATTTCTAAATGAGTTATGAGTCTTTGAAGCTTGCAGCTTTAGTTGTATTTTCAGAGAAAAATCTCAATTTCTGAGGAGATGACTTCATCTGGGCAAATACTTTACTGTAAAAGGTAGAGACTCAGCACTTGTGAAAGTCTCATTCGAAGCTGCGCCAGGAGACAGGATCGCCCATGAAGAGAGGCAGAGGAGAGGTTAACAGGTCCATTAGGAGATCTAATGGGCATGTGCACCCCCAGAGAAATAATTTCTGGCTTCATCTTTTCTATTTCAGTGTCTCAACAGCAGGTCAGAAAGCACCTACAAATTCTATCTCCAGCCACTGCAAGTAGCCTCGACTACTGCTATGACTCATTAAATGCCAGAAACAGCTCCTCAGAAGTGAAATAACATGTCCTGTAGGGTAGGTGACGAATCTATAAGGGTGAGGACTATCAAGAAGCAACTCATTTGAACACATCCCTGGCGTTCACAATTAATCTCATTAAATTGCATTTTTCATTTCCAGCTTCTTTTCCGAACTTGTGCTTCCTATGGCGCTCTCACACTGTGGAGGAAATTAAGCCCCTGGAAGTCATATAACTTTGTAATAAAACGTTGTCTCGTAACTTGGTTTTACACTCGAGCGGAGTCCATAGACAACAGCATGAGCTGAGAGCCATTGGGAAATGCAGACTCCCCGGTCCCACAGGGGACCTGGAGAAGTAGAATCTGCATTTTAATGAGGGCCCCAGTGGACCTATGTGCATGACGGTGTGAGCAGCACTACCTACCAGGGAGTAAGAGCCCAATAAGAATAATTCGTGTTGCGATATTGAGACGGAGGTTCCGGTCAAGTTGGCGGCATAGGTAAATGCAGTACTCAGAATCTCCCACAACCACATCAAAGTTACAATTAAATTACAGAACAACCATCATTCAGAAAGCCTGAAATCTAGCTGCACAGAAGTCCTACAACTAAGGACAAAAAGAAGAAGCCGCATTGAGACTGGTAGGAGGGGCAGAGATATAGAACAGGCAGCCACATGTGTGAGTTAAAAATCAGGAGGTAGCCCAACCAGCGTGGCTCAGTGGTTGAGCGTCAACCTATGAACCAGGAGGTCACGGTTCCATTCCCGGTCAGGGCACATGCCCGGGTTGCGGGCTCGATCCCCAGTGTGGAGCATGCAGGAGGCAGCCAATCAATGATTCTCTCTCATCATTGATGTTTTTATCTCTCTCTCTCCTCCCTTCCTCTCTAAAATCAATAAAAATATTTTTAAAATCAGGAGGTATATCTCAGCTGCCTGAAGAGTGAGGGGTCAAACCCACACACTAGGCCCCCAAGCTCAGGGTGTGACTGAGTGAGAAGAAGGCTGCTGGAGCCCAGGAAGTTCCTCTTAAAGGGCCCACAGGGCTTACTCAGACTCACTTGCTCTGAGCTCCAGTCCTAGGGCAGCAGCCCCAAAGGTGCTAAGGACAAAAAGGGGGAAACTAAAGTGTACGACTTCAGAAGGAGGACTGGAGGGCAGCTTTCTTCTAGACAGAAGTGCTGTCAGAAGCCATTGTTCCTTTTCTGAGCACTCTACCCACAGAGCCGGCAGGAAGACACCATATCTGAGTCCCCCATCAACATGGCTAACACTATTCACCCTGCCCTGGTGATTCCCTGAGTCCCCCTCCCCACCCAACTTGTGGGCCCACCCAAGCCATTTCCAGTGACTTTTCCAACAAACGGCCTCTCTTGGGTCATGCTTTAGAGTTTCCTAAAATCTCTCAAACAAGCAGTATCTGGCCTCAGTGTGCCCCATACCTCTTGCTAAGTGGCCACAGGCCTGGCACAAGTGGCAACAGGCTTTCATTCATAGCTTGGTCTCTCCTGGGCACTTCCACACCCAGCACAAGTAGCATCCATCTGCAGATTGCTCTGTAGCTCGTGCTGGGTGGCCCTGAGGTGGGCACAAGTGGTGGCTGACCTCAGTCTGAACCTCTAAAGAGACCTCAGAGCCAGCACATCTGGTGGAAAGCTTCAGACCACACTGGATTACAACCTAACCACCTTTATGAGTGAAATACTCAAGGGGAGAACTTGGTGGGAACCAAAGCCCCACTGAAGCAAGTCCTGTTCCATGGGGTTGGCCCCTGCATAGCAGCTCCTCCACTATAGTCACAGCAGGTCCTTGCAGCCAATTGGCCTTGGGGTTAATCCCTGTCAGTGACATGCCAACAGCAATCAAGGCTCAACTATAGCAGGAAGGTGCACACAGCCCACACAGGGGGCACACTTGGAGTGCCCAGCTCAGGTGACTGGGGAGACTGTGCCACAGGGCCCTACAGGATACCTACTACTTAAGGGCACTCTACCAATTGGAGGAGACATAGAAGGTCTACCTAATACACAGAAACAAACACAAGGAAGCAGCCAAAATGAGGAGCCAAACAGGTCCCAAATAAAAGAAATCTCCAGGGGAAAAAAAACTAAATGAAATGGAGGCAAGCAAACTACCAGATACAGAGTTCAAAACAATGGTTATAAGGATGCTCAAAGAACTTAGCAAGAACTTCACAGCATAAAAAAAGGACATAGAAACCATAACACGGGACCACGCAGAAAAGAAAGACACACTAACTGAAATGAAGAATAAATTACAGGGAATCATCAGTAGAGTAGGTGAAGGAGAGAATCAAATCAGTGATTTGGAATATAAGGAAGCAGAAAAACCCAATCAGAACATCAAAAAGAAAAAAGAATCCAAAAAGAGTTAAGACAGTATAAGGAGCCTCTGAGACAACTTCAAGCATACCAGCATTCCCATCATGGGGGTGCCGGGAGGAGAAGGGAGAGCAGGAAATTGAAAACCTATTTGAAAAAAATAATGACAGAAAACTTCCCTAACCTGGTGAAGGAACTAGACATACAAGTCCAAACAAGATGAACCCAAAGGGGACAACATCAAGACACATCAGAATTAAAAAGCCAAAGGTTGAAGACAAAGAGAGAATCTAAAAAGTAACAAGAGAAAGACAGCTATCTACACCACTGCCTCCTTGCTTCTCCACATCCGCTTGCAGGTACATAGTCAGCTTAACTAACTTTGTGGCAGTCACCCCCCCCCTCTTGGGATGACTGACTTCCACCCACCAACAAACCCACCCTAGAGCAAAGCAACCAGCTTGGCTTGTGCACACAGACTTGCCGGTCTGTCTTTCCAGTGCCTCATATCTATATATATAAAAAGCCAGCGACCAGAATGCCATAACGACCAGAACGACTGGTTGATATGACGCCCACTGTGGCCAGCTAAAAAAAAAACCACCCCATTCAGGGGCAGGGCTGGCCGGCCCACTACCCACAGCCCCTTCCCATGGCTGGCCCCACCCCCAATTGTCCCCCCACCCCAATTGGGGGCAGGCCCCACAGCCCCTCACCCCAGCCCTGATCGGGCCCCAATCGGGGCGGGCCAGCTGGCCAACCTCCTGCTGTCTCCTCCTCCTGACAGGCCCGGCCCTGATCCACCAATCGGGGCCGGGCCGGCCAGACCCCACCCATGTATGAATTCGTGCACTGGACCTCTAATTGTAGTATAAATGGGCAGCTAGAAACCATTATTTGCACAAAGCCTTCAATATAATAAAAAACGCTTAAGATATAATAAAAAGTTAACTCTCAAGCAAATAGATTATTCAAGGGACAGAAAATAACTGAAAAATCTGAAAATCCTCAGAAATATATGAGAAATTCTTGCATCCATAAAACAAAAAACAACACAAACTTTAGGAAATGACAATGGGTACAAGATGCCTTAAACGGGGAGGGGAAAGGGTAGTAACAACTTAAATAAAGATTAACTGTAGAAGGATGGTCCAAATAGAAGGCTAATCTTCCAAATTAGAATAAGGAATACTAGTAAATAGAGTTCCAATTGAATGGAATGAATTCTGAGCAATACACAGCTGGAGTTAGAAGGTGGAGAAAATTAATAACAGGATCTGTAAGTCATACATTTCTTTCATCCCCAAAGAAAAAAAACAACAGTAAACAGAAACTACAGGGAAACAAACATTTCCAATTGTACAAGGAAAGCATGCTTCAAATATGAAGCAACCTCAGATGTGGCCTGGTTTGAACACTTGCCAGGAGTGTAAAAAAAGGGAATCTGCTTGAACATTGGCACGTGGATCAAGACCACAATCACAGATGAGAACATCCAGTCACAGCATTCAACTTCGCTATTCAGTGAACAATATTTAAGTGGTCATTACAATGGAAATATTACTTATGGTTTTCCATTTTTAGAGTAAATCTCTAGGCAAAGCAGGGAAGTCCAGATATTGTCTTTCATTCAAAGAATATCACTTATCACTTTATATGTTATATAAATGTCTAAACGCTATGCTGTACACCTAAAACTAATAAAATACTGAGTGCCAACTATAATTTAAAAATTGAATAAAGAAAACAAATGTTAAAGGGTCATCTTCAAGAAAAAGAAAAAATCAAATATATGAATAATAAAATGGCAATAAATACATATCTATCAACAATTACTTAACTTCAAATAGATTAAATGCTGCAATCAACAGACATATGTTGACTGAATGGGTAACAATGCAAAGGCCCTTATATATGCTGTCTATACGAGACTCACTTAAGATCGAAAGACACACACTGAAAGTAAAGGAATGGAAAAAGATATTTCATGAAAATGGAAACAAACAAAAAAGCTGGGGTAGCAATTCTTACACCACACAAAAATAGACTTCAAAACAAAGACTTTATAACAAGAGACAAAAAAGGGCCCAGCAACTTCACTTTGGGGTATTTATTCAAAGAAATCCAAAACACTAAATCAAAAAGACATATACATCCATATTTTTATTGCAGCATTATTTACCAATAGCCAAGATATGAAAGCAACCTATGTGTCCATCAACAGATGAATAAATAAAGAAGTTGTGCATATATATACAATGGAATACAATTTAGTCATATAAAACAACAATGAAATCTTGTCATCTGCAACAACATGGATGGACCTAGAGGGTATTGTGTTAAGTGAAAAAAAGTCAGACAGAAAAAGACAAATGCCAGATGATTTCACTTATATGTGAAACCTAAAAAAATAAAATAAACAAACAAGCAGAACAGAAACAGATTCATAGATACAGGGAACATTTTGATGGCTGCCAGATGTGAGAGGGGTTAGGGGCTGGGTGAAAAGGTGAAGGGATTTAGAAGTACAAATTGGTAGTTACAGAATAGTCATAGGTATGTAAAGTTGGCATAGGGCATATAGTCAATAATAATGTAATAATTATGTATGATGTCAGAAGGGTATGAGGGTGATCACTTCATAAGTTATTTAGTGTCTAATCACAGGGTTGCACACCTGAAACTAATATAATATGGTATGGCACCTGTAATTTAAAAAGAAAAAAATTACCAGTGTTGCAACTCAATAATTAGAAAGACAACTCAATTTTAAAAATGGGATCTCAATAGCCATTTTCCCAAAGAAGATACACAAACGACCAACAAGCCCATGAAAAGATGCTCAATATCACTAGTCACTAGGAAAAGGCAAGTCAAAACCACAATAAGATACCACTTCACACCTATTAGAGCCGCTCTAATCAAAACGACATAATAATAAGTGTTGATGCAGATGTGGAGAAACTGGAAAACGTATACACTGCTGGTGAGAATGTAAAATGGCATAGTCCCTTTGGGGAACAGACCAACAGTTCCTCATACCGAATATGAACCAACAATTCCACTCCTAGGAACATGTCCAAGGGAAATGAAGACACATGTCCACAAAAAATGTGTACCAAAATATTTATTGCAACATTATTACCAATAGCCAAAAGGAAGAAACTACGCAAATGTCTATCAGTGCATGAATGAATAAGTAAAATGTGTTATATTCATACAGTGGAATATTATTTAGTCATAAAAGGAATGAAGTACTGATACATACTACAACATAGATCGGTGGTTCTCAACCTGTGGGTCGGGATCCCTTTGGGGGTGGAACAACCCTTTCACAGGGGTCGCCTAAGACCATCGGAAAACACATATGTAATTACATATTGTTTTTGTGATTAATCACTATGCTTTAATTCTGTTCAATTTGTAACAATGAAATTGGGGACCACCACAACATGAGGAACTATATTAAAGGGTCGCAGCATTAGGAAGGTTGAGAACCACTGACATAGATGGACTTTGAAAACATGAAACTGCATAAAAGAAGCCAGTCACAAAAGACCAAATATTATACGATTCAATCGATATAAAATAGCCAGAAGTGCCCTAGCCGGTTTGGCTCAGTGGATAGAGCGTCCGCCTGCAGACTGAAGGGTCCCAGGTTCAATTCTGGTCAGGGCACATGCCTGGGTTGCGGGCTCAATTCCCAGTAGAGGGGGCAGGAGGCAGCCGATCCATGATTCTCTCTCTTCATTGATGTTTCTCTCTCTCTCACCCTCTCCCTTCCTCTCTGAAATCAATAAAAATATATTTTTAAAAAATATCCAGAATAGACAAAACTATAGAGACAGAAAGTAGATTAGTGATTGCTTAGGGAGATGAGAGTTCAATGGTATGAGGTTTCTTGGTAAAAGGATCAAAATGTTCTACAATTGACTGTGGTGATGGTTGTACAAATCTGTGAAGACATGAATATACTAAAAATAATTGAATTGCTTCTTTAAAAAGCTGTGAATTCCCCCATCAAACTTTCATGTATGTCATGCTGCCTTGCTGAAGATATGATGACCTGCAGACTATAACAAAGAAAACTAGGCCCAGCCGATGTGGCCCAATGGTTGAACATCAACCCTTGAACCAGGAGGTCACGGTTTGATTCCATTCAGGACACATTCCCGAGTTGCAGGCTCGATCCCCAGTAGGGGGCGTGCAGGAGGCAGACTAGCAATGATTCTCTCTCATTGATGTTTCTATCTCTCTCTCCCTCTCCTGTCCTCTCTGAAACCAATAAAAAGTCTGTTTAGAACAAAGAAAACTGGATCATAAATGCTTTGTGAAAATGAGCATTTCCTATGTGCAGGGTCCTATGTTGGTCCTGAACAGAGATTTTCCCCTTGAAATTCTCCCCACAGCCATGAGAGTTCATTGCTATTATCATCCCCATTTTACAGATGAGAAAACTGAGGTGGAAACATACCCAAGGGCAACTGGCTGGTGAGCAGTGGTGAAGCTCATATTTGAACCCAGGGAGAGTCTGGGAATAGAGCCTGCAATCAATCTGTCTCTCCCTGCTCCTCCCCCTGTCTCTTTCTCTCTTTCCTCTCCCTCCCTCGCTCTAAAATACTTTGGCTAATTGTTAATAGTCTAATCAACACATAGGTGGTAGAAGAGCCATGTCACGAGCAAAGAGAGGTGGGAGTCACCCCTTGCCACTCATAACTGATATTTTCCAGGCGCCCATTGCTTTTTTACTATACAGTGGGGCCTTGACTTACGAGTTTAATTCGTTCTGAGACCGAGCTCGTTAAGGAGCTCATTAAGGAGCTCGTTAACTCAAATTACTCTATCAACTCCATGCAAAAAATCGGCGGAGAGACAGCTGGTATCTCAAAAAACTCGTTAGTCGGGACACTCCTAAGTCAAGGCCCCACTGTAGTTGGCCAATGCTTAATGATTTTTCTTTCTATCAGTAGACAGATTGGCTTACTCTGATAAGCAGCTTCAACCTCATCCTTCTCAATTTCCCAAAATGTAAAACACTCTGGAAAAATCAGCCAGCCCTTTTTTATTGGAAAAACACTTAGTCAAACAAAACTGCCTATTTTCAGAAATGCCTTGAATGAGGAAAGGACTAGTCAAATTCCACATTGGCTATGTTTCCATGAGTCATAGAAAAGAAAAACGTTTTCATGGGTGATCACAAGACACTGGTATCTGTAATGAGACTGCTGTCAAATTAACAACTCTGATTCAGTGGTCGGCAAATTGCGGCTCGCGAGCCACATGCGGCTCTTTGGCCCCTTGAGTGTGGCTCTTCCACAAAATACCACGTGCGGGCGCGCACATACAGTGCGATTGAAACTTCGTGGCCCATGGGCAGCAGTCGGTTTTCAGCCTGGGGGAGTCTATTTTGAAGAAGTGGCGTTAGAAGGAGTGGGGGGTGTCAGTCGATCAGGCGGCAGGAGATGAGGTGCAGGCAGGCCGCGGGATACACAGGGTAGGGCATGTGGCTCGCAAGCCACAGTTTGCCGGCCACTGGGTTATCTAAAAGTCACAGCGAACACACATATAATATTTACTTTGCCCTGAGTACTATTTTAAATGCTTTGTATTTACTCATTTAATATTCACAATAACCCACAATGTACTTTAAATAGTACCTTTTACAAATGATGAGCCCTAGCCGGTTTGGCTCAGTGGATAGAGCATCAGCCCACAGACTGAAGGGTCCTGGGTTTGAGTCTGGTCAAGGGCACATGCCTGGATTGCAGGCTGGATTATATCCCCACCATGATTACGTCCCAGCCATGGTTGGGGTGCATGCGGGAAATAACCAATCGATATGTCTCTCACATCAATGTTTCTCTCTGTGTGTCCCTCCCTCTCCCTTCCACTCTCTCTAAAAATCAATGGGAACATATCCTCAGGTGAGGATTGACAAAACTAAAAATTAAATGATGAGACTGAGGAATGAAGGTTTTCACAGCCAGCTATTGGCAGAGCTGTGGGGTGAAGGCAGACATTTCATACTGTGAACTGCTCCACCTCACTTACCGCTCTTGATGATTAACGGATGAAAAAGCTATAGCCTCGGCCACTAGAGGTTACTGAGAAAAGATTAATGCAACACATTGAGATCAAGGAAACTTCATGGTTTTCATGTCCACAATCTCAGAGAAGAGTTTTGTCAGTAAGTGATGATGGCTGTGTCTTAGGTGAACTTGAACAGGTTGTCTAAACACACAAAGTCAGCCACAGGGGCTACTCAATGTTAGACATCAGATGAATTACCAGGAAGCATATGATCTACACAGCCATGAAGTCATTCCTCTTTGCCAATCAAATCCTACTGCTCGTGTCTGCATAGGAGGGAATGATCCAGAAAAAAAAGTCAACAGTCGAACTGGCTTGTCTATTTGTACTCCCTGCTATCATTTCAGACAGCGTCATGGTTCATTAGATACTTTGGTATGCTCAGCCAGTAAGTATTTTTGAATGGAGAATGATTACAAACCTAAGTAAATAAAAAACTCCATAATAATAAATCATGATCAAGCAGGCTTCACCCTAGGAATTCAAGGAGGTTCAACATTACGACAGCTATTAATGGAATTCCCTATGTATTTATATTAAAGGTAGATAAAACACATGACCATCTTAACAGATGCTAAAATATATTTTACAAAATTTCAGAGGCTTTCCAGATTAAAAAAAAAATATATATATATATATAACTACTAATAAATCAATAGAAGGAATGTGCTTTATCTTGGTCAAGAGTATCTCCAGGAATTGATAGAAATCATCCTTGTTAAACAGTAGAAAATTAGAAGTGGTCCATGATACTCAGAGGCAAGACAAAGATGCTCACATTCAGCCTCATGCCATAAGCCTTCATCAATACATAAGACAAGAAGATAAAAAGGAGCCTTAAAAATGGAAAAGGACTATGCCAAACTGTTATTGTTGGCAGATCAATGATTTTTCTATTTACAAATCCAACCCTGTTAATTTAAAGTTTATTTCAACTAATACAAAAGTAATAAGGTCACTAGATATACGACCAATATACAAGTTAATGGCCCAACCAGTGTGGCTCAGTGGTTGAGCGTCGACCTATGACCCAGAAGATCGAGGTTAGATTCCCAGTTGGGGCCCATGCCCGGGCTCAGTCCTCAGTGTGGGGTGTGCAGGAGGCAGCCAATCAGGGATTTTCCCTCATCATTGATGTTTCTATCTGTCTCTCCCTCTCCCTTGTCCTCTGAAATCAAGGAAAATATTAAAAATACATATATATACATATATATACATATATATATACAAGTTAACACA
>NW_005370542.1:2197913-2205977 GCF_000412655.1 Myotis brandtii
CATCAATAAAAAAATTGCAAACTAAATGGAAAAATAGATTTCATCTAAATCAGCAAAACAACCAAGAAACAAACAAAAATAAATCTATAAAGTACTAAGGTATGAAATGAATAAGAAACGTGCCAGATCTATGTGAGAATTTTGCAAAAATAAAAACCCGTTCATTGTGGGAATTACTTTGATAAATCATTATCATCAAATGGGAGTGTGTCAGCCGCTACAATCTCAGGAGGGAGAGATGCTGAATTATTTACTTTAGCTGCCCGGATCTAATTCATCAAGCAATTGATACCTTGCCAATGTGGCCACCTTCAAAGCCAAAAGCGGACCCCAGCCCTTGGGCATTTATCCTCATCCTGTGCATCAGCCCTTCCATAGTGGAGGCCCCAGTGACGCCTTCGTGGCCAGCATTCTGTGGCTCAGTGCCCTGAGCAAGAGGGTCAGCCCACAGGCTCTTGTGTGTGGAGTACTGTCAACTGCCTTACTGTTTCAAGGAATATGAACTTCATTTACTGAGCAAGGCCCTCCTGGGTCTCTGATATATTCAGACCATTTTGCTGTCAAAACTGCTTTGCGGTGCTGATCCTTTGTGTCTATAGCTCCAAAATTTATTGTAATAAATGTAGATGTACTGTAACGACATAAAACTACATACATTTTAAAGCAATGCGTTTGGTAATCCACCAATTGAAGGAAACATGCATGTCAACGAGAAAAGAATTGGATCAAAAAGAGACCCCGAGACATAGAAGCAGGAACAGACTATTGAACCTCAGAGGGAAGGCAGGGGAGGGTGGGTAGGAAGAGATCAACCAATGAACTTGGATGCATATGTGCCTAATCCGTGGACACAGACAATGGGGTGGTGAGGGCCTGGGGGTGTGGAGGACTATAGCGGACTGGAAGAGGTTACTGGGAGAAAAAGGAGGACCTGTGTAATACTTTCAACAATAAAGATTAAGCCCTAGCCCACTTGGCTCAGCGGATAGAGCATCGGCCTGAATCGAATCCCAGGTTCAATTCAGGTCAAGGGCACATGCCTAGGTTGTGGGCTCGATCCCCAGAAGGAGGCAGCCAATCAATGACTCTACTCTCTCTCATCATTGATGTTTCTATCTCCCTCTCCCTCTCCCTTTCTCTCTGAAATAAAAATGTATTTAAAAAAAATAACAGCCCTAGCCAGTTTGGCTCGGTGGATAGAGCATCGGCCTGCGGACTGAAGGGTCCCAGGTTCAATTTCGGTCAAGGGCACGTACCTTGGTTGCAGGCACATCCCCAGTAAGGGGTGTGCAGGAGGCAGCTGATTGATGTTTCTAACTCTCTATCCCTCTCCCTTCCTCTCTGTAAAAAATCAATAAAATATATTTTTTTAAAAATCTGCGGGCCCCAGGATTCTTCACCACTATCAAAAGACCTAATGGAGAAGAGTTAACTTTATCTACTAGAACAAATCCTTATATTTCCAGGATCTCAGTAACATGATGTTTTCTGTATATTTAACCCTCTCCCTCACTTCCAAGTTGATATGTGTTCATTGGCGAAGGAATCATGATTTTTCATTGTTATAAACGGAAGTGTGATTTTTTTTTTACAGTTGTGTTTTACCATTTATGGAATTGCCCTTGAGACATTCGGAGTTTGAGATAGAGACACCCATTACCCAGTTCCCAAGATGAAGCCCCCGCCTTCATCTCTGTCACTAGACAACCTAAAAGGAATCTGAGAGGGCCTCTCTACTGGGATGATACACATTTTGAAAGCTACGGGCTTGGTTTATTAGTTTAGCCAGTGGTCGGCAAACCGCGGCTCGCGAGCCACATGCGGCTCTTTGGCCCCTTGAGTGTGGCTCTTCCACAAAATACCACGTGTGGGTGCGCACGTACAGTGCGGTTGAAACTTCGTGGCCCATGTGCAGAAGTCGGTATTTTGAGCCGCATGTGGCTCGCAAGCCGTAGTTTGCCGACCACTGGTTTAGGCAATTTTTAGAAACTCTATGAGCCGCACCAGACCGGCGTGGCTCAGTGGTTGAGCGTCTACCTATGAACCAGGAGGTCAGGGTTCAATTCCTGGTAAGGCTTTGATCCACAGTGTGGGGCGTGCAGGAGGCAGCCTATCAATGATTCTCTCTCATCACTGATATTTCTCTCTCTCTCTCTCTCTCTCTCTCTCTCTCTCTTTCTCTCTCTCTCTCTCGTCTTCTCTCTAAAATCAATAAATATATCCTCAAGAGAAATCATCTCTGAAATAAGTAAAAATAATATTTTTAAAAAACTCTATGGGCCACCATTTCTGGACCTACAAATGTAGATCATCACTACGTCCCATGTGTATTGGGAGTTTAAGAGGGTGTAGCCGCTTTGCAAAATGTCCTGCCCGTGCTTCAAAAACTTACACTGAGTTCCCATGGAGTAGCAATTCCACTCCCAGCTATACACCCAAGAGAAGTAAAAGCACACGGCCACACAAAGACTTGTCCACGAATGTCCATGGCTGCATTGTTCCTCACGGCACCAAAGCAGAAACAACCCGACTGTCAAATGATGGATAAACAAAATGTTGGATATCCATACAAGGGGACTTACTCCGCAACCAAAGGAAATGTACTGACACACGCCACAATGTGAATGAACCTTGAAAACATTATGCAGCTAAATGAAAGCAGTCAGTCACAAACGACCATATATTGTATGGTTGGATTTTTTTTTTAACCCTCCCCTGAGGATATTTTTTCCATTGACTTTTAGAGAGAGTGGAAGGGAGAGGGAGAGACAGTAAAACCAATGTGAGAGAAACACATTGATTGGTTGCCTCCCACCAGCCCCAGACCAGGTCCCGGAGCCTGCAACTGAACATCAGTCCACAGGCTGATGTTCTATCCACTGAGCCACACTGGCTAAGGCTGTATGATTGGATTTATGCAAAATGTCCAGAATTGGCAAATCCATAGAGACAGAAAGTAGATGAAGGGTTTCCTAGGGCTGGGAAGGATAGCAGGAATGAGAAGGGACTGGTAAAGGACACGGTTTCTTTTTGATAAAACTGTTCTGAAATTAGATCGTGATGATGGTTACACAATTCTGTGACTATACTAAAATCTCCTGATTTGTACACCTGAAAAGTGGGAATTTTTTGGTATGTGAATGATACCTCCATAAAGCTGTTACTGAAAAACGATCTTGTATTCTGTTCTTTGTCTGTAATCCTATTGTCAATATCTATATGTAGGATAATGAGATATATCCATCTGCTATACTGGAATTTATATTGGTTTTAAACAATGAAGAACTTTTATAACTATTTCTGCAGGTTCTCATGCATGGACATCAGGCAGAAGACTGCCTAGAAAGAGATGTGCCTTGTTTCTAGAAGTTTCTGAGTCGATGAAACTATGAAACGCGGGGGGAAATACACTCACTTGGAAAGCATGCCTTTGTGAAGGATGTCTGCAAGCTCTTCTTATTTTCTAGAAAAACGGAGCTCTTCTGAGCGAAGGAAAGAAGGTGTTGGGTTACTATCTGCTGAAATGCTGAGTAGGAATGAAATGATCTAATGAGGAACCTGATAGGCTGGTGGGGGGGGGGGGGGGGGGGGAGGGGGATACATGAGAGTGACAAAATCCAGACCAGCCCACTCATGTGGTGACGTCTCATTAAGAGACTAGCAGAAGAAAACTTCCCTCCCTTCCCCAGCCCCCCTTAACCTGTGTGACCTGTTCAGTTACCACCAGCTTCCGAGAACCTAGTACACCGGCCTGAAACTCAGCGAGAAGACACCCTCACAACGCTCCTTCCTATTAAAATTTGAAAAACAAATTAGTTAGCTACTGTTGAGAAGAAGGAAAAAAAAAGACAAGACTAATTAGGTATGCTTTTCAGAAGCAGCCTTACCTTTGACGAAACAGGGGAGTTGAGAGAGAAGAGAAAATGAGAGGATGGGGAAGCACAGAGGGTTTTTAGGGCAGTGACACTTCTCTCTCTCTCTCTCTCTCTCTCTCTCGCAGAGTGTTTTTCAACCTTCCTAATGCCGCGACCCTTTAACACAGTCCTCATGTTGTGGTGACCCCCAATTTCATGGTTACAAATGGAACATAATTAAAGCATAGTGATTCATCACAAAACAATATGTAATTATGTGTTTTCCGATGGTCTTAGGCGACCCCTGTGAATATACAATACCGAGAGAAAATCTGATGTGAACTATGGACTTTGGGTGGTGATGTGTCAATATAGGTTCATCAATTGTAACAAAAACACCACTGTGGTCTGGGGGGGCGGTATTGGTAATGGGGAGACTTACATGTTTGCAGGCAGGGCATCAGATATGGGAAATCTCTGTACCTTCACCTCACTTCTGTTGTAAACCTCTCTTCAGCTTCATTTCTCACGGCCCCACCCTACTCTCTCTGTTCTAGTCACCTAGAGCTTCCTTCGGTTTCTTGAACCTTCCATGCTTGTCTCAGAGTCTTAGCATGTATGTCCATCACCAGGACTCTAATTCCCCCGATTTTTTTATCACTCAAACGGCTATTGGTCACGCAGGTCTCTCAGTTAAGCAGAGAAATGATGGCTAAGTAAATGAATGTGTACATAACATGTTAAATAATATATATAATCTAAGACCATCTGAAAGTACTATTTTAAATATTAATTTGGGGAAGAAAAATATCTTTTTATGCAAGACGTATCCTTCTAATTTGTGGCTATTTAAACCTGTATATTTACAAAGCAGTTTTACATAAAATGAGGCAGAAGGGCAGCTTTCAGTACAGCTTTTCTATTGCCAATTGTTGAAGCATGAGTTACCAAATACTTGCTTTTGTTTACAAAATAAAAAAGCCTGCAAGGGTGCTGTCTGCTGGATGAACACCATCTCCTGCCAATTTCTCCTCCGTTCTCTCAAAAATAAAAGATCAAAACAAGGCTTAGGCTCCTCCTCCAAAACATCACACTTGTACTATCACTTTGATCAAACGTCTCCAAAATTATTCAAATTATCCAAAATTCACATCCAAGCACTTAGAGAATAGGTCTAGCCCCTCTCCTCAGGCTTGGGATTTGGAGCTGTTCAAATTTGGCCTCTTCGTCTTCTGGTCCCCTGACCTACACTCATCTTGAAGCCAGGCTGAGCTCTAAGGTTCCACACCATACTGTCTTCCATCACGCTATTTCCCTGGTCTGAGTGTCTTGATGTCTTTTCTATGCCCACCTGATCCAAGCATTTAATAAATCATTTTTTTTTAAAAATTAATTGTGTGGTACTTTCCACAAAACACCTCAAGCTCTGAACCTATATTCTGATATGTAACTAGGGCAGTGGTCGGCAAACTCATTAGTCAACAGAGCCAAATTCAACAGTACAACGATTGAAATTTCTTTGGAGAGCCAATTTTTTTAAACTTAAACTATATAGGTAGGTACGTTGTTATTAACTCAATTAGGGTACTCCTAATGCTTAGGAAGAGCCACACTCAATGGGCCAAAGAGCCACATGTGGCTCGCGAGCCGCAGTTTGCCGACCACGGAACTAGGGTGATTAGCCCATCCATGTTTGCCTGGGATTTTGCAATATTACTGGAAGTTCTGCATCTCAGAACTCCTCCCATCCCCTCCCCCCATGCCCCAGGCAAACAGGAGTGGTTGGTCATCCTGTCAATGTCCATGTAAATTACGAGCTTATCTGTGTTTTTCACAGACTCAACACGGGGCTCTCAGCATCATGTTTACTCACAATATTTTTTATGAATTTCAATTGCATACATTTGTACCAGTGTAGTTTTATTTATTTATTTTTAATATGTTTTATTGATTTGAGAGCAGTGGTTCTCAACCTTCCTAATGCCGCAACCCTTTAATACAGTTCCTCATGTTGTGGTGACCCACAACCATAAAATTATTTTCGTTGCTACTTCATAACTGTAATGTTGCTACTGTTATGAATCGTCATGTAAATATATGGTATGCAGGATGTATTTTCATTGTTACAAATTGAACATAATTAAAGCATCATGATTAATCACAAAAACAATATATAATTATATATGTGTTTTCCGATGGTCTTAGGCGACCCCTGTGAAAGGGTCGTTCGACCCCCAAAGGGGTCGAGACCCACAGGTTGAGAACCGCTGTTTTAGAGAGAAAGGAAGGGAGAGGGAGAGGTAGAAACATAGATGAGAGAGAAACATCGGGAATTGGCCGCGTCCTGTACGTCCCCCATCGGGGACTGAGCTTGCAATGTGGGCATGTGCCTTGACCGGAACGGCACTGGCAACCACGTGGTGCCTGGGTCGATGCTCAACCACTGAGCCACATGGGCGGGGCTGTACCCCTGTGGTTCTACACAGCCATTTTCACAAGTGATTTTCTGAGAATTCATCATAAGGTCCAAGTGCTATTGTCGTTAAACAAAATGGTCTGTCAGTTCCTGGCAACCTAGACATGAAGAGAAAAAGAGAAGCTCAAAGCCAAACCATGAATAGCTTTGAAAGATATGGCAGAGCTAGAAAAATCTTTGCTAGCTGAGTCTGCAGCTTATCTGTGACCACCAGGAAATACTTGACTAGGACTGAAGTTTATGGACAATGAATGTAGCTGTTTAACATCTGTTCTACCACCTTTATTTTGGGTAGTAATGGTGGGATATTAAATCTGCTCGTTCTTCCTTGTCAAATATATTACATTAAAAATTACTTTGAATCCCCATGGGGGAAGCAAATATCATTCTGTAAGCTGTAAGGAATTATGAAGTTTATCACTGTTAATATAAAAGGCGAAGCCAAAATCAACATTTTTAATCAAAAACTGACATCAGGTCAGGGCTTGAACTTGGCTCTTGAGAAAAGCAAGCAATCAAGACTAAGCACTAATATTCCAGGCAGAGGGACGAGTGCGCATGAAGACTCGCAAGTGAGAGGCCGGGAAGCGTGTTCAAGGAGCTGGAGAGTTTATTTTGTTTGCGATAAAATGAGAAAAGGAGAGCTAGTGAGAGACTAGTGATGAGGAATTAGAGGGGCGGAGCCGGATCCCAGAGGGTCTTACAAACAAGGTCATGGAGTTTGGAATCGATTGGAAGAGCATTGGCGAGACATCAAAGCACTTCAACTGCATGTCAGGTTTTCATTTTCAGACAAACCACTCGAATAACGAAAGGAGAGAGCGCATTGTTGAGGGGTCAAGTTGGAGGCAAAGAGTCCAGGCCTGAGGCTGTTACAGGTCATGGTGTGATCCAATACAGGGTAGGGGGGGTGGACAGAGGGAGACTGGAGAGATGTTTAAGAAGTAGAAGACACGTCACAACAACTGGTTGGAGATGGGGTGGGGACATGGGAGAGAGAACGGCTGAAATTGACATTAAAGTGTTTGGCTTCAGCAATCGATGGGCCTGGTGCCCTCAAGGTAGGGGAGCTATGGAAGAGGGTTGGGTGGAGTTGTGGAAAAATAATGAACTGAGCTGCTTTATATAGTGGCTCCTAAGTTGACAAAAACTTACAAGGAGCACAGTTTCCATGCCAAGCTTATAATCCAAAGAAATGTTTTCCTCTAAGAAACAGCTCACCCAGCCAACGTGGCTCAGTGGTTGAGCATCAACCTATGAATTAGGACAGTGGTTCTCAACCTTTTGGCCCTTTAAATACAGTTCCTCGTGTTGTGATCCAACCATGAAATGATTTTCATTTCTCCTTCGTAACTGTAATGTTGCTACTGTTATGAATCATCATGTAAATATCTGATCTGCAGGATGGTCTTAGGCGACCCTTGTGAAAGGGTCATTCGACCGCCAAAGGGGTCGCGACCCACAGGTTGAGAACCACTGTAGATTCTGGTCAAGGGCACATTCCTGGCTTGTGGGCTCAATCCCCAGTAGAGGGCATGCAGGAGGCAGCCAATCAATGATTCTCTGATCATTGATGTTTCTCTCTCTCTCTCTCTCTCTCTCTCTCTCTCGCTTCTCTCTCCCTCCTTTCTGAAGTCAATAGAAATATATATATATTTTAAAAGAAACAACTCAACAGTCAAATACAGCTTCCACTTGTAGAAAATAAAGCATGCAGAAAGGAAGTGCAACCGA
>NW_005370542.1:2206162-2206624 GCF_000412655.1 Myotis brandtii
GAGTCCATTTTTAGTAAGTCTACACTTTCAGGGGTAAAGTGCCGCATGGCGCAGGGAAGCTGTCTTTTCTGTCAACTTCCCCAGTGATCGCCAGAATTCCACGCATCGCTCTCAAAAGCCATCTGACCAGAACACAGGCCGGGTTGCTGCCCAGGCATGAATTCCTGGGAATCCAAGAGAAGTCAAAGGAAAGTGATACCCAGAAGGAAAGTTATCATTTTAACTACAGAAGAATCCCGGAGCATATCTGGATGCTAACACGCCAGCTCAAGGGGATTGTCCAAAACCCAGATGCTCTCGCTGTTTACCAAGTCTGACATTTTATTTCAAGACTCTCGGCCCAGAAACAATCAGCGAAAGCCTCAGTGTCGCAGTCATAGAAGGAAATCTTGTACAAAATTTCAACTTGTAGAGCAGATGTTATTGCTGCCCCACCCTTGACCTTCACCTCTGCCTGTTGCA
>NW_005370542.1:2206665-2220542 GCF_000412655.1 Myotis brandtii
GTGTTCTGGATGAAGGAACAAGGCTTCCTCATGGAGGACCAGCTGGAAATACCGGAAAGTTAATGCCCCTGGAAGCAGCCCTTACCGATGACCAATGAGATGCTGGGGACCAAACACATCAATCTCCTAGGCCAGTGGTCGGCAAACTCATGAGTCAACAGAGCCAAATATCAACAGTACAACGATGGAAATTTCTTTGGAGAGCCCAATTTTTTAAACTGAAACTATATAGGTAGGTACATTGTTATTAATTTAATTAGGGAACTCCTAAGCTGACCTTTGCTAAAAACGTCCTCAATCTGATTGAGGTACGTTCGCTGAGGTCGACCCCTTCCAACTCTCCCATCTACACTCGTCTTATATACTTGTTCCGTCCATCTCCTTTCGTTCATCCTCTCTATATGTCCAAACCATCTCAATATACCTTTCTCCATCCTCGACACTACATCTTCTTTCACTCCACAACGTTCCCTAAAATTCACTTAATCAACTTTCCTTAAAGTTTTAAGTCAACTTCTCACTGTACGTGCGCGCCCGCACGTGGTATTTGGTGGAAGAGCCACACTCAAGGGGCAAAGAGCCGCATGTGGCTCGCGAGCCGCGGTTTGCTGACCACTGTCCTAGGCCCCAGATGGGAGAGCTCTGAGGGGGGTTCTACACTGTCTCCCAGTCTCCCGGCAGGAGGGACCCCAGTTATGCAGAGTGGGTGGGCATCTGAATGCATGTAGCTTATTTCACAGCTGTTCCCAGGAAACGAGCAGAGACGTGTAGAGTGAGAGGGCGAAGGGGAGGTGTGCATTGGTGCGGATTACCATTGCGGGCAACTGGGGTTCGGTCCTGCCGGGGGCCTCTGGGAGACAGTGGAGAACACGCCTCGAAGTGATCTCAGCAAAGCTGATGACGCTGGTGCGTTGATGTCCCAACGCCCAGGGTCAAGGAGAAGGGTTGATCCTGGCAGCGGTGGGCTGCTTGGCATGTCCAGGCTGCAGCAGGCAGAGGCAGGAGCAGGTGCTGGGAGCTGAGAGGCCATGGGTCAAGGTGCCCAGAATGGCAGATGCTAACGGGGGCTGATGACATCTACTATGGCAAGGCACACAGCCCGCAGGAGGGTGCCAGGGAGCACCCCCAGTGGCCCAATGAGGTGAGTCCCAAACGACAAGCCAGAGCTGGCAGGGTCTGCGGAGGGCTGTGGGAGAAAGCCAGGGGCATTCGATGGAAGAGGGTCGGTCTGCAGGAGGCCCTTTAGGTGAGAGGCTGCTGGGCGCAGGCTTGATGCCAGGGAGAGGAAGTGGAGCCCAAGAGAAATGGAGTCAAGAAGATGTGATGAATTCTGTGTGAGTAAAACTCCTGAAAAGATGATTCTTAGATTGATGGTTGCCAGAGGGGAGTGGGGTTGGGGACTGGGTGAAAAAAGGTGAGGGTTTAAAAAGTACAGATTGGGCCCTAGCTGGTTTGGCTCAGTGGATAGAACGCCGGCCTGCAGACTGAGGGGTCTTGGGTTCGATTCTGGTCCTGGGCACATGCTCGGGTTGCGGGCTCGGTCCCCGGTAGTGAACCCTGAGAGAATGAATGGATATGGATGGATCCACCGGGGTCACACTGTCAGCTAAAGTGAAAATGAAATCAATGGCCGGGATCTCCCTTTGGCCTAATCCAAGGAATAGAGGGGGAAAGAGCTGTAGGAGCATCTTATCCTGTAAAAGGCCCCATTTCTCCCATTGCTTTTAGACCTCTGGAGGCTCCGTTTGACTTTTTAACATCTGAACAACTCCATCTGGACCCAATAGTAAATGTAGTCATTGTTTAATTTAGGTGCCACTTTCACGGTCAAATGAAACCTGTCTATCAGTCAGAATTTAATAGCTTAAATATGTTAGAAAGACATTAAGCAAAACAAAAATGTTGCTCAAAATGTGGTGATTAAAAATGCCACACTGCGAAATCACCTCATTCAATGTTGCTCTCCAATCTGTTTCATATTTCCTTTGTCCTTTCGTTTCCCTCAACAAGCTTGCTCAAATACTTCTCCCTCAGTAAGTTTAAGTATAACTTGATTAAGTGAGATTTTCTTCTTACGGTTGATAATTCATGAACCATATTCATAATTCCTATAAATTTCATGGATTACATTTAAAATACTGGGCCCGGCCGGCGTGGCTCAGTGGTTGAGCGTCAACCTGTGAACCAGGAGGT
The DNA here is from genome assembly GCF_000412655.1 of Myotis brandtii. Taxonomy (NCBI): domain Eukaryota; kingdom Metazoa; phylum Chordata; class Mammalia; order Chiroptera; family Vespertilionidae; genus Myotis; species Myotis brandtii. Next base: position 2,208,859 of record NW_005370542.1, read on the forward strand.
CATGGTTTGATTCCAGTCAGGGCACATGCCCGGGTTGTGGGCTCAATCCCCAATGTGGGGCGTGCAGGAGGCAGCTGTTCCATGATTCTCTCTCATCATTGATGTTTTCTCTCTCTCCTCTCCCCCTCCCTCCCCTTCTCCCTCTCCCTCTCCCTTCCTCTCTACAATCAATAAAAATACATTTTAAAAAATTAAAAAAAAGAATTGCCCTTGCAGAAAATGACCCACTTTTCCCAGAAGGCTATGCTCCTACTTCTGCTTTTCTACTTCTTTCCTCCATGTTAATTCCATTTCTGTCAGTGTCGAGCTAGTCCGTGCATGTGTTCATTCTGCACAGTTCTCAGACCCTTCTCGGGCCTTCCTCCAATCCACTGTTGGTTTTGCAAACCGGACTTTCCCTTTACCTTCCCCGACACTTTTCCAAGCACCACCTCCACCTGAGTACTCTTCATTCATGTTGGTGCCTTTTCTCCTACTACCCGTGTAAGCAGTCTGAGGGATAGCGCCTTGGCTCATTCTCTTTTCTACTCTCAGGACCTAGCATTGTTCCTTCAGGAACAGGTGTTCAACAACTGTTAGGCCGATCGAAGTAATTCGTAGACTATCTTTATAAGTTCTTTGGGCAGGTTGCACCCTAGGAGAGCTGAGAAGACCACAAAGAATTCTTGACTGTTTCAAAGTTGGTCTATTCACTGAAAAGACCCTATTCTACCTTTCTTTGGATAAAGAAGTTTATTTGTAAATTTATTTTATTACTATTACTAGAGGCCCAGTGCATGAAATTCATGCGAGGGTAGGGCCCCTAGTGGTGGTCAGCGCACATCATAGTGAGCGATCGAACTCCTGATCGGTCGAACTCCCAAGGGGACACTTTGCATATTAGGCTTTTATATATATAGATATTTTAAATCCTCACCTGAGGATAGTTTTCGTTGGTTTTTAGAGAGAGTGGAAGAGAGAGGGAAAGACAGAGAGAAACATCCATGTGAGAGAAACACATGGATTGGTTGCCTCCTGCACAAGCCACGACCTGGGCCTGGGCCGGGAAGGAACCTGCAACCGAGATACATGCCCTTGACCGGAATCGAACCTGGGTGTCTCTTCAGTCCACAGGCTGATGCTCTATCCACTGAGCCAAATTGGCTAGGGCTCTTTCTAAATGTAGTCGACATACATAATTGGCCTGAAAACTTCAATAGAAGGATAACTTGAAAAGCCAGTGGAAGACCAGCTCTATAAAGTGATGTTCCCAGGACCTATACCAGATGCAAGCTAACTGGCTGCCATCTGAACTGGCCCAGATTCAATAAGCTGGGCGAAGTGCCCTGCCTCCCACAGCAAGTGTACGCTAAGGGTTATAACACAAACTCCACAAGGAAAAGAACTGGGGGACGCTTTCGTCTTGGTAGAGGAAGAACTCAACCTACTCATGAAACCAACCACAACACAAACCAACCACAACACAAAGGAAGGCTGCACTAACTATAACTCGTTCAGAATATCAGCACCAGATGATGCTGGTGTGGACAACTTGTATTATGTTCTAGAGCCCTTGCACATAAAATCCCCCCGACAGCGTCTGCATTAGCAGCTAGAGCAGCGGTTCTCAACCTGTGGGTCGCGACCCCTTTGGCGGTCAAACGACCCTTTCACAGGGGTCGCCTAAGACCATCCTGCATATCAGATATTTACATGACGATTCATAACAGTAGCAACATGACAGTTATGAAGTAGCAACGAAAATAATTTTATGGTTGAGTCACAACATGAGGAACTATATTTAAAGGGCCAGAAGGTTGAGAACCACTGAGCTAGAGGGTTAGTGAACATGTGGTAGAATGAGGATTTATGCAAGGTGTTCTTTGCAAAGCATTTTACTATGAAAACAAGTGCAGTCTAGTTAGGAGAACACCAACTGGGCCCTAAATTACACACACCTTCATGACAAGACTGCCCTCATGTGAATGTAAAACATTTAATTTTAAAATGTTGACACTACAGCCCGGCCGGCATGACTCAGTGGTTGAGCATCAACCTATGAACCAGGAGGGCATGGTTCGATTCCCGTCAAGGGCACATGCCTGGGTTGTGGGTTCAATCCCCAGTGTGGAGGGTGCAGGACGCAGCCGATCCATGATTCTCTCTCATCATTGATGTTTCTATCTCTTTCTTCCGCTCCCTTCCCTTCTGAAATCAATAAAAACGTATTTTTTAAAAAATGTTGACACTACAATATATAAAATAGCTAGTATAAATACACATAGTGTAGTCTATAGCTGCCAGGTTTAATTTTTTTTTTTTTTTTAGGAAACTGTAAGTTGCACTGTGGTTAAAACTTGTATCTTGACCCTTGAAAAGCCCATGTCCTATCACAACAATGCACAGGCAGACTTAGCCCCAATTATTAAACACTTGGATCAAATCATGGCCAGTTTTATTGCAAAAGGACCCTGTACACATGTATCAATTCTAGTACCTTCCTAGCTACCCAACAAGTCATTAACCTACAGAAACATGCACCATGAGAAGCAAGAAATAGCGCCCATCCCTTCTGCCTGTTAGCAACTTGACCTTCCTGAGCAACGGTGCTCAGGTCACGAGGTCTGAAGCGTCACTTTTCACATTCATGCTGAGTGGAAGATGGAATGACTCCAGTACAAATGCAGCACATTATAAACAATTTCCTACAACAAAGTCACCAATTCAACCAAAGTATTTTACAGAATTTTGTACAAAACACCGTGAAAACAGCCCTAGCCGGTGGTTAGAGCATTGGCCCAAGGACTGAAAGGTCATGGGTTCGATTCCGGTTAAGGGCACGGACCTCGGTTGCAGGCTCAATCCCTGGCCCCAGTCCGGGCATGTGCAGGAGGCAGCCAACCCATGTGTCTCTCTCACATTGATGTTTCTCTCTCTCTGTCTCTTCCCCTCTACTCTCTCTATAAAAATCAATGGAAAAAATGTCCTCGGGTGAGGGTTAACAAACAAAAAAACAAAACAAACAAAAAAACCCCACCTTCACTTAAGCTCTCTCTCTGTATCCAGCCAGCCAACTGGATGTCCTTGGGCATGATGGGAACTCTCTTAGCGTGGATGGCACACAGCATCTTCAAATAACCCCACCAGGTATGTTTCACAAGCCTCCTGCAGCCCATGGATGGAGGCATTCTGAAATCTCAGGTCAGGTTTTTGGTTTTTTGGGGGGGGGCGGGGGGTTAATATATATTTTTTAATTTCAGAGAGAAAGGGAGGAGAGATAGAAACATCAATGATAAGAGAGAACCATTGATCGGCTGCCTCGTGCACGCCCCCTACTGGGGATGGAGCCCTCAACTCAGGCATGTGCCCTGACGGGGAATCGAACCTTGACCTCCTGGTTCATAAGTCGACACTCAACCACTGAGCCACAGCGGCCAGGGCAAAAACCTGGCTCTTAAATAGGTACAGAATTATAAAAACTTTGGCCACAAAACTGTGCTTTCCAACACCAGAGTCATGAGCCACATGGTACTGAGCACATAAGATATGTCTTGTCCATATTGAGGTAAGCCTTAAGAATAAATTGCACTCTGGGTTTTGAAGACAGTGTGAAATAAAGCACATAAATTCAAAAAAAATGACATTATGTTCGGCAAAAGGCTGACTAAATAAAAATTTCAAGGGAAAGACACAAATATATATTAAGCACATAAATTCTTGCAACATGTTCATATTGATGTATGTTGACACAATATTTCGGTTCTACTTAATTGAATAAAATAATCAAGATTAATTTTACTTGTTTCTTTTGACTTTTTAAATGTGGCTCTGGAATATTTTTAAAGTCTACATATGGCTGACATTTGTGGCTTGAATTAAATTTCTTGGATATTGGTGCTATAGAGATTACTGCTATAGAAAATACCTAGTTGAAACAGTAGACATCATATCCATTACACAAAGTAGCATGAGATCAAGCTATTTCAAAATCAGTAAAATAATGTCCCGCACCCCTGATGTCCACACCCTCATACAGGGACCAATGAATATGTTACTTTATTTTTTTAATATATTTTTATTTATTTCAGAGAGGGAGAGAGAGAGACAGAAACATCAATGATAAGAGGGAATCATTGATCGGCTGCCTCCTGCACGCCCCCTACTGGGGATCCAGCCTGCAACCTGGCATGTGCCCTTGACCAGAATTGAACCCGGGACCCTTCAGTCCACAGGCTGACGCTCTATCCCCTGGGCCAAACCAGCTAGGGCAAACATACTTTCTTGAGAGCTTGTTTGGAGGTTCTAGCAGGGGAGCACAGCTACTGTACCAGTATACCCTTGACCGAAGAATGGTCCTCTCTCTATTGGGTAAGGTCGGCCAGGAGGACCACACAGGGAGCAGGGAGGGAGGGGACACCCACCTAGCCAGCCAGATCAGCCAAATCAACCCTGGCAATCAATGGGATGACAGATGTCGCAGCCAAACCACCCTCACATCCTATAACATACTTTCTTCATACATAATACCATGTCTTGTGGATAAATGGATGGTCATTACCCAGCCCATGTTATTGAGATTCTGACATAAAAGCAAATTGCTTGGAGTGAACAATTACACATAAAAAGAAGAGGACATTTTATCTCAACAGCTACATAGAAAGACAAGCATAGTCACTATAAGTTCTACGTTTCTCTAATATTTAAACTCATGTGATCACAAACAAATAAAGATTTTTAAAATGCAGGCCAACCCAGTTCACAATCCTCCATAGTTGAGTGCATAGCTCGGAGAGATAATCCTTTGGATAATATCATTTTTCAAGGAAGGTGGGCTTTAGTAAAAAAAAAAATTAAATAGGAGAGATTAATAATACCCTAATCTCCTTAGTAACTGAAGTTAATTTATGAGAATTATAAACTTTAATCTATTTCCAACTTTAAAGGCAGAGAACATCAGTCAACCAGAAAAGTATTTATGGCCTGCTACCAAAATTAAAATTGATTCTTTTTTGGGCAGAAGTGGCAAGAGCCCTGGATTGGGGGGTGGGGGGAAAGACAGGATCTAGTTCCTGTTCCGGGACCAAGATACTACTATACAGCTGTCAGCGAGTCCCTTGGGCTGTTACATCATGCTTTTCTCCTCCACAATGTTAACGTATTGGACCAGTTGGATGTCTCGAAGCCTCTTTACAGCTCAAAAACAATTGATGCTTAAACACCAATGCAGGTTTGTTTTATTAATTTCATTTTGTGAACATATAAAAGCCTAACTTATGAAGACGTTTCAGTCTTAGGTTGTGTCCATTGGCATATCTGGTGACGCCATGAAAAAGGACAGCACGATTTGACCTATAGTTTATTGGGTATTTAGGGATTTGATGTCTTCACTTGGCTTGTGGTGAACATGTTGACATGGATGACTGCCCTGTAATGAAAATCACTTTCATGGTGTTTGGCCAGAAATCTGTGTGTGATGGGGGGTCCAAACAACAGATCTGCCTATCAGCTTTGGCAGCTTGGCCTCCTCCCTTCCTCCTAGCCGTCCCCTCCCCCTTCGATCCCTGTCCAACAGCATCCATCAAAACCAAGGCTTAACTATAAATAGGTGCTGGAATGGACATAACTGACTTGAACATGGAGGGAAAGGGCTGGGGCAGGTTCCAACTTGGCTCCATTTCGCCTCATTCCTGAAGGTTTTCCAGCAAGGTCTCAGCCTCCTGCTGGCCTCTTCTCCTTCGCAGTCTGCTCTATTCCTCCACATTATAACTACGGGCAGAACTTAACGTCTTACTTTGTAGGACAATCTCATTGTCTTTTAAAAAAATTTTTTTTATTGATTTCAGAGAGGAAGGGAGAGGGAGAGAGAGAGAGAGAGAAACATCAATGATGAGAGAGAATCATGGATCGGCTGCCTCCTGCACACCCCACACTGGGGATCGAGCCCGCAACCCGCACATGTGCCCTGGCGGGAATCGAATCATGACCTCCTGGTTCATACCAGTAGGTTGACACTCAACTACTGAGCCACCGCGAGCAGGCAAGCACGTTGTCTTTAGTTGCAACGTGTGATGCCTGTGCTCAATCCCCAAGAGATAAACACATAAAGTCATAGAGAGGTGTTCGTCTAAGTAATTCAAAAATGTCTAGAAGTTTTAGTTATTCTGATCGATACTCCAAATACAGAATTTGGCTAAAAGTAAAGCAGGTTTATGGCACCTTTGGTTAGAAATTGAAAAACAGATGAGACAAAATCACAATCAAGTAAGCGCAGGAAGGTAATAAGAAAGCATCTAAAGGAGTTGAACTATCGAAATAAGCCAGTCCGAGAAAGATAAGCATCACATGATCTCACTCATTTGTGGAATCTAATGAACAAACATAAACTGATGAGCAAAACAGATCCAGAGACAGAGAAGCATGGAACAGACCTTCAAACCTCAGAGGGAAGGCAGGGGAGGGTGGGTGGGAGTAAGAGATCAACCAAAGGACTTGTATCCATGCATATAAGCATAACCAATGGACACAGACAGTAGCGGGTGAGGGCATGTGCTGGGGGGGTGGGAACAGCCCAGGAGAGGTCAATAGGGGGAAAAGGAGACATATGTAATACTTTAAACAATAAAGAATTTTTTAACAAAGAATATATAATACTTTCAACAATAAAGAATTTAAAAATAAATAAATAAAAAAGGAGTTGAACTATCAAGAAAAACAAATTGAAACTCAATTAAAAATATTTTCATTGTTTTGCAAAGTTTTATTCTATGATTTATGAGTATGAAATAATTTTTTTAGTTCATGCTGTATAGTGTCCTCTCCCAATATGTAGCTGTGATAAGTGAAATATAAAAAGAGAACAGCTAACCACAAACTAAGCATACACCCTCAAGATCCAGTAGTGAGCCCTGACCGGTTTGGCTCAGTGGATAGAGCGTCGGCCTGCGGACTGAGGGATCCCAGGTTCGATTCCAGTCAAGGGCATGTACCTTGGTTGCGGGCACATCCCCAGTGGGAGGCATGCAGGAGGCAGCTGATCGATGTTCCTCTCTCATCTATGTTTCTAACTCTCTATCCTTCTCCCTTCCTCTCTATAAAAAATCAGTAACATATATTTTTTTTAAAAAAGAACCAGTAGTGGTCAATGTGTGAGAAATGGCTCACCTGTCCACCTTTCAAATGACCGCCTAGGAAACAGAAGCATGGCGAAAATGAGACTTTTAATAATACTCTCCAGAGCGGACGCCCATTGTACAGGAACACACATGGGGCCAGGAACACAGCCTATTTATTTACTCCCTCCTCCCGTTCCTCATTGGCTGAGGACTATTTGGTCACCTATTTCCTATTAGGCCGCCTAGGTCTTGCTGTCTCCCATTGGGTTATTTAAACAAATGGGCTGGGGCCTTCTCTAGTTGCCTCCACCTCCCTTTGTCTAGGGCAGCGGTTCTCAACCTTCCTAATGCCGCGCCCCTTTAATACAGTTCCTCATGTTGTGGTGACCCCCAACCATAAAATTATTTTTGTTGCTACTTCATCACTGTCATGTTGCTACTGTTATGAATCGTCATGTAAATATCTGATATGCAGGATGCATTTTCATGGTTACAACTTGAACATCATGAAAGCATAGTGATGAATCACAAAAACAATATGTAATTATATATGTGTTTCCCGATGGTTTTAGGCGACCCCTGTGAAAGGGTTGTTCGACCCCCAAAGGGGTCGCGACCCACAGGTTGAGAACTGCTGGTCTAAGCGAATCTTCCTAGGACGTGTGCTATCAGCCACGTGCACAGCTCTCATCCTCTCTCCCCACCCCCACGTCCTGTTTGCTCTGGGGAAATTCAGCAGCTGCCTGGCCCCATGCTGCTTCTTTTCTATGGAGATAAATCAGAGGCATGTTTCTTACAAGTGTGATGTCATAGCATGCCGAGTGCTGGGCCTTTAAACAGCCAGTGGGAGTCAGAAATGTCTTTGGGAGGCGGGGCATTAAAACTCCCCTACTTAAGATGAAGAGCTGAGCCTAGACTCCAGGCTTAAGGATGGACTGGACTTGGACCCCTCTGCTTGATACAGGAAGTTAAAATCAGCTATTGTCAATTAATTCCAGGATTTACCATTGGTTAGCAAGAGAGAGGACATGACTTTGTTCCCTAGGGAACATTTGGCAATATCTGGAATCAAATTTGGTCATAAGCGAAGGGAAAGGAATGCTACTGATATCTAGGAAGTAGAGGCCAAGGATGATGTGAAATACCCCACAGAGCACAAGACAGTACCTCACAGCAAAGCACCTAACTGTTATCCCTATTGAGAAATCCTGGGTTACATGAAGCTTTAGAGCAGTGGTTCTCAACCTTCCTAATGCCGCAACCCTTTCATACAGTTCCTCATGTTGTGGTGACCCCCAATTTCATTGTTACAAATGGAACATAATGAAAGCATAGTGATTCATCACAAAAACAATATGGAATTATACATGTGTTTTCCGATGGTCTTAGGGGACCCCTGTGAAAGGGTCGTTCGACCCCCAAAGGGGTCTCGACCCAGAGGTTGAGAACCGCTGCTTTAGAGCCATGGATGCAAGATCTGTGTAGACCAAGATCTGGATCAAGCTGCAACTGGCTTAGAATCAGCCTCTGCAATATTTCTAATATCACTATAGGATAGGAGCTCCAAACCATCATAAAAGATACGGGTCCAGCCCGGCCAGCATGGCTCAGTGGTTGAGCGTCGACCTATGAACCAGGAGGTCGCAGTTCGATTCCCAGTCAGGGCACACACCCGGGTTGCGGGTTCGATCCCCAGTGTGGGGCATGCAGGAGGCAGCCAATCAATGATTCTCTCTCATCATTGATGTTTCTCTCTCTCTCTCCCTCTCCCTTGCTCTCTGAACTCAATAAAAATATATTTGGAAAAAAATAAATGGGTCCACAGAGGGCCCAGGTGGAAGTCAACTGGAATATGCCAGACACAAAGTGATGCCAATAAAAAGAGAGAGAGAGAGAGAGAGAGAGAGAGAGATTGAAAAGACAGTGAAAAGGGGAAATATGACCCAGACTCATAAATAGTGAGGTACCTAATGGGTAAAGGAATGAGGTCAGAAATGAACATTTTGGATTCCTATTTCAGAAGCTTTGCCTTGACAGCAAAAGCATGTTTTCCCCTGTGTCAAACCTTTCAGGTGACAATCGGATTCACCCAGTACATTTAGTTTTCCTCTGTAATCTCAAATATCGCACGAGCCAGTCCTTTTCACAGTTGTGGCTTCATAAACAATCGGGTAGCAGATTTCTTTGTACTAAAATCTAGTTTACTAATTCACTTTTCAGCTATTTCAGGTCTAGGAGTACATGTCATAAAATTAGCACAAAGCATATTGAGAAATTTAAAAAAATATTGCTAAAAATATAAAACATTGCTTTAGTAAATAGTGAAGTATACCATTTCATGATTGGAAGACTCAATGTCATATATTGGTCAATTTTCCTAAATTAATATGTAAATTCAAAGCAATTCCAAACAAAATTCCAACATGATTGCTCAGAAATGTAATAAGCTTATCAGAAAACTTACAGGAAAGAAGGGTCCAAGAATAGCCAAGAACATTTTGAATACCCAGTTCATCAATAGGAGGAATTGATATTATACTTATAGAATAGAATATTATATAACAGTTAACACTAGAACTATGATGAGTAAAGAAAACACATTGCAGAATGATACCTATAAATTAATAACACTCACAGAGATTTTTAGTTGTTGTTAATCCTCACCTGAGGATATTTTTCCATTGATTTTTAGGGAGAGTGGAAGAGAGAGGGAAAGACAGAGAGAAACATCGATGTGAGAGAAACACATCAATTGGTTGCCTCCTGCACGCGCCCTGACCAGGGAGGGCCCTGGCCGGGGAGGAGCCTGCAACCAAGGTACGTGCCCTTGACTGGAATCGAACCTGGGACCTTTTGGTCCGCAGGCCGATGCTCTATCCACTACTGCAAACCGGCTAGGGTAGAGATTTTTTTAAAGCATGTACATGCTCAGTTTAGTCCTAAGTATATAAGTATACAGATCACAATTATGTTTCTCCCAGTTGTAGTGAATAATAATAACGCAGTGGTAGCAACACTGTAATTACGCCAAAGTGATGAGAAACACAAACCTGCCTCCAAATGTTGGCTCTGCCCTTACTGGTTTTGTGACTTTGAACTTATTATCTAATCTCTGAGCCTCCGTTTCCTCATCTGTAAAGGGAGGATTAACAGAATTTACCTAAGATTAATGGGAGGACAAAATGCAATCACTGATCTAACTCACTCAGTACCTGGTCTGGTAAGTAATAGTGCCTCATTAAATGATGATTGTTATTGTTACTCTAGAAACCATTTCCCCTGTGGAGTTCAGAGGCTATGGCCTTAGCAAGCTCCAAGCCTTTGGATAGCACAAACCATTCAGAACAAAGCTACTGCTTTCACAAACTTCAAATTCTAAAGGTTACTTTTCCAGTCAACTCCCTGACTTCTGTCTCTATTTTTGGACCCAGAGGTAAACTTTCATTAACAATATAGTATAAAAGTATATTGAACGTCACTGTAAATTTGAGAGGAGAAACAATGAAAGATGAACCATTGTCTTTGCAATAAATCACTTTGCTATTCGATTGTTTATGAAGCCACAACTGTGAAGAGGACTGGGTTGTGTAATATTTGAGATTGTAAAGGAAAACAAAATATACTGGGTGAATCCGCTTGTCACCTGAAATGTTTGACACAGGGGAAATATTTATGCTTTTGCTGTCAAGGCAAAGCTTCTGAAATAGGAATCCAAAATGATTTCATACACAGTGATTTGAAAGTGACAGAGAAAATTGTATCACTATAACATTGGAAAAGCAACTTTTTCCCGATATCATCTTCTGATTCAGAAAAGCTATAAGGGAATCTATACAAAGGTGATCGCATTATTATCTGCTGTTGAAGACTAAAAGGATTTCTTTGTGAAAACTTTTCTAGTCTTTTTACCAAAGCTTCCTTTTAAAATACTATATTTTGGGTATGTTTTGCATCTGTGCAGACAGCAGCAAGACTATGTTCCCTTCTATGGTACTCTGCAGCAAGCTGACTATCAGAGCATAATGAAATTCTAGTCCTAGCTGGTTTGGCTCAGTGGATAGAGCATCAGCCTGCAGACTGAAGGGTCCTGGGTTCAATTCCGGTCAAGGGCACATGCTCAGGTTGCGGGCTTGATCACCAGTGTGGGGGCTGCAGGAGGCAGCCGCTCAATGATTCACTCTCATTGTTGATGTTTCTCTCTCTCTCCCTCTCCTTTCCTTTCTGAAATCCATAAAAATATTTATGGATTTACCTGTTAGGTACCACTGTGAACCGGAATAATGATAACCACTTCCTCCAGGGCTCCCCAGAAAATGCCCCCCAAAATCTGCTACATCAAAGCAAGCGAGCAATGACAGATTAAGTCCTTTTCCCTAATATGGAGACTTTCCCACAAAATAGATCTAAGGATAGTTTGGCAAAACTAGAATTGTGTTCTCCCTGTTTAAATAGTTCAGATGGCTGTATTCTCTGTTTTGCTATCAGCAGAAAATAATTATGTGTTCTAATCATTCCATAACTCTCAACCATGGCTAATTTGGGTCCGTTGTCTACAATGAGTATTTCATTATCTATGTCATGTGATCATCTCAT
>NW_005370542.1:2221391-2221649 GCF_000412655.1 Myotis brandtii
GGATTGACATCAAAGGGCAACAGATATTAGAATCTGATTCAATAAACCAAGTAAAATTAGGCTTTTATTTGTTGTTGTTAATGCTCACACAAAATTCAAATCCTGCGTGAATTTTGGGACACCCTATATCTCCTCAGTCGGACACTGAATTCTGAAAAAGAACTTTGCTGCACATCACTCCTAGCTCCCCGAGGCAGATGCCATTATGAAAGCACATCCTCCCGCAAACTGGAGGCAGAGCCACTCCCGTACCCAGGA
>NW_005370542.1:2221714-2247650 GCF_000412655.1 Myotis brandtii
AAGCCCCTGCCAAATCTGACCTCATGTCTTCACCACCAACACACAGCTAATAATAGCTTCTGCTCTTAACTTACAAAACGCAATTCTTAAAGGCGATCTTTGAGAACCAGCCAGCCGTCTGGAAGGAAAAGTTCCAGAGCCGCCCCAGTAACGACTACCGGAGTCCAACTCCCCACAGCCGCATGGCACGTCCAAGTTCCACCAGTAACGTCCTTTGAAAAGAAGCCAACGCTCCCCCGACCAGTGTGGGTGTGTGTTCACCCTGGAGGTCAACGCTGTTAATTACCCCGCCAGCTTCTGTTCTCCCAGCATCAGCAAGAGATGAAAATCTTTCGGGATCGGATGGAGAAAAATGTGTAACCAAATATTTTATATCATTATGTATATTTATACCAGCGGTTCTCAACCTGGGGGTCGCAACCCCTTTCACAGGGGTAGCCTAAGACCATCGGAAAACACATCTATAATTACATATTGTTTTTGTGATGAATCACTATGCTTTCATTATGTTCAATTTGTAACCATGAAATTGGGGGTCACCACAACATGAGGAACTGTATTAAAGAGTCGCAGCATTAGGAAGGTTGAGAACCACTGATTTATACATTACTGTTAGTAGAATTTGGCATGTGTTTAGTAGCTCTGAGGGAAATATTTATGTAAAGTGTTACATTTAATCATTAAAAAGCTAACGTCTCTTGTATTTTTTTAATATTTTTATTGATTTCAGAGAGGGAGGAAGAGAGAGAGAGAAAAAGCATCAATGATGAGAGGGAATCATTGATCAGCTGCCTCCTGCGCGCCCCCCACTGGGGATAGAGCCCACAACCCGGGCATGTGCCCTTGATGGGAATGGAACCCAGGACCCTTCAGTCCGCAGGCTGACGCTCAATCCACTGAGCCAAACCGGCTGGGGCACATCTCTTGTGTTTTTCATCCTTCAATTCAACAATCAAATTATAACATCTTCATTCCACTATTCAGACTATTTGTAAAAGCAGAACATTCATCCAAGAAGTTCGATTTAAGTGACTTCCGAAAGGGCTGATAGTGAATTGTAAAGATCAAATTCCAGGTAGAAAAGGACTGTAGCCTTTATGAAGGTAGGAACCATGTCTATTCTGTTCACAATTGTATGCCTAAGCCTAGTGTAGTTAGCTGGCATGAACTAGGTGCTCAATGAACATGTGAAGTTTAATGGATGGATGGATGGATGGATGGATGGATGGAAAGGTGGTGAATGCATAGATATGGTTCTGTATTTATTTGGATTGGTAGAGGAAAAGTTAGTAGAAACTAATCAATGAGTTAGGGAAAGATTCCTGTCCCACATTAATGATGCTATTCCTATGGTTGGCAGTAAGACAAAATACCCTGAGGAAGGCTTAGAAGTTGGGTGAATGACGGTGTAGATCCTGGAGTGCAATGTTAGGCCAATAACATCATCTTTCGGGGCCCATTTCCTCATCACTAGAACTTTACTTGGAGGGTTACTGAGAGGATGAAATGAAATAACGATGAAAGAACTCATTGGACCGCCAGGCAGTGGTGTTAAAATGCTGGAAAGAGATAAAGTAAAGAGAGTTGATCATGACCTCTGTGCTAAAGGGCATGCCACTCACATACAGGGCATAGAGAGAGCTTCAGAAAATGTGGGCTCTTGGAAATCTGTGATCGCTTCCAATGTGCACAGATAAAAGACCTTGCTCTATGTCTGTGTGGCAGCATTATGTCTTGAAGCAAACTGCTTCTCAAGGTGAACTGTGATCATCTCTCCCCTAAACAGATAAAATGAAGTTTCTTTTTACCATCTCACGGTTCTCCGTGTTGTGTGTGTTCTACCATTATTTTAAAACATCGCAAAATGCGGGCAGAGAGAGGCGCAGAAGTCTACAGCAGGGGTCAGCAAACATTTCCTGTAAAGGATGGAGTCGCAGCTCTTTTAGGCTTTGAGGGCCATACGGTCTGTTACAAACTATTCAAGCAGCCAGAGACAATAGATAGAGAAATGGGTGTGCGTGTGCTCCAATAAAACTCACTTATGGACACGAAGATGTCAATTTCGTGTAATTTTCACATGCCACCAGATAGTCTTTTCTTCCCCCCTGAGACATTTTCCAATTTTTGGCACTCGATGCAGTGTGCAGACGATGTTTCGTGGAATTGTACACTTGAAACCTGTATGGGTTCATGAACTCATGTCTCCCCAATAAATCCAATTTTAAAAAGGAAAAAATATTCTTCTTTTGATTTTTAACAACCATTTAAAAATATAAGACAGTTCTTAGTTAGCAGGCTGTAAAAAAAGGCATGAAAGGCTGAAGTTGCCCGATGGGCCATAGTTCGGTGGCTCGAGGTGTAAAGCAAGCTGTTGTTTGAATATTGACTGCAGGCCTTTAATGAGTAGGGAGTACCTGATGTTCTTCTGATGATCCAAGGGCAAAGGTCTAAAAGGTTAACACTTAGCCCCTTCGTGTGGGTGGTTAGTGCTAAGCGTACAGAGAGTGGGTTCCAGGCTCGGAACACACATGTATTCCTTTTTCTTGAAATTTTTATTGAGGCAGTTATAGATTCACATGTAATTGTAAGAAATAATAGAGATGAGTCTACCCTTCTATCCAGTTTTCCCCAACAACTTGCAAAACCATAGAATAATATCACAACCCAGATATTGACATTGATGCAATTCACTGAACTTACTCAGATATCCCTGGTTTTCCTTATACTCATTTCACCGTGTGTGTATTTAGTTTCATGCAATTAAATTACATGTGTAGGTTCATGCATTCACCACTATAGTCAAGATGCGTGGTTAAATAAACTGTGGCACACACACCATGGAGTAATACTCAGCAATAAAAAGAAACACATTATTTTTTTATTTTTTTAATATATTTTATTGATTTTTTACAGAGAGGAAGGGAGAGAGATAGAGAGTTAGAAACGTTGATGAAAGAGAAACATCGATCAGCTGCCTCCTGCACACCTCCTACTGGGGATGTGCCCGCAACCAAGGTACATGCCCTTGACCGGGATCGAACCTGGGACCTTTTAGTCCGCAGGCCAATGCTCTATCCACTGAGCCAACCGGTTTCGGCAGAAACACATTATTGATACATGAATTTGTATGACTCTCCAGAGAATTATACTGAGTTTCAAAAAAGCAATCCCAGAAGGTTACATAGTGTCTAATTCCACTTATATAACATTTTTGAAATGACAACATTTTGCCCTACCTGGTTTAATTCAGTGGATACAGTCTCAGCCCGCGGACTGAAGGGTCTCGGGTTGGATTGTGGTCAAGGGCATGTACCTTGGTTGCGGGCACATCCCCAGTGGGGGGTGTGCAGGAGGCAGCTGGTCGATGTTTCTCTCTCATCGATGTTTCTAACTCTCTATCCCTCTCCCTTCCTCTCTGTAAAAAATCAATAAAATACATTAAAAAAAAAAAAAAACCAAAATGTTTTACCAAAAGAAAATTGCCTCTCACCCACCAGAAACTTCTTTTTTCTTCCTTTTTATAAAATAACCCAGTGAAACAGCCAAGGCTGAGACAGATCTTGACCCCGCTGTAGCTGTAAGAAGGAACCACGGCCACCTGGCTCCCCGACCGGAAGTCAGTCAGGCCCGGCGTTCTATGGCCTTGACCGTTGAGTCGGTTGAGATTCTGGAACATTTTTGTCCCTCCGCGCTCGCCATCGCTGTCCTTTCCGCCATCGCTGGCCCCGCTCGCCATCCCTAGCAACAAGGTCAAGGCCCATGGCGACCTGGCAGGCAGATGAGGAGAACCCCGTCATGCCCGGCTTCTCCACGGCCTCGCTGTACGTGGGGGACCTGCACCCCGAGGTGACCGAGGCGATGCTCTACGAGAAGTTCAGCGTGGCCGGGCCCATCCTGTCCATCCGCGTGTGCCGCGACGCCGTCAGCTCCCGCTCGCTGGGCTACGGGTACGTGAACTTCCAGCGGCCGGAGGATGCGGGCCACGCCCTGAACACCATGAACTTTGACATTCTCCACGGCAAGCCCATGCGCATCATGTGGTGCCAGCGGGACCCGTCGCTTCGCAAGAGCGGCGTGGGCAACGTCTTCGTCAATCACCTGGACAAGTCCATTGACAATAAAGAGCTGTACGATCTGTTTGCTGCTTTCGGGACCATCCTGTCCTGCAAGGTGGCTTCGGATGAGAACGGGTCCAAGGGTCATGGATTTGTGCATTTCGAGACCCGGGAAGCGGCCGAGAAGGCCATCGCAGAGATGAATGGCACGCTGGTCAAGGAACGCAAAGTGTTTGTGGGCCAGTTCAAGCGCCCGAACCAACGGGAAGCGGAGCGCAGACTTAAGGTCGAAGAGTACACCAACGTGTACGTCAAGAATTTCGGGGAAGGCATGAACGATGAGCGCCTTTTAGAGATCTTTAGCCAGTATGGGCCGCTCTCGAGTGTGAAAGTCATGACCGATGACAGTGGCAAATCCAAAGGTTTTGGATTCATCCGCTTTGAGCGCCATGTGGACGCCAAGAAAGCTGTCGAGGAGCTGAATGGGAAGGAGTTCAGGGGGAAAAGGATTTACGTTTCTCGAGCTCAGAAGAAGAAGGAGAGGGAGGCAGAACTGCAGCAGAAACTGGAAGAGATTAAGCGAAATCGGATCACCAAATACCACGGCATTAACCTCTATGTGAAGAACCTGGCCGAGAGTATCGATGATGAGCGGCTCCTTAAAATGTTTGCCCCGTTTGGCACCATCACCAGCGCGAAGGTTATGGTGAAGGGCGGTCGCAGGAAGGGGTTTGGTTTTGTGTGCTTCTCCTCCCCGGAGGAAGCCAAGAAAGCAGTAGCGGAGATGCATGGGAAAGTGTTGTCTGGCAGGCGGTTGTATGTGTCTTTCGCTCGGTACAAACAAGAGCGGCGAGCTCACCTCGCCAGCCACCACGGGAAGAAGAAAGCTACCCCGGCCAAAGCTCCACCCACACCGGACACCAGTCCCTCCCAGCCAGCATCTCCAGATGGCTTGATGGCAGCTGCCCCCCAGGCTGCGGATTCAGCTGCCCCCCAGGCTGCAGATTCAGCTGCCCCCCAGGCTGCGGATTCAGCTGCCCCACAGGCTGAGGATTCAGCTGCCCCACAAGCTGAGGATTCAGCTGCCCTACAGGCTGAGGATTCAGCTGCCCCACAGGCTGAGGATTCAGCTGCCCTACAGGCTGCGGATTCTCCTAGCCAAGCTGCTCAACCAACACCGAGTCCTTGCGACACTGATGAGGCTGCCCAACCTCCTCCATCCCACAATCTGCCCAATGTTGACCCGGCCACTTGGGGTCCCAGGGCACCAGCTTCTTCACGTCTTCCACAAGCCACCTGGGCACAGCCAGAGTGTGCGGCTAGCACATCAACACCCACAGCGAGTCCCCGCCCCACTGCCCGCTCTGCTCTGCAGTATAAATACAACGCAGGCGTCTGCAACCCTCAACAGCTGGGCGCCCAGCCACACGCGGCCGCGAAGCCACCCGTGGCCCGTGAGCAAGGTGGGAGGTGTCTGATTGCTTCCACGCTGGCGTCGGCCTCTCCCGAAGACCAAAAGAAGATGCTGGGCGAGTGGCTGTTCCCTCTGATTCAAGCCTTACAGCCTACTCTTGCCAGTAAGATCACGGGCATGCTGTTAGAGATGGATAACTCGGAACTTCTGCTTCTGCTGGAGTCGCCGGAGTCCCTCTGTTCTAAAGTGGATGAAGCTGTCGCTGTCCTGGAAGCCTGCCAGGCCCAACAAGGCGAGAGGAAGCCACTGTCGGTGCCCCCGGGGTTCCAACTGTAAAACCGACCAGGGACCCCCCAGAAGAAACTCCTGCTTCACTAAACAAGAACATCTGAACCTCAAAAAACCATCAATGTTATAGGAAAACTTGCAAAATGGAAAATTTTAAAAATTATTTTGAACATTCTGTACTGAGCAAAGGCCAGGTCTAGCAAGCAACGCTAGGCCTAGATGACTTATTGACTTAAAAACAACAAAAGACACACAAAAATAGTAAAATATCAAAACGAGTTGATGTGTTATGGACTCTAAGAGAATGTTCAGCAACATCCAAAAAGTTAAAGTATTTCTTTAGGTTTGTTCATTCTTTACTGTGGTTCCATTTTGAAATTCTTGTTTTAGTAAAAATTCCTTCAATAATGAAAAATGTGTCATATTTAATATTTTACCTGGAAGTGAAGCACTATTCTTATTTATTAGTGAAGTTTGGGGATACTTACGACATGTAGATGTTTGCTACTGGACACAGATTTGCAAACATCAGGTTAAGAAATAAAAATGAGATTAAAAAAAATTCTCTTCTGCTTTCTGCTTAATTGTTGAAGTGTGATTTAGAGTGATGACTATTGGAAAGGTGTATTTCATTTCCCAGTATAATAATACATAAGGAAAGCCTTCAGTATTACTATTTCCGTGCCTTATGACTTATTAAACCTTGTCTCTGCTGGATGGGCCTGGACATTATTATGGTACGTGAAATAAGCCAGTCAGAGAAAGACAACTACCATCGGGTGTCACTTATATGTGGGATCTAATGAACAAAATAAACTAACAAACAAAACAGAAACAGACACATAGATACAGAGAACAGACTGACAGCTGTCCAGAGGGGAGGGTGTTTGGGGGGGGGGGCGCAGGTGAAAAGGGTGAAGGGATGGGGCAAAACACATATATACCACATGATCTCACTACTCTGTGGACTCTAATGAACAAAATAAACTGACAGACAAAATGGACCCAGAAGCATGCATACATGCACCAGACTGGCCGGCGCCCGAGGTGAGGGGGTGGGGGTGCGGGGTAAAGAGAGTGAAGGGATAAAGAACATGTATGCGTACCCCATGGGCACAGACAATAGTTGGGTAAAGGCCAAGGGAGGGGGAGGGGACAAAGGGGGGCAAAGGGAGACACCTGCAATAATGTCAACACTAAAAATTTTTAATTGAAAAGAAAACCTCATAGGCACAGACAACAGCGTGGTGATGACCAGAGGGAGAGGGGGTGGGGAGGTAGAAGAGGGTAAAGGGGTAAATGGTGATGGACGGAGACTTGACTTTGGGTGGTGAACACACAACACAATATACAGATGATGGATTATAGAATCATACACTTGAAACCTACATAATTTTATTAACAGATGTCACCCCAATAAATTCAATTAATTTAAAAAAAAAAAACCCTGCTCTTAGAGGCAGAGAATTGAAATGCCCCAACCATAGCTTAACTTACAACTGGCAAAGCTCCAATTTGATTTGAACATTAACCTTCTAAATTCAGCACTTGGAATTATTTGTCCTCTTTATTTTCCTTCAGAAAAGTGCATTTTTTAAAAATATATATATATTTTATTGACTTTTTACAGAGAGGAAGGGAGAGGGATAGAGAGTTAGAAACATCGATGAGAGAGAAACATCAATCAGCTGCCTCCTGCACACTCCCTACTGGGGATGTGCCCGCAACCAAGGTACATGCCCTTGACCGGAATCGAACCTGGGACCCTTAAGTCCGCAGGCTGATGCTCTATCCACTGAGCCAAACCAGTCAGGGCAGAAAAGTGCATTTTTAATTGACCTAAATCTAACTCCCACAGATCCTACCTAAATGATCACAGTGTGAACAGTTTAGATCTAATTTCTACTTCTATGTGGTACATTAAAATTCAGCAGGAAGTTTGAAGACCTAATACCAATGTGATGGTATTTGGAGGTGGAGCCTTCGGGAAGTAATGAGGATTCGATGAAGTCAGGAGCAGGGGGCTCCATAATGGGATTAGCATCCCTACAAGAAGAGGAAAAGACCAGAGCGCTCTACCATGAGAAGACATAGCAAGAAAGCATCTGCAAGACACCCAGTCTATGGTATTTTGCTGTTACAACCCAAGCTAAGACAACTCTATTGCTGGATGTAGTGGTTTTTTTAAAATATATTTTATTGATTGTTTACAGAGAGGTAGGGAGAGGGATAGAGAGCTAGAAACATCGATGAGAGAGAAACATCGATCAGCTGCCTCCTGTACACTCCCCACTGGGGATGTGCCCGCAACCAAGGTACGTGCCCTTGACCGGAATCGAACCCGGGACGCTTGAGTCCGCAGGCTGACGCTCTATCCACTGAGCCAAACTGGCAGGGCTAGATGTAGTTTAAAACATGCTTTCTCTATCTGTGCTGCCCTCCGCAAGTTATTCTTAGCCTATTTTTAGTAAAATGGGGATTACAGTGGCAGCTGACTTGGTGTTATTATGAGGATCAAAAATGTTGATATCGCCCCACCGGTGTGGCTCAGTGGTTGAGCATTGACCTATGAACCAGGAGGTCACAGTTTGATTCCCCATCAGGGGACATGCCCGGGTTGTGAGCTTGATCCCCAGTAGGGGGCGTGTAGGAGGCAGCTGATCTATGATTCTCTTTCATCATTGATGTTTCTATCTCTTTCCCTTCCTCTCTGAAATCAATAAAAATATATATTTGAAAAATAAGTTAATATTTGTAAAGCATGCATGGAGCAGTTGATAAATATTGACTTAAAAACACACATTTATATATTACCTGTAGATCTAGTAGTTTAAGCTACATACTTGGCTAATTATTTTTATTTAAATGTTCAGTAAGCTTTAACCAACTAATAGTCATGTAAAGATATGAGACATAAAAATAAAAATTAAAAAAATTAAAATAACAAAGAGATACTATTTCTCAAGTTGGCTAAATTTTTTTTTAACTATTCAGTGAAATACTTGGCAAGTAAAATACTTGGAGGCATGTTAAATGGCCTAATCTTTCTGGAAAGTAATTTGGCAATATTCCTAAATCCTTAACATGATTCATAAACTTGGACTCATTGATTCCTCTTTTAACAATGACTCCTAGTGGAATAATAAAATGTGTAGTGAAAGATAGATATATGAAGATTATTTATAGTAGACAGTAATTAGAAATCTAAATATCCAACAATATAAGAATAATTAAAATATGGTATATCCTTACTGTGTTTTTCTTGGCAGCCATAAAAAAAATCACATTTTTAATAATTTTTAAAAAATATTCTGTATTGATTTCAGAGAAGAAGGGAGCAGGAGAGAGAGATAGAAACATACCAATGAGAGAGAATCACGGATGGGATGCCTCCCGCAAGCCCCCTAAAGGGGCTCAAGCCCACAACCTGGGCATGTGCCCTGACCGCGAATCGAACCCTGACCTTCTGGTTCATCGGTCGATGCTCAACCACGCCAGCCAGGCCATTTTTAGTAATTTTTATTTTTTTAAATATATTTTATTGATTTTTTACAGAGAGGAAGGGAGAGGGATAGAGTTAGAAACATCGATGAGAGAGAAACATCGATCAGCTGCCTCCTGCACACCTCCTACTGGGGATGTGCCCGCAACCATGGTACGTGCCCTTGACCGGAATCGAACCTGGGACCCTTCAGTCCACAGGCCGACGCTCTATCCACTGAGCCACACCGATGAGGGCCATTTTCAGTAATTTTTAAAGACAGGAAATGTTTATAAGAGGATGTTCTGTGAAAATGCTATGAAACTGTAAATGAGGCATTCTCTAATTGCATTAGTGATCTATTGCTGTATAACAAATTACCTCGAAACTAAGCAGCTTAAACAACACACACACAGACTGTGTGGGTCGGGAATCCAGCACAGCTTATCTGGGTCCTCCGCTAGGGGCCTCACAAGGCTGAGGTCAAGGTGTCCTCTGCGGCCGGAGCCTTACCTTGACCCTCAACTGGGCAAGGAGATGCTTGCAAGCTCCGTCCTGCGGTTGTCGGCAGGACTCAGCTCATTGAGGCTGTTAAGACTGAGGGCTGGATTTTCTCGCTGGCTGTTGGCTAGAGGCCGCCGTCAATGCCTTGCTGTGTAAGCCTCTCTAACATGCCAACTTGCTTCAACAGAGGGTCTTCTGGCAAGTCAAAATTCACAGCCTTTTGTGCCCTAATAATGGAAGTGACATCCCTCCAAGTTGCGGTATTCTATTGCTTATAAGCACGGTACTCACAGGGAGGGAATTACAGAAGGCTGTGGATTCCAGAGGCAGGGGTCAGGGGGGCAATTGTAGAGAATGCCAACCACATATATACACATGGATACATTAATAAAGTATATAAATATATAGAAAACTGCAGGAAAATATGCCAAAATGTTCTAAGTAGATATCTCTAAAATAAAGGATTATGGGTGGTTTTTAGTTTTGTCTTCACCTTTTCTATATTCTATGAGGGGTTTTTATAGTGAGCATATATTAATTTTATAACTAGAAAAGAATCGGTTTTACCTTTTTAATCAATAGTGAAAATTCATTATATTTTACTCAAAATGCTACAATGAAGATATTCTCAAATGACCCTTTCAGTGATCAAATACTCCTTTAAAGACTGGTTGTAGTTAAAATATCTACATCTGGGTAAACACTTTCAAACATCTGGTAATTAAATGGGTACTCAGGACACGATTCGCTGTCTCTGGCTTAATTTTAACCCT
Organism: Myotis brandtii; assembly: GCF_000412655.1. Classification (NCBI taxonomy): domain Eukaryota; kingdom Metazoa; phylum Chordata; class Mammalia; order Chiroptera; family Vespertilionidae; genus Myotis; species Myotis brandtii. Next base: position 2,232,230 of record NW_005370542.1, read on the forward strand.
TTCAACTGTATACGTTTATAAAAACCCAGGAGAAAGGTGTTTAAATAACCAGTTGCATTTGTTTTTTTAGTGCCAGTACCCATACTTTCAGTCACAGCCAGAGAGAGGAATGTTACTATGCAGGTAAGTCAACTATTCCACAAGAATTTCCTCTCTTTTCACTTTGGGCATTGCAATGGCCTCGGGGCTTCACGGAAACCAGTCCTTGTGCTCAAGAAAGTTACATTCTAATCGGTAAGAGAGAACAAATACACACCAAATAGCAGCACATAATTCTTTCTCTGAGGTACATAAAACAGCCCTGGTTCTGACATGCTTGCACCACAGATGCCTTAATAATTCAGATAAAGGAAGGCTGGCCCTAGCTGGTGTGGCTCAGTGGATAGAACATTGGCCTGAGGGCTGAAGGGTCCTGGGTTTTTTCCAGTCAAGGGCATGTACCTCGGTTGCAGGCTCCTCCCTGGCCCGGGCCCTGGTTGGGGCTCCAGCAAGAGGCAACCAATCGATGTGTTTCTCTCACATGGATGCTTCTCTCTGTCTTTCCCTCTCTCTTCCACTCTCTCTAAAAATCAATAGAAAAATGCCCTCGGGTGAGGATTAAAAAGAAAAGAAAAGAGGAAGGCTGAAATACTCCAAAGACCATTCTTAGGGGGTAGCCCTTAAATACTCGTGGAAGGAAGAAAAGGCATTCCAGGCCACGTTTGACCAGTACAATCTCAGGTTATGCCTGTTCCCTTCATGTAATTATTAATAGCGCCCCTTTTCACATTCTAAAGCGTCTCTATTTTGACAATAAATTATGTGAACACCCTCAGGAAAAGTAGAGGGCATTCACATTCACTTAGTTGAGTCGATCTGCTTAATAGATAATAATCCCTACCAGCATCAGCAAGAAAATGTTTTGCCCATTTGGGTTCATTGTTCATTTATTCAATGTGAATTTAACTTACAATGGTCATTTGTTTTAGCTTTTTTACTCTCACTGCAGAATAATAGTCAATTAGAGATATGGACTGTGAAGGAGAGTATGTTTTTTTGCATTGTTTTTTTCTTTTTTTAAAAAAATATATTCTTATTGATTTCAGAGAGGAAGGGAGACAGAGAGATAGAAACATCAATGATGAGAGTGAATCATGGATCGGCTGCCTCCTGCACACCCCACACCGGGGATGGAGCCTGCAACCCAGGTATGTGCCCTGACCGGGAATCGAACCCTGACCTCCTGGTTCATAGGTCGAGGCTCAATCACTGAGCCACGGCCAGGTTGATAGTAGGTAGAGTTTTAACTCGAGTTGTCTCTGTGTGAAAGCTCAAAAAGTCCCCTCACTTAGCTTAAGAACATTTCTGTTTCCCAAGTTCTTCCAAAATCTAATTATTTTTTTTCTGCAATTGTTTTTACCCTTTCCTCTCAAGTGTTAGCTGCAATAAATGCAAATTTTTAAAATATATTTTATTGATTTTTTACAGAGAGGAAGGGAGAGGGATAGAGAGTTAGAAACATCGATGAGAGAGAAACATCGATCAGCTGCCTCCTGCACACTCTCCACTGGGAATATGCCCACAACCAAGGTACATGCCCTTGACCGGAATCGAACCTGGGACCTTTGAGTCCGCAGGTCGACGCTCTGTCCGCTGAGCCAAACCGGTTAGGGCAGTGGTCGGCAAACTCATTAGTCAACAGAGCCAAATATCAACAGTACAACGATTGAAATTTCTTTGGAGAGCCACATTTTTTAAACTTAAACTATATAGGTAGGTACATTGTTATTAACTTAATTAGGGTACTCCTAAGGCTTAGGAAGAGCCACACTCAAGGGGCCAAAGAGCCGCATGTGGCTCTCGAGCCGCAGTTTGCCGACCACTGGGTTAGGGCATAAATGCAAATTTTGATAGTGTTTTTAGTGGCATTTTAAAATCTTTCTAATTACCAGTGGCTTAAATTACCATGATTCTTTTGGGACTAGCTGAAGTTTGTTTTGAGTAGTTTCCTCAAAGTTTAGATAATAAGTAGTAACAAATTTATCCTCACAGAGAAAGAAAAATGGAAAAGGAAGTTGAATAATGCAACTTGGTTGTTTTCCTGTCAAAACAATATGGCCAGAGCTAAAAGGCTGACAGTTTTCAATGAAATCAGGAGAAATCCTATATTCAGTTCCCATGAGGAAGCAGACCTGAGGGTTCGGCAGGTAGAGACAGCTAACGGAACAAGTCTGCCATACAGTGACGGGACACCTTTGAAAGCAAAATACAGTGGGGCCTTGACTTACGAGTGTCCCAACTAACGAGTTTTTTGAGATACCAGCTGTCTCTCGGTGGATTTTTTGCATTGAGTTGACAGAGTAATTTGAGTTAACGAGCTCCTTAACGAGCTCGGTCTCGGAACGAATTAAACTCGTAAGTCAAGGCCCCACTGTACAAACTGCTATCACCAGAAGAAGCACAAGTGGGAAGAAGAGGCTCCTCTTAGGCATTTGGTACCTTGTATTATCTACTCCGCTGCAAAATTAAATACTGAACAATGTTTACAATTGGACTAAAGAAAATGGTAGTCAAAAAAGAGCAAGTGTAACAGTGAAAAGCGCGGAGAGAAGTAATGCTAATTCAGTGTCGGGGTAATCTGCCAGAACTAAATCTTTAAAGGTGTTTGCAAGTTGGCATACATCAAAAACCGAAGCTTGAAAAAATATTCAGGGCCTAATTGGTTGGCTCAGTGGATAAAGCATCAGCCTGCAGACAAAAGGGTCCCAGGTTTGATTCCGGTCAAGGGCACGTACCTCGGTTGCAGGCTCCTCCCCGGCCCGGGCCCTGGTCAGGGCTCCTGCAGGAGGCAACCAATTGATGTGTTTCTCTCACATCGATGTTTCTCTCTGTCTCTCCCTCTCTCCCTAAACATCAATGGAAAAATATCCTTGGGTGAGGATAAACAACAACAACAATAAAAAATATTCAGGCTCTGTATGCAAATAAGCTAATTTCAGGCAATTAGATGAGTTGTCTACATGACCAAACAGCTGATTTGACTGAACCGTTTAGATAGTGTTGCGATTATCGTCATCTAAATTTCATTCCATTCCCTCCATTAAAATCCCCACTTGTTTTCAGTTGCAATAGTAATTTGCCCTGGTATCTGTCTAGAGAACAAGGGTTCAGCTGGCAGGACAGATCTGCACTGCTCTGCTCGCATAGAAAACAGGGCCAAATTACTACGGCTTCTACATTAAATTCAAGTTCTACTCCCCTCCCCAAAAGAAGAAAATATTAATTTCCAGCAGATGAAAAAAGTCACATGTAGCTCCAGACTAACTAGTAATACAAAGACTTATAAATTCAAAGTTTATAAATGTACTAGAGGCCCGGTGCACGGATTCATCCACATTGAAAGGAAATTAATTAGGAGAAATGTTTTAGTATCGCTATTCGCCCTTTCTCTATAGTAGAAGTGTCAGAGATGAAAGAAAATTAGTAAAATGCATATGAAAATAATATATAAATTTATTAATAAATAAATAATGACAACATGATATAACAACAACAAAGACAGATATAAAAACAACGAAGACATGATATAAAAACAACATTGACAAAAACAATGACTGATAAATTGATTAAGCTTATCCTCATATCTCCCTGTACACCACATTAAGAGTAAAAACACTTTCAGAGTGCTTGACTAATTTCCCTTGTGATGAAGTATTTACAACTTTAACTTTAATGTCACACGCTCTTCAAACTCAAAAGAAAGCAACATATAACTGACTATGTCTGAAAACGGGTTCAGGTAGGAATATTCCTACTCTGTCTAGAGTTTGTCCTTGTGATTTATTAATAGTCATCACAAATGCTGGCATCACGGGAAACCGTCTTCGAATTAATTTAAATGAGAGGCCAGTGTCAGACAGGAACAAATCAATTCTTGGATTCAGAACAACCTCTCCCTCTGCAGATCCTGTTAGTTAATACTTCAGCTTTGATAATGTTAGGTCGCAATCATTTGATAATAAATCTAGTACCATTACAAAGACCCCATTTACTATGAAGATTTCTCAGTAGCATGATGATTGCACCTACTTTCAATTCTAATTTGACATGGCATTCCTGAAGGAGTAATACTATTAAGAAATTCGATGGGAGCTTTATATGTATCGCACATGCGCGAGTGAACATTTATTTTTAAATTGCCAGTGCATGTCATATGTACCGGCCAGTAGGCCAGTCAGTCAGTCAGACAGTTGGACGGATGGACAGACGGTCACTTAGCCTTTTATATATAGAGATTAGCTAGTAAGAAAGACAGGTTAAAGTACTAATTTTGTATATGAGAATGAATAAGATCCAATGGATAATGAAAACTATCTTTAGACAAATGTTAGGCTGCAGAAAAATGCCACATTTGTAAATGGGAAAGTTTATAATTTAGCTAATCTGTAAACTAGAGGTTTCGGGAAGCATGAATTGATAGTCTCATCTGAAAGGATTTCTGGATGTTAAAATTTGGGAACAGTAACTGAGTCTAAGAAATGGCAAAGGGTAGCCCTAGCCGGTTTTGCTCAGTGGATAGAGCATCGGCCTGTGGACCAAAGGGTCCCAAGTTTGACTCCAGTCAAAGGCACATACCTTGGTTGCAAGCTCCTCCCCGGTCTGGGCCCTGGTCGGGGTTCATGCAGGAGGCAACCAATCGATGTTTCTCTCACATCAATGTTTCTCTCTGTCTTTCCCTCTCTCTTATACTCTCCCTAAAAATCAATGGAAAAATATTGAGTGAGGATTAACAACAGCAACAACAACAACAACAAAGAAATGGCAAAGGGTAAAAGAATGACAAGACAATAGGACTAGAAGGAAGCAGAAGCATAAGGCCAAACAAAAAAGGGACATTGGGACACATTATGAAAGAGTATAAATTATTTTTTTAAATATTCCTTCTGGACTAGACAACTGTATGATGCTGTGGCTTAGCAATAAATTTTCATAGAATTTTATTTTTTCATATAATTTAGAGTGTGTGAGAGAGAGGAGATATTGACAGAGATTATCATCAACCTGCTTCACCACCAACTCCCAATCCCTATGGCCATGGCCTTAAACATTGATTTTAAAAAGTAGATGAGAACCATACTTAACCTTTTAAAGTCTCCTTTTAAGTTTTAGCCAGTTTTTATTAACATTCGAAGTGATTTCCGGTAAGTAAGAAAGTCATCCTAAAGCTATGATTTTATGCCAGAAAAAGTACGTGTTTAGATGACTGCTGTTAACAGACGAACGAATCCTATCTCCACTATCTTATCAACGTGTTCCTTTACAGTGATACTTTTTTTTATAGTTATCAGTTTTTTTCTTTCTTTATTGATTAAGATATTACATATGTGTCCTTATCCCCCCATTGCCCCCCAACCCCCTGCTCATACCCTCACCTCTCTGGTGTCTGTGTCCATTGGTTAGGCCTATATGCTTGCATACAAGTCCTTTGGTTGATCTCTCCCCCTTCCCCCACCCTCCCCTACCTTCCCTCTGAGGTTTGAGGGTCTGATCGATGCTTCTCTGTCCCTGGATCTGTTTTTGTTCATCAGTTTATGTTGTTACAGTGATCTTTTTTATAAGCTTTTGATTCCATAGTTTTACAATCTAATAAAATGTAAAGGAGACATAAGAGCAATGCCTGGGGAAGCAAGCATGAATATTCCACTCTCTAACCCATGCTCCCTCATCAGACTGAAGTTGTTGATGCCGCATCCTTTACTCAAGAAACATAAACTTGGCATCACTATCTTCTAGGCTTGTGTCTGCGTTTGGCTTCCTGTCTGAACATAACAAAAACCTGCAAATACGAATCTTTTCATTGAATTGAAGAAGGAAAATTCGCCTACACCAGAAGTGGGTGTTCATCCTAACCCTTTTTGTTTGCTTCTGAAAGTAACGGGTTGGTTTTTGTTTTTTGTTTTTTTAATATGTTCTTATTGACATTTTACAGAGAGAGGAAGGGAGAGGGATAGAGCGATCGAAACATTGATGAGAGAGAAATATCATCGACCGGCTGCCTCCTGCACGCCCCCCTGCCCTCCCCACAGGAGATGGAGCCCACAACCCAGGCATGTGCCCCGACAGGGAATCGAACCGAGGTCCTGTTGGTCGCTGGGTCAATGCTCAACTGCTGAGCAACACCAGCTGGGCAGTCATGGTGTTTTTAAAACTAGATACAGAAATGCAAAGCCGGTGAAGAACTGTGCTGCCCTCGCCCTCAATGACCAGCTATTGTGAAGTACGCAATGAGGGAAGACAAGGATAGAGCAAGAAAATAAGAGGTTCAGTGAGATGCTCAAAAACTGCTTCTGGTTTTGCTGCTTTACCTACGGCTGGGCCTCCAGCATAGTCTCCTGTGTACCGTGAGGGCTGCTTCCTTCTCAGAGCTGCTGTGCCTATTCTACCCCAACCGGAAATGCCGGGAAGTCTCCTCTTCACATAGTGACGGCCTATCTCCCTCCAGGGGCAGCTCCAGGGCCCCCTTCTCTGGAGGTCTTCTTGGATCGTTCCCAAGCACCCCAACTTCTCCCTTCTCTTAACTCAGATGGAATTATTAGGCATCCCAATACAGTTCTATCCCAATGTAATACGTGTTTTTATATTTTCATTGATTTCAGAGAGGAAGGGAGCGGGAGAGAGAGATAGAAACATCCACGATGAGAGAGAATCATGGATCAGCTGCCTCCCGCATGCCCCCCCACTGGGGATCGAGCCTGCACCCCGGGCATGTGCCCCTGACCGGAATCGAACTCAGGACCCTTCAGTGCCCAGGCCAATGCTCTATCCACTGAGCCACACCGGCTAGGGGCCAATTTCAAACTTCTACGTTATTCTCTGTGCACTATCCAACCAGAATAGTAATCTATATGAAGGTTGGGCAGTTTCACATCACAAGATTTTGGAGAGCGCCAGGGGCATGGATATTTGACAAATAGTTGCTGTGAGATGGGCTGATGGATCCATTTTTTCCTGGCTGGTAAGTGGGAGAAAGTATGGGGAGACGACATATCCTAGGGCAGGGGTGGGCAACCTTTTTGTGAGTGCGTGCCAAAACCAGCAAAGTCTCTGACTCAAAATTCTTCTGCGTGCCAACCCTAATTTTTTGAGAACATGTTACGCCTACTTGATATCTCTTAAGGTGTACGTATGTGAAGAACCTTGAAGAAATAATAAAATTCGTTCAAGCGACAAAAACACAGTATATGATGATGAAAAATACATTTATTTTTGAATGTATACATGTTATGTAAAATTATTTATCTAAGATGCACCTACACTGAATTTATCTGAAAAATAAAAAAGTCGATATTAAGAAAAAAATTGTAAATGGAAGATTATAAGAGAGGGCTTTGCGTGCCAGCAAAAGTTACTGGCGTGCCATGTTTGGCACGCGTGCCAGGGGTTGCCCACCCCTGTCCTAGGGACAAGTGGCCACCTAATTATCTGATTTTGCAAAGGACACAGCATAAGAATCACACGGTGCCTCACTTAGACATTCACCACGCCTTTCAAATTGGCAGCCCTCCTCAATTAACAGTGACAGAGCCCTAGCCGATTTGGCTCAGTGGCTAGAGTATTGGCCGGCGGACTAAAGGGTCCCAGGTTCGATTCCGGTCAAGGGCAGATACCTCGGTTGCAGGTTCCGTGGCCCTGGTGGCAGTGTGTGCAGGAGGCAACCAATCGATGTGTCTCTCTCACATTGATGTTTCTCTCTCTCTCCCCCTCCCTTCTATGTTCTCTAAAAAGCAATGGAAAAATATCCTCAGATGAGGATTAACGACAAAAAACCCCCCACCAAAAACAGTGACAGAGACTTGCCAAAACTATACACAAAGGGAGAGGGGGAGAGTAAAACCTACTCCCTCACATGGAAGAAGGGGGGCATTTGTGGTTCCAAGAAGATTGCCACGATCTTTTGTTCTGCAGCAGCAGCAGCAGCAGCAGCACACAGCCTGGGACTCAGCATACTGACCAGCCAGGCCGTAGCTCAAAGGAGGGAGAGAACCTTTTCGCTGTGATATGCTAAATAGTCGCTTTCCCCTTTAATAAGGTCATACCACCCGTGACGTCTTGCTAAAGTAACAGATGATGCAAGAACTTCGCTCACACAGACACTGGAAAACTTCAGAGAACAAGAAAAATGTAACAAGCATGCATTGAAATGCAGTGAAGAAGCTGTTGTGTACATTCTAAATACTTCCACACCCTGTCTTTGGAGCCTTTCAGCAAAACAAAGCATACATTCCGCATGCCTGAATAGACTTCAGAGTTTTCCAAAAGCAATCTTCTCGTGCTCAAGTGCTCTGAGGCTGAAGAATTTGAACAGCCTGCAGGGAGGAAAGCCTAGAAACTGCTTAAACGAATTCTAAGCATGCCCGTGTGGTCCCTGCTGGGCTGCAGGTACTCATCCATCACAGCCTTCTGGCAACAGCTTGACAACAGCACTTGCTTTCTCATCTTTTTTATCTCATTATGCGTTCTCCCTATAAAAAATACCATTTAAAAAAATCACAAACATTCAGACTTTTTGTACATTGCTTGATAGACCAATGAATAGTGCACGATTTTACCCTTTCTTTTTACCCATTCTCAGTCCATGGGCACAGAATCATTTCATCTTTTCATTTTTAATTTTTTAATATATTTGTATTGATTTCAGAGAGGAAGAGAGAGGGAGAGAGAGATAGGAAGATCAATGATGAGAGAGAATCATGGATCGGCTGACTCCTGCATGCTGGGGAATCAAGCCCTCGAGCAAGGCCTGTGCCTTTGACCGAAATCGAACCCAGGACTCTTCAGTCCACAGGCCAATGCTCTATCCACTGAGCAAACCAGCTATGGCTCATTTCATCTTTTCCAATTCACCATGTACGCATGGTGATACCCAGCAATATGCCATATATTCAACATTAAATGTAAGATTTCATTTCTTGTATGCAGTACACTTTGGAAACAAGCAGGAGAATTTACACAATCAGTTCAAAATACCTCACGATGCCAAGCACCTATGCCAGCTTTGGTGCTGTCACTTAAAAGATCTGTAGAACTACTTTTTGGAAACTCCTCTGAGATGTTTATTCATAACATGCCTTACAGTCACAACTTGGTTAAGCCAAAGAATAATAATCCCAGTAAAATCAACTATGATACTTACCAAAGGAGCCTGAGCCACGAATTTGTTTAAACCTCAGCATGTCCAGAAATCCCACTCCTAGGTATATACCTAAGAGAATTGGAAACAGATGCCCACACAAAGACTTGTACGAGAATGTTCCTAGCAGTTCCTATATCCCTAGTGTTCCTATATTCATAACAGCCAAAAAGTGGAAACAGCTTAAATACCTATCAAGTGATGAATGGATAAACAAGATAAGGTTATCCATGCCATGGAACAGTATTCAGCAACAAAAGGCAATAAAATACCGATACATGCTACAACGTGGATGAACCTTGAAGAAATTGTGCTAAGTGAAAAAAAGCCATAGACAAAATACTACGTATTGCATAACTGCACTTATATGAATTGTCCAAAATAGGCAAATCCAAGAAGACAGAAAGAGTGGGCAGATTAGTGATAGGGGCTGGGGGCAAGGAGGAATGAGGAGTGACTGCTTCATGGGTAACAGGATTTCTTCTTGGGGTGGTTAAAATGTTCTAAAACTGATGGTTGCACAACTCTGTACCTATTCTAGAAAACACTGAATTCTACCCTTTAAATGGGTGAATTGCATGATGTGTACATTAAATCTCAATAAAGCTTTTTAAAAAACAATTAAAGGAAATAATGGCTATCATTGAAATCTAATTAATAAATGGGTTCTTCTCTAGCACTTGCCAACTTTTGTTTTTGTTTTGTTTTAAATATGTTTTTATTGATTTCAGAGAGGAAGAGAGAGGGAGAGAGAGCAACATCAATGATGAGAGAGAATCATTGATCAGCTGCCTCCCTGCACGTCCCCCACTGTGGATGGAACCTGCATCCTGGGCATGTGCCCTGACCTGGAATCCAACCATGACCTCCTGGTGCATAGATGACACTCAACCACTGAGCCACACAGGCCGGGCCCTACTTTTGTTTTTGTGAAGAGCACTTTGGAGATTTTCCAGAAAGTACTGGGGAAGAAAAGAGGTTTTCCTAGCCACTGTCCCCTCCAGGGATCCACCATCGAGCCGTCCACCCAACAACAGGCAAACAGAACAGCACAGGCCAGAGTTCCTTCTCCTGCGTGAGCCCAGTTGCCCAGATCCAAGAGCTCACACCACAATGTCTCCTCCTACATGCTTCCCTCTGGGCAGGCAGCTATTGTGCAAAGGAAGTATAAAATCTGTGAAAGTTTGTTTAAAAAGCAGAAGTTCCCATCTAAAAATAGTGTGTTTCGCATTTTACACACAAAAATATATCTCTTTAAAAAAATTCTACACAAGTTCACCCTCCAGAGGGCTACGATTTACAATTCTTGGGGTTTGGGAAGAAATGCTAGCACCTTCCTCACAGACAGCAGTAACCACGTCCCCTTCTGTGCTCTCAGCGCCCTTCGTTAATTTTTTTACTACGGTTTAACTTATACAGGTAATACCTGTTTCTTCCAGAAGAACTGAAAATACAAAAATGCGAAAAGAGAATTTAAACTCATCCAGAGATATTATAACCATATTTTCACGTGTTTCCTTCTCATTATCTTTTTTATGCCACTTCAAAATTCCAAGTCTCTCTCTCTCACACACACACACACACACACACACACACACACACACACGCCTGAAGATTGACCAGGCATTGGCCCCTTGCCAAGTGGCAGAAATTCCCATTAGCACAGCGGTTCTCAACCTGTGGGTCGCGACCCCTTTGGCGGTCGAACGACCCTTTCACAGGGGTCGCCTAAGACCATCCTGCAAGATCAGACATTTACATGACGATTCCTAACAGTAGCAACATGACAGTTATGAAGGAGCAACGAAAATAATTTTATGGTTGGGTCACAACATGAGGAACTGCATTTAAAGGGCCAGAACGTGGAGAACCACTGCATTAGCAGGTGGCATCTATTCCCTCATCCTTGGCATCTGGACTGGCCTGGGACTTGCCCACTAGGAGAAAGCAGAAACGGTCCTGCGCCGTTTCCACTTACAGCTCTGCACCCACCACGAGCACAGGCCGGAGCTGCCTGAGGTGCTGGCTGAAACTAAGCCACGCTATTAGTCAAGGGAACAAAACTGTTGAAAAACCCCATTGCTTCCATTTGACTAAAATTATTGTTGACAAACATGACTAGCTGCATATCCGATTCAATCTACACATTTCCACCATGAAAGCACATTACAAACATCTGTTTTCGTACCAACATTGCCAACATTGTGTTTCCGTTTGAAAAGAAACCTTATGTTAATAGACATCTTCTAAGAGATGTTTTTTTAGTGTTCAATGTTGTTTTTTTCCTTTTTATCGAACTTATTAGGGTGACACTGGTTAACAAAATTATACAGGTTTCAGGTGCACAAAAATAAAACATATTTAACTAATGAATTTCACAGAAAATAATGACCTCATTTTTTGCCAACCAAGAGAAATGTTTTATGTTAAAATCAAGCTCAAAGGTAACCAGATCAGTATATTCAAAGAATGCATTACAAGCCCGGCATAGTTAGCTTCTTTTTGCAAAGAAACTCTCAAATCCATACTTTGTGCTCTAGAGATATTAACGCTGCTGCTGAGGATGCTGGCCAATGGTATTTTTCCAGCGGTATTTATTATAAAACAATGTTGGCAAGTGAAAGAAAACAGCACACACTGCTAATATTTTGGTAGAATTATGTGTTTATTCGAGTCTGTTAACAAGAGAGAAGTGAGCATCGAATGAGCGCAGAGGAATGCTGCTGATGTAAATGAATATTTACTCAAAGTGCAGCTCTTCCTCCCCCCTCTGATAGCGGATGACAAAGAGCATTTTGAACTTGGATTTCTCCCAGCCTCACACCCCAACAGATGTGGCACCCAAAGAAATGCTTGCTCCCCTACCGGGTTTGGCTCACTGGACAGAGCGTCGGCCTGCGGACTGAAGGGTCCCGGGTTCAATTCCGGTCAAGGGGCACATGCCCGGGTTGTGGGCTGGATCCCCAGTGGGGGGCGTGCAGGAAGCAGCCGCTCAAGGATTCTCTCTCATCATTGATGTTTCTCTCTCTCTCTCTCCCTCTCCCTTCCTCTCTGAAATCAATAAAAAATATATTTTTTTAAAAACTGCATTCCTTCGGCAGGTTCTAGGGGAGAACCCATTTCCTTGTGTTTTCCACCTTCTAGAGGCCACCCCATTCCTTGGCGGATGGCTCCATTTTCAAAATCTCTCTCTCTCTCTCTCTCTCTCTCTCTCTCTCTCTCATTCTATCCTCACATCTCCTTCTCTAACTCTGAACGTCTTGTCTCCCTCTTATAAGGACCCTTGTGATGCCATTTGCAACGTTTCTTCTGCCCAGTCAGGCAGCATGTGTATGGGTTCTGGGGCTCAGGACGCGGACACCTTTTGGAGGCCATTGTTCTGTCTGCCAGAGTCCCCTCGCCAAATTGCCAGCGCCTTCTGAGCACGCCCTAGGGTTTCTTTATCTGAAAGAATTGCTTTCATAAAAGGGGAAGCACCTTGTGGGGCCCTGCGGGATTGTTCCACATACAGCCCCAGTGTCAAGGGCATAGCCGGCACTCAGCAAACAGGCCATGACCGCCCGGCGGAGTGGCCAGTTTGGTTTCGCTGGACCAGACTTCCTGGGGGAAAGGGAGGAGGTCGACTAGGATGATACTGTCAAGGGCTTTGGACTAATGGTCTAAGCCTGTGGTCGGCAAACTGCGGCTCGTGAGCCACATGCGGCTCTTTGGCCCCTTGAGTGTGGCTCTTCCTAAGCCTTAGGAGGACCCTAATTAAGTGAATCACAATGTACCTACCTATATAGTTTAAGTTTAAAAAATTTGGCTCTCCAAAGAAATTTCAATCGTTGTACTGTTGATATTTGGCTCTGTTGGCTAATGAGTTTGCCGACCACTGGTTAGATTTCATTCTGTGCACCCTGAGCACCAGCAAAGGTTTTCGCTCGGGGAGTAAACAGGATGACAATGATGTGCTCGGAGTACAAGGCCAATAAGGCAGATGGAGAGGGAGAAACCCAAGGCGGGGTGACCAAGTAGGAGGCCACAGCAAATGGGACCCAAATGAGGCCGTGGCGATGAGAAGGAACAGCTGGAGAGATGTAAAAGCTTGGATACAGCCCTAGCCGGTGTGGCTCAGTGGATAGAGCATCAGCCTGTGGACTGAAGGGTCCCGGGTTCGATTCCAGTCAAGGGCACATGCCCGGGTTGCAGGCTCGATCCCCAGTGGGGGGCGTGCAAGAGGCAGCTGATCCATGATTCTCTCTCATCGTGGATGTTTCTAGCTCTCGCTCCCTCTCCCTTCCTCTCTGAAATCAATAAAAGAAAATAAACAAGAACTTGGATACATTCTACTTCAAATCCTTCCTAGAACAGAGCACATGAGAAGTAAGCACAACAGGGTTTGAGAACTTACTGGAGAAGATCAGAGGGCAAGGGGGGATGGGGCTGAAGGCGACTCCAGCCATCCCTCGTAAAACTAACGAGTGGGAACAGGGTGACTCCAAGCAGAAAGGAAATACAGAAAATGAAAGGTGCTCAGAGGGAGGGGGTGCCGATCTGTTCCGCTTCAAACATGCAGAATCTGAGGGGCCCAGTGGGTATGGAGAGCAGGTGTCTTGCAGAAAATCAGAAATAGATGTCAAGAGCTCATGTGCAAGCCTGGCCGGTGTGGCTCAGTTGGATGGAGCATTGTCCCATAGGAACACTGCCAAGGGTTCAATTCCCGGTCAGGGCACATACCCAGGTTGTGGGTTCAATCCCCAGTCGGGGTGCGCACAGGAAGCAACTGGAGGCAACCAATCAATGTTTCTCTCTCTCTCTCTCTCTCAAAAAAAAAAATCAATTTAGAAAAAAAGTTCATGTGCAAGATCACAGCTAGACACAGAGTTAGGAGTGCCCTGGAGAGGGGTGATGGCTGAAATCACAAAAGTGAATGAGGTCGTCAAGGGAGAACCGTTTAAAGAAAATGTAGAGCCCTAGCTGGTGTGGCTCAGTGGATAGAGCATCGGCCTGCGGAATGAAGAGTCCCAGGTTTGATTCTGGCCAAGGGCACATGCCCGGGTTGCGGGCTCCATCCCCAATGGGGTGGGGGGTGTGCAGGAGGCAGCTGATCCATAATTCTCTCTCATCATTGATGTTTCTATCTCTCTCTCCCTCTCCCTTCCTCTCTGAAATCAATACAAATATATTTTTAAAAAAAGAAAACGTAGACCCATGGTGATGGCTGGGCAAAAACAAGCACAGAGACAGGAAAGCAGGAGACAGTAGATGTGAGCAGCGAGCAGTAGGAGAGGACGGAGACTCCTCTGCGTGGTGGGGAAGGAGGGGGAGGGCAGACCCGTGCCGGCAGGTCTGCCCAAAAGTCCACCAAAGGGGGTCTAAGAAGAGTCTTGGAATGTGGGCCCCTTCGAGGGAATTGTTTCAGGAAGTAATGGGAAGGGAGAAGAGATGGCCAAGGCTGAAGGTGCTCCTACTCACTCGTTTTTCCAGAAGTTTGGCGGTTTGTATTAAGAGGCGAGAGAGATTTCAGGATGGTTCGCCCCGCAGCATGTTGTCCGAGTTTGGGTTTAACCTTTTTTTAAAAAATATATTTTATTGATTTCTTACAGAGAGGAAGGGAGAGGGATAGAGGGTCAGAAACATCGATGAGAGAGAAGCATCGATCAGCTGCCTCCTGCACACCCCCTATTGGGAATGTGCCTGCAACCAAGGTACATGCCCTTGACCGGAATCGAACCTGGGACCCTTCAGTCCCCAGGCCGACACTCTATCCAGTGAGCCAAACCAGCCAGGGCTGGTCCCTCTCTTTAACTGTAAAACAAGGAGGCAGCAGCTGGGTGCTACCCAAGGTCCTTTCTTTTTTTCTTTTTTTCTTTTTCATCTTCATCTGAGGATATTTTTCCATTGATTTTTAGGGAGAGTGGGAGAGAGAGGGGGAGACCTTGGCACTATTGAAATCTCGAATAGGATAATGATTGGTTGTGGGGTCTGTCCTCTGCACTGTAGGATGATTAGCATTGTCCCTGGCCCCTCCCCACCCACCAGATGTCAGTAGCATCCCCCAGCCCAGCTCTGTCAATCAAAAATGGCCCCAGGATAACTGGAGAGCATTATGCTAAGTGAAATAAGCCAGTCAGTGAAAGATAAATAGCACATGATCTCACTCATTTGTGGAATATAAAGAACATTATAAACTGATGAACAAAAATAGATACAGAGGCAGAGCAGCATTGAACAGACTGTCAAACTACAGCGGGAAGGCAGGGGAGGGTG
>NW_005370542.1:2247855-2254653 GCF_000412655.1 Myotis brandtii
TGGATGGAGCTGGAGAGCATTATGCTAAGAGAAATAAGTCAGTTGGAGAAAGATAAATATCACATGATCTCACTCATTTGTAGAATATAATGAAAAACATAAACTGATGAAGAAAAACAGATTCAGAGACAGAGAAGCATCAACCAGACCGTCAAACCTCAGAGGGAAGGTAGGGAAGAGTGAGGGTCAGGGGGAGAGGTCAACCAAAGGACTTGTATGCAAGCATATAAGCCTAACCAATGGACACAGACACCAGGGGGGGGAGGGCATGAGTGGGGGTATGGGGGGACAATAGGGGGATAAGGACACATATGTAATACCTTAATCAATAAAGAATATATATAAAATGGCCCCAGGATGCCAACTTGCCCCCAGTTGAGAACCACTGGTCTATAGAGACCAACCTATCAGAAGGAGTTCAACGGCACAAGAAAACAATTTGCTCAAGTGGAAAGGCGAGAAATGTTTCTATGCCAACTGTCATTTGTTTATAGGATCGTTGGCATGGTTTTCTCATGCCCACTTCCTCTGAGTATCTACACTCTACTAATACACCCTCCCCGCACCGCCCCAGACACCAGAGGAATCTCTTTGAACCACATATCTGATCATGTAACCCCCTCATGCTTAAGAAATCAATTTCCCCCATTCTCCACAGCCGGGTTTCTCAGCCTGGGCACTCTTGACCTTGGGGGCCAGAAGACTGTTGTGGGGGCTATTTTATACATTGCAGAGTGCTTAGCAGCAACGCTGGTCTCTCCCTCTTGCCACTAGATGCCAGTAGAACCTCCCCTGTAGTAGGTAGAATAATGTCTCACCACACCCAAATCTCTGGAACCTGTGACTGTGTTCAATTGCACGGCAAAGGAAATATAAGGTTGCAGATGGAATTAAAGGTTGCTAATCAACTAGCCTTAAAATGATGAGATTATCTTGGATTATTCAGGTGAGCCCCATGTTACCGCAAGAGAGCCCGAGGGATAAATGACTACGGAAGGAAGTCAAAGCGATTCAACATGGCTGGCTTTAAAGATGAAGAAAGTGGGCCACTGGCAAAGCAAAAGATACGGGTCCTCAAGCCTTGAGAAGGAACACAGCCCTGCCCATACCTTGACTTCAGCCCAGAGAGCCACTTCAGACTTCCAGAAGCCTAGGATAATAAATGTGGGTTGCTCTAAGTCACTGAGTTTGGGGTAATTGGCTACAGCGGCAACAGAAAAGTAATACATCACCATCCCCAGCTGTGACAACCAGGACTGTCTTCAGCCAGTTCTAAACGTGCCCTGGGGACAAAGTTGCCTGCAGTTTGAGAACCACTGCTCTGCGAATGGACAGCCCACATTCCCGAGGCGTGCACAGTGGGCTCTTCGCAATGAATGCTACCCAACCTGTTGTACGAGCATCCAACAGAGCAAGAGACAGCCCATGCTCCAGGCACACCGAACTCCTGACTTCAAAAACACTTCACGTTTCACTTATTTGCAGATTTGATGCCAAGAGGTGCTTTGAAGGGTAGGCAGTGTGCTTTGGCCTCCTGCCATCGTTAGGTATTACCTTCCAAAGACATGTCCAATTTCGGGTTTCGTTAGCTTATTCCATAAAAATCCATGTGGCTGCTAATATAATAAACCGCAGATGTCCTACCCTCCCCCTCCAAACAAATCATTGCTCCTAAGCCCCCTAGGCCCTCTTCGTTGGAAACTCTAGCATCACCAACCCCTCTGTGCCTTTCTGTGTCTACTACTTTCTCTTCATCAAGGAATCACTTCCCCTCTTCGTATAGATGGCATCCTTGAGATCAAGTTCAAGTGTTCTCTACACCAGTAAAGCTTTCCAAAGACTCCCCACAGCAGAGTGAACCATGACACCATCAGCCCCCGTCCCCATACCTCACTGAGTTGTGATCCTTCTGCATTGTACTGATTGGTTGATTCATCCGTTCTCCTCAGCAGACTCTAAGCCAGTGGTTCTCAACCTTCTGGCCCTTTAAATACAGTTCCTCATGTTGTGACCCAGCCATAACATTATTTTCGTTGCTACTTCATAACTGTCATGTTGCTACTGTTAGGAATCGTCATGTAAATATCTGATATGCAGGATGGTCTTAGGCGACCCCTGTGAAAGGGTCGTTCGACCGCCAAAGGGGTCGAGACCCACAGGTTGAGAACCGCTGCTAAGCTCTTTAAGATGTGACACCATATTTCAGCCTCTCTGTACTCCTGGCAGCTACAGAAATGTTTGTGGTCAAGAAGTGCTTGTGGCGTGAATGAAGAAGAGAAGTCATGGGTAGAGAAAAATCAAGTTAATTATGGGTTATCAAAGCTGGGAAACTCCAGATCAGCTACGAGCATAATCCCAGCTCTGGTCCATGAGAATTAGAAGAACCCCAGAGTTGGAATGAGACCTTGTTTGTGGTCAGAATCAGGGACAAAGCTTGGCTGCTAAGAACACAAGTTGAGCCCGGCCTGCGTGGCTCAGTGGTTGAGCATCAACCTATGAACCAGGAGGTCATGGTTCGATCCGTAGTGTGGGGCGTGCAGGAGGCAGCTAATCGATGATTCTCCCTCATCATGGATGTTTTATCTCTCTCTCTCTCTCTCCCTCTCCCTTCCTCTCTGAAATCAATAAATATATATTTTTTAAAAGATCACAAGTTGAGAAGCATGTGCCAATGGTATCACCATGCACCATTTAGCCTTTTGCCTTCTCCCTTTCTCTACTCAATAGATATTCTACCCAGCATGTCCATGAATCAGATTTAGTTAGAGCAATCCTGAACTACATAGTGAGGAAATATTAATAGAGTCCTAGATGATTTTGACTAACACCTCCAGGTTTATGGCCATAATATAGCCATTTGTGAGCTCTGAGTGAGCATAAGTCATAGAGTAGCAGGCATTTATGAGTGTCTCGGGAGCAGGAGCCACTGTAAGAACATTAAGTTTAAAACCAGAGAATCTGCTGCAAGAAGATTCTGCACACACATACACACACACACACATTTTTTTCATTTTCAAACACTGCTTTTTATATGTTGTATTTTATAACTAAATAGAAATGGGTGTGATCCATCTCTGGCTAAACCTGAATGAAGGTAAATTCTCAGGTTTGCCTATGGATTCCATGGAAGAGAAACAAAAGTTGAACAAACCTTAAGACAGTGGTTCTCAACCTTCCTAATGCCGCGACCCTTTCATACAGTTCCTCGTGTTGTGGTGACCCCCAACCATAAAATTATTTTCGTGGCTACTTCATAACTGTAATGTTGCTACTGTTATGAATCGTAATGTAAATATCTGATATGCAGGATGTATTTTCATTGTTACAAATTGAACATAATTAAAGCATAGTGATTCATCACCAAAACCATATGTGATGATATATGTGTTTTCCGATGGTCTTAGGCGACCCCTGTGAAAGGGTCGTTCCACCCCCAAAGGGATCGCGACCCACAGGTTGAGAACCGCTGCCTTAAGAGGTCCATGGAGCGGGATCCGCATAGATTTGGGATTTGATGAAGGCCCCAGGGAAGCTCTATGGCCGCTGAAAGCACTTCTGTGGGTTGAAAGCACTCACTTGCTATATGGGCAGCATGGGGTGTGCATTCAACTCCCTGGTGCAGCGATTCTCAACTGGGGCAATTTTGACACCTAGGGTAGCGTCTCTAGACATCTTTCATTGTCACACTGGTGGGGAGGGGTGCTAGTGGGTAGAGGCCCAGGATGCCGGTAAACATCCTACTATGCACAGGACAGCTCCAGCACAAAGAATCATTCAGCCACAAGTGTCACTAGGGCAGAGGCTAAGAAACCTTAAGCCAGAACAACCAGGAAAAGCACAAGAATCAGATCTGCAGGAACCAAATTTGCCCACCAGGGCCCATCAGTAACCTTGCAAGGGGCTCACTTGCTGGACTTTTGACATCATTAGTCAAGATTCCCTTTTAGGACAAAGGCTCCATCTGGCTTGCCAGTGAGAAGGACAAGCAGTGCTCAATGAGATGAATTGCCTTCGTTTTTTGTGGTGTGTGTGTGTGTGTATTTGAGAAGGCTCCAGGGTGTTCAACCTCTGAAAGGTAATCCAGGCCATTAAATTCCAGACCCAGGGGTTATGTTAGGATATCTGGGCCTCTACTAACCAAAACCAGCCTCAGGTCTTCACGCCAGGATTCTATCCAATCACTCCATGTCTGCCTCAAGAGCAAAGGGATCACACACACACACACACACACACACACACACACACACACACACACACATTTTATGAGAAAATTTTGTTCTTTGGCTAGATGGCTTTGTATTCAGTTTGTTTTTTTCATTTCTAAACACTGCTTTTTATATGTTATATTTTATAACGAAACTTGAAAATACAAGATATCTAAGCTTAAGGATATTTCATCCTTTTTTTCTTTCTTTTTATTGTTGACACTATTACAGCTGTCTCCATTTACATGTACTTCGTTTGAACCATTGCAAGGAGGTGACAGTCACAGTACATGAGCTTGCAGACTGCCCAAACACTGCATAGAACAGTTGCAAGCCACCAGTATTGCCGCAGTTCAGCTACTTGTCCATTGACCATGAGGTTTAATGGCCAAGAAGATCATTTTGAACAAGTCGTGACCACCTACGATAGAATGCCTTTTGGTCATAACAGTAACAAACAGCTTCTATATGTGATATTCCAAGTATGTATGGTTGCTAAGGAAAACCATCTTAATGATGCAATTAGGTTGAAGCATGAATGTCAGGGGCTACCTAATCCAAGAACTTGGCTTGCTTTTGCATTTCTCTCTCTTTCTCTCACCTCCAACAGATTAATCTGATAATGTGTGCTTCTGATATAGAGTGGGAACCCAGCCCCTTCTAGAGACCAAGATAAATTCAATATTTATTTCTTCTTATTTTTTTAATCCTCACCCAAGGATATTTTCCCATTGATTTTTAGAGAGAGGGAAAGACAGAGAGAAACATCGAGGAGACTCGACAAGGACCCAGGCCGGGGAGGAGCCTGCAACCAAGGTACATGCCCTTGACCGGAATTGATCCTGGGACCCTTCAGTCCGCAGGCTGACTATCTACTGAGCCAAACCGGCTAGGGCAGAAATTCAGCATTTAGATTTTTGACATTTAGATCTTTCTAAAGCTAAGTTCCCCGGTTTGGAGACCACCTCTGGCTCTCTCAGTTGACTTTTCTTTCTACAGCCTATCATCCTCAAGAACAATCAGCAATGTTTATTAGTTTTTCTAATCCATACTCCCCACCCGACAGCAGCAGTTACTTTGACAAAGTAACTAATGTTTTGTTAGTGGGTGATGCTAATATTTCTGACGCATACTGATTTTTCTAAGGCGATCTATTAAAAGCCAACATCTCATCGCTATCTCATGTTAACAGAGCGAGGTATGCTCTTGGATGCTATTCTCTGTTTTTCTTGGTTCCGTTTCCTTTATTTAGTCTAAATCTCCAGCAATCTCATGGTATTGCATTTCATTTCTGTAATTCTAACTGTCCTTTAACATATTTAATTACAACTGATGGAATCTCCCTTCCTTTATGGAAACAGATCCAAGGCAAATCTATAGAGTTTGTGGACTGAGATAGGAGTTGTTCATTTTAAAAACTACTATTTATCTTGTAAAAGCCCGCTGCTTTCCAAGGACCCATCAACCACAGTTTCCCAGTGGCTCTGCCCTCCATTCTCCCTAACCAGAGAGCACACGTGGCGAGGGTACCAAACAGCTGCCGCTCCGTTCCTTATTTATTAATGACTCCTGATGCCCACATATCTCATTAATGAAATAAGTGAAATAAGGAAAACTCCTAGTTGTCCTTAGTGGAATCTGAGCATGTTTCCATGATTTTTCTCAGCCTTAACCAGAGATTTATATATTTTTTTCATTGATTTCAGAGAGGAAGGGAGAGGGAGAGAGAGAGATAGAAACATCAATGACGAGAGAGAATCATGGATCAGCTGCCTCCTGCACGCCCCCTACGGGGGATCGAACCCACAACCCGGGCATGTGCCCTTGACCAGAATCAAACCTGGGACCATTCAGTCCACAGGCCCACACTCTATCCACTGAGCCAAACCGGCTAGGGCTAACCAAAGATTCCCCCCGCCCCAAACCAACATTCCATACCATTTCCTAAACTAGTACCCCATACCAGAGAGTTCTGAAATTAGACCTGTAGGGAGAAGAAAATATCAAAACTACTCGCAGAGAATTCTAGTAGTTACTCCACCCTGTCATTCCAACACACAGAACTACAGACTGATACCCTCCACAGTCACGCTCCTGGTAGAACCGGATGGAAGGTACTTTTCACCTCATCCTTGGGAACCGCTTAGCAATCGATCATCTGAGTTCCTAAACACATCAACTTGGGGTGAAGGGATGCGACACCCCTAGGCCATGGCCCGCGGCACCGACAGGAGGGCAGAACCCCGTGCCTTCCTCCAGCTCCACCGCTGCTCCCAGCGGAGCCAAAAAGCCCGAACCAGACACACACGTGTGGCCACTAGGGACGGCCCATTTCCAGGGACCGGTCACCAGCCCAAGAGGAGCAGCCACGCCAGGGGAGCCCCTCCGTGGGCCCCTGGCCCTGCAAATGTCATGAAGTTCAAGACGTGCCCAGGTGTCCATCGTGGGCCATGCGGGCCCCGACGCCAGACCCTACCTCGGACTTCCACACGACGTACGGGTGGCCGTGGCTGTGGGGTGGGGACTGCAGCCTCCTCTGCTGGAGCCACCGCCTGGGAGAAGCGAAGATGCTGCTGGAACCCCCGCCGCCCGG
>NW_005370542.1:2256590-2257224 GCF_000412655.1 Myotis brandtii
GCCTCCGGGGCTGGAAAATGCTGGCGATGTCCGTGTTCCCGCTTGGAGACCAGCCGGGAGCCGCTTCTCCCGCCACTGGCCCAGCCCTGGAATCTATAGCGCACAGCCTCTCTGCGGGCCAGATGACCTCACGTTGAGGTTTTGCAACACCTCTTCCAACCTTCCCATGAGGGGGAGCAGAGAGGATGCTGGAAAGTTGTTCCTGCGTCCCTCTACCCCTTCCGGGGGGAAGAGAATGTTAGACAAATGTAAAGGCGACTCTCCTTCGCCATTTCTTTGACTAAAGGAAAAAAAAACGGGCAATGAACTTATAAATACAGGTATTTGACACAAACATTTGCTTTGGCGTGTGTATGTCAGAATTGTCCAACTCTGAGTTTGGGAAGACTTCTTGGATTCCCTCTGACATTTTCAGGGGGGAAAGCTACTTTCTTTGTCTTTTTAAAAAGTGTGTTTCGAGCCAGCCTGTGTGGCTCAGTGGTTGAGCGTCGACCTGTGAACCAGGAGGTCAGGGTTAGATTCCCGGTCAGGGCACAGGCCCAGATTGTGGACTTGATCCCCAGTGTGGGGCATGTAGGAGGCAGCTGATGGGTGACTCTCTCATCATTGATGTTTCTCTCTCTCTCTCTCTCCC
>NW_005370542.1:2260144-2266261 GCF_000412655.1 Myotis brandtii
AGGTATTCTATCTAGAAGCCATGAAAATCTAATTAACAGAAGAATTTGATGCCTCCATAAAGGGCTTCTTTCCCGCCCCAGGATCTCTGATGTCTATTTTTTGGTAAATGCCATGGCACAGGCTGTACCCAGGGAGTCCCTCCCAGTAATTTTATGAGCTATCTGCTGCCTGAAGACTGGATGAGGTACAAATTTTCCATCACGCCACTACCCATCTCTTCTCATCCCGGAACTTCAGTATTTTCAGTGGCTGGCGATTACGTGTGCTGTGGAGAGGCACAGAGCATTGAAAATCGCTCGCTTCCTTGCCTGACTACACGCGCTAAATTACCCTTGGGCGATGGTTGGTGTTTGCTTCCTTCCCTCCTCAGACAAGTCACATTAGAACCGAAAGAGGGTGGGTCTTGCCTGGCCATTTCTGAGTTAGCAATACCTTGTCACTTGTCCCTAGTAATGGGAACACTTCATGCCTCCACCCTTTGGAGACCATTGCATAGAACTGGTTATGCCTCATTGGCTTTTGGCATTTGGGGTAGATGGTTAACAAAGTCACACTTCAGAGAATCGCTTATAACTCAAGGTGGTTGAGCAAATGTAATTCAGGATGCATATACGTTCTCAGCCCAGATGATGACCACGGGGTTGAAAATGCAGCCCAGCCACAATTAGGTAGGGTTAGGAATGCCCTCCAGGCACGAATTCACACATTCTTGGTCATGGGTGTTGGAGAGCCAATGAGCAGAGGGACGCTGGGAGCAGACACATCCAGCTCATTCATCATCTTCTTTCCAAGGGGTCCTGACCCTCCATTAGCCTGGGGCTTGCCTCACGGTTGGAGACAATGAAGAAATTGTTTTAAATATTCATAAAATTAAGCTCAGGCTCCTTCTTGAAAACCCAGGGTAAGTATATGTGCTTTTAAAACACGAGGGTGGCGGGGGAGGTAATGACCCTTCTGGACAAAATTTTGTTGTAAGAAAATTATTTGGATTTTTAAAAGCTATTTTAAAAAACTATTTGGATTTCCATCCTGATTGCTATTCGGTTTATTTTGCAGTCATTGTGGTTTATGTTCTATTCATTGTGAGTCATGGCATCCTAGTTTGCTCGTGTTTGTTATATAATCCCCTTGCATGTATAGACCTATTCATATTGGCCTTTCTGATTGACTGTCATTTTATGTCAGACTTGATTAAGGAAGATCTGAGTTTCATTTACCAATTTCAAAAATGGCTGGTGTAGTTACACTGACCCCCGGGATCTTTTTCACGATGCATCCGCCTGCTTAAGAACCAATATAACTGGTGGCATCGAAATAGTACACGATTTGGAATATATGTACTTTAGAAACCAGGTCTTTATGACTTTGCTCCTTTCTCAGGGCATTTGCTACTGAAAACTAGTGTCTGTATTTGTTTATTTTTTCCTCAGAGCTGAAGTCAACCAAAGCCTTAAGATACCTTCTTTTACAGGACAGAACAATCTGTTCACTGTTCATCCCCTATTATAATTATCCTAGAAATTCACCATAAAAAAATATCTGTTCCATCTGGTCATGGCACAAGAATATTCTAATGAAAGTTCGAGAGTCCTTGGTCTGACATCAAGGTATCCTCTTGTCAAGGATCCTAGAAAACTCATCGGTTTTCTTTCTGTTCCCTTGAGACCCTGGTCTACAAACACATACATCTTGCTACCAAAGAATAGAGTCTCCTAAACCCAACTTTCCTTTTCTTAACTTTATCCCCTGAAATGTTTCTGATCTCCAGCCAAAATTCCTCTTTCCCCATGGTGTTAAGACCCTTGAGCTATTTGTAGATTTTTATCATGCCCCTTGGGTCTGACTTTGTGGTTTGGCTACACTATAAAGTTCATATTTTGCTTTCAAACCATCATTGTAGATGATCTCTTCTGGATGCCCTCCAGTTGCTTATTTCTTTTCAGTCCTGAGGTCCAATATTTCAGGTTAGGGCCTCCTCTTTTGCCCTTGTTTGATATATAATCCCATGGCTTATATAGCCCCAAATCACGGCGAACTTCCTGATGGACTGCCATATAATATCTCAGACCTCTATCTGATTGGCTCCCAACTCTTAGTCCGCATCGCTGATTTTTGTTTCACCCTGCCTGTGTCTCTCAAACTGGTTCTGATCCCTCTGATACCATTTCTACATCTTAGTGGTATGTGGGCTCAACAGTTCACAGCATCTCACTCTCCCATAGAAGAAATCAAGGGTTCTGCCTCCAAGTTCCTGAAACAGGAAAAGAGGAACATGATTTTAATCTGCGCTATGTGGAATATATGAGAAACGTGTGGAAAGCTTTCACAGGGCTTACGAATGCTAATTATATTAAATAGCCTAAACTACATCTTGATTGTAAGCAAGGAGTTCTTTGCAGCTGAACTAAGAATGTTTCTCTAGATTCCTATTCTATGATCTCTCTGAATAAATATAATTGCCAAGGGTCTTGAGCTGCAATGGACAGATGTCAATGGAGGTAAATCTACAGCTGCAGGATAACTCCATATGGGTAAGATTAGGAAAACCTCACTTTTTAAAAAACATATTTTTATTGATTTCAGAGAGGAAGGGAAAAGGAGAGAGAAACGTCAATGATGAGAGAGAATCATGGATCAGCTGCCTCCTGCATGCCCCCCACCAGGGATTGAGACCACAACTTGGTCATGTGCCCTTGACTGGAATCGAACCCAGGACCCTTCAGTCCACAGGCCAACGCTCTATCCACTGAGCCAAACCAGCTAGGGCAAAACCTCACTTTCTTAAACACCAGCCCCGCATTGAGGAACAGTGATCATTTTCTAAAGATGGAAGTGTTGTCATAGTAATTCTCCAGAAGGTGAATATAACGAATTGCAAGTCATAAGGGTATTTGAGAGCTTGAGTCCTAACTGGCACTATTATGTGAGAAGACAAAGATGTAAGTTTCACTCTCGACCTCAGAGAACAATTTGATATTATAATATCAAGAGAGATATTCAGGGTAAAAACTTTATGTCAACACTAAAGGGACAAGGTGCTGGATCTGTCTATACCGTTTACTAATTGAATTTAGTGTTTTACTCAAGATCCATCTCAGACAGCTTAGTCCGGACCCTGTAATCATAACAACATAAAAACAACTAACACCTGTTGGAACTTACTGTGTAACAGGCACTGGGCTGAAATCACATATGCACTATCCCAGTGGTCAGCAAACTGCGGCCCCTTGAGTGTGGCTCTTTCACAAAATACCACGTGCGGGCGCGCACGTACAGTGCGATTGAAACTTCGTGGACACACTCAAGGGGCCAAAGAGCCGCATGTGGCTCATGAGCCACAGTTTGCCGACCACTGCACTATCCAAATCAGCAGTCACACACCCAAAGCTCAAATACTTAACCCCCAATTTTATAGATGAAGAAAACCAAGACCTAGACAAGCCCCATAGGTCACCCCCTGGTTAAGTGGCAGAAACAGTATTCAGATCTATGGGATCTAACCTTGACCTCTAAGTCTTGCAGGACTAGAATTGCAGATTAAGAAGCTATTTGATTTGGAAGCGCTTTGGGACCCTTTCTGAGAGCATTTCAATTTGTTGATTTCTTATCCAGCTATAGGATGACTAACAGACCTACTGTCTCCAGCATGCCTAGCACAGAATTACTATAATCTCTACAAAATCTATGATTTTTAAATTACTTCATGAATCCAGATATACTGAAGGACCACCCCTGATACAAGTTCACCGGGTCTTACATCCAGAAGACCTACTCCAGTGATGGCGAACCTATGACACGCGTGTCAGAGGTGACACGCGAACTCATTTTTTTGGTTGAGTTTTCTTTGTTAAATGGCATTTAAATATATAAAATAAATATCAAAAATATAAGCCTTTGTTTTACTATGGTTGCAAATATCAAAACATTTCTATATGTGACACGGCACCAGAGTTAAGTTAGGGTTTTTCAAAATGCTGACACGCTGAGCTCAAAAGGTTCGCCATCACTGACCTACTCAAACCTTTCTATTTTGTTAATGAATTGTTTACTTAAAGTTATTTGAAAAGGACCCATGGTCGACCTGGTGAATAGTCATTCACCCCAAGTGAATAGCCACTCTCCCCAAGTATTAGTGAGGTGTTGTCAATACCAACTAAATACAGTGGGGCCTTGACTTACGAGTGTCCCGACTAACGAGTTTTTCGAGATACGAGCCGTCTCTCGGCCGATTTTTTGCTTTGAGTTGCGAGCTAAAATTCGGGTTACGAGCCAGCTTCAGACACCCCACCGCTAGTTGGCGCAGCGAACGTCACAGTGAACGCCACAACATCAGCCCAGCATCGCGTGTCTCACTCGTTCACTTTTTGATTTGACATACGAGTAATTTGAGTGACGAGCTCCGTCACGGAACGAATTAAACTAGCAAGTCAAGGCCCCACTGTAATAGCAACATGGGCTTTCAAAGCAGGGCACTTTCTTGAGTGAAAGGAAACACAATTTGGGGCTTTCTGTATTCGGAAGTTGTTTGCCTTTTATTACATTTATATATCAGTTTATAAAACAGGCCAGTTTTTTGGCTCAATAGCTTGGATCAATTTCACATTGCCCAAAATTAGAACCATGAACATGCTCCTTAAAACAGGCACCCAGTTGAGGTTTTCATATTTATCTAGTTAAGATCAAGCTCTGAAACAATTTCTTCTGACATTATATTCCGAACCCTAAAGGACTAATTTCACCATCCCTAACCAATCATGATCTTTAGAAAAATCAAAATCAATGTGGAGAAAAAATTTCCTGTTTCTGTGTCAGCATCTGCACTGAACACAAAAAGTCACTTGCAACACTGTCTCTTCTCTCATTTTCTGTGCGAATATAAGCAATGCAGTCTTTGCTTTCTAGTGTTTCGTTCTGATCTTCTAAAAGCAGTTTGCATAGGCACACTGTTCTACCCTTTCACTTACATGTTTATTTCTTGAGCTAGTGGGAGTACAATGTTTTAAATATCAACCCCTCTGATTTCAGGGTCCCATTAATGAGGCAGATGAAAAGCAAGGTTGAATAAAAATCTTAAGCCAGGCCTGGCCTCCGTGGCTCAGTGGTTGAGCATCCACTGACCTATGAACCAAGAGGTCACAGTTCGATTCCCCTTCAGGGCACATTCCCGGGTTGCAGGCTCCATCCCCAGTAGAGGGCGTGCAGGAGGCAGCCGATCAACGATTCTCTCTCATCATGGATGTTTCTATCTCTCTCTCCCTCTCCTTCCCTCTCTGAAATCAATAAAAATATATATTTTTAAAATTTTTAAGCCAAGTTGCAGTATGGATGTGCTTAGCAGAGTCCCAGGAGCCACTCGGGAAAGAAACAATTGTTGTCTACCTGCAGCCAGTATTTGAAAGAATATTCCAACATCAAATCCTAAATGCATGACTATCATCACTTTTGGTTTTGGCTTTGAAACTCGAGAGACTTTTAATAATAATACAAGTTGTCTAACAACTACATTTAGTTTCAGTTTATCAACATTTCTGAATATGCACTTTGTGCTAAAGATATTCCTTCTTTGTCCGTTTCATTTTCTTCTTCGTGGGTGAAGGTGAGCTTGGAATCTCAAAGTAAGTTCATTTCATCTGAACCTGGTATACAGTTCAGCTGTACTTAGGTACTGAAAGTATTTTTAATATCTTTCCATAGCATATGCTTTAGAACTACTTTTGAGGATGAATTATGTAATAATGTAAATATTTTTTGCTGTTGTTAATTCTTACCTGAGGATATTTTTCCATTGATTTTTAGGGAGAATGGAAGAGCGGGAAAGACAGAGAGAAACATTGATGTGAGAGAGACACATCAATTGGTTGCCTCCTGCACGGGGAGGAGCCTGCAACCGAGGTACGTGCCCTGGACCAGAATCAAACCTGGGACCCTTTGGTCCGCAGACCAAAGCGCTACCCACTGAGCCAAACTGGCTAGGGCTGTAAATAATTTTTAATATTCTGTGTAATGACTCTAAAATTTTCAACATTTTTAATTTTTCAAAGTGCTAAATAATGTGGATTTTTTTTCCTCTAAAATTTTCATTCTCCCCCCCCCCACCCCAGAATCTGCACTCCTCT
>NW_005370542.1:2266308-2272026 GCF_000412655.1 Myotis brandtii
GGAGGGGGGGGGGGGGGGGGAGGGGAGAGGAAAGGGGAAATGGAAAACTGGCGCCGTGCCTTGGGGCCTACGTTTTTTCTCATCTACTTTATTGAGAAATAATCTACATGCAATAAACTGCACCAGTGAGTTCTGACAGCTCTGCTTCCCTCTGAAACCACCGCAGCACTGAGATGCGTAGCACTCCCAGCGCCTCCCGGGGCTGCTCTCACTAATGCTGCCTGAACACTGACAACTGGATTCTGCGCCATGTGATGGCTGAATTGTGCCTTCAGTCAATACAGAAAGGGAGGGAGAACTAAACAGACAGCAGAGCTTTTTTTCCTTCTTGTGATGGGTTCATTTGTGTCCCCCCAAAAAGATAGGTCCAAACCCTAATCCGTGGCACCGGTGAATGTGGCCTTATTTGCAAATGGGGTCCTGGCAGATGGAGTGAAGTTAAGATGAGATCAGACTGCATTAGTGGATTTACAGGGGCCTAAAGCAAGGACTGGTATATATCCTATATAATAAAACACTGATATGCAAATTGACCGAACAGCAGAACGACCGATAACTATGACACACACTGACCATCAAGGGGCAGGCGCTCCTGTGTTGAACGTCTGCCCCCGAGAGGGAGGTGACCGGCAGCGGGGCACCAGGCCGCCAGCCAAGGTGGGTCCCAGCGGGGCCCCCGATCACCCCACAGATCGGCCCTGATCGCCAGCCAGGCCTAGGGACCCTACCCTATATATTGGGAAGAGTCTCTTAGATTTTAAAATTAAAATCTGGTAAGGCTACTCTAACACTGAAAAAACAGGATGATGCAGCGAGGAGTTCAAATGCCAGAACGGGCTTGAGAGAAATGCTTTCGAGAGGACAGATGACATGGAAAACCAAAGCCCCGGAAGGTTTTCTCTGGCTAGAACCTCCAGAGATCCAGGTGAAAAGGCAGAGTTGCTCAAGTTCATAGCTGCGTGCCCTTCATTTGCCTCCTGTGCGATTTATTGGGAATTCCTCGGGTATTTTTCACAGTTCACTGCTTTGTGGCAGGACACAGATTAGAAACATACCAGAGAACTCCCACCCCACCCCCCTTTAAAGATATACGACTGAAAATAAGGCACTCCCAGGTGGTAACAGCAGGCTGTAGAACAGGGAGCTGGATTGAAGGGGTTTCCCCCCCTTTTAAAAAGGAAATGGCTCCATAAAGCAGTGGCCTGGGGTTAGCAAAAGCAAACTGCTGAAGTAATTGAAGGTTTAGGACAGTGGGGAAACCCAGGAATGAGAATCATGGCTCTAATTGGCAGTACAGGCTCAGCTACTCACTAGCCCAGTCAACTCACCTTACGCAAAATAAATCCCTACTCATCTTCAGGTCATGGCTTAAACATCGCTCTTTTTAAAAAATATTTTTATTGATTTCAGAGAGGAAGGGAGAGGGAGAGAAACATCAATGATGAAAGAGAAACACCCATTGGCTGCCTGCTGCACGCCCCACACAGGGAATCGAGCCCACAACCCGGGCATGTGCCCTGACTGGGAATCGAACCCTGACCTCCTGGTTCATAGATCGACGCTCAAGCGCTGAGCCACACCCGCCGGGCTAAACATCACTCTTTTGAGAAGCTCTCCCTGACTTCTCCTCCCGCAGCCAAACTAGGTCCATGTCCTATGTTCTCAAACTCTCGGACTTTTCCTTCATGAGAGCACTTGCCAAATGATAACTTTATAGGATTCATTAGTGCACTTATGTATGTTCAAGCTCTCACATTCCTAAGATCTTCCACTCCATGAAGCAAGTAACATAACTGATGGGTTTCCCCATGCATTCCCAGTGCTGGGACAGCTCCTACCACATAATAATAAGAGCTCAATCAATAACCCTAAACTGAGCTCTCAGCCCCAGTAACTCATCTGAATTCTGGCTCTCCAGGTCCCCGATGGCTCTCAGCGGGAGGTTTCTTTATTGATCTGACTTTTTGTGGAAGGACTGAACTAAGCAATTATAGGCATCTGCTTATCAAAACTATTGATATTTCATTAAATGCATGGCCTTTGAGTTGGGCATCCCCAAGTTTGAGTCCTAGATGTGGTGTGTGTGTGTGTGTGAGAGAGAGAGAGAGAGAGAGAGAGAGAGAGAGAGAGAGAACAGACCAACCAACCTTGGATAAAGTTACTTAATGCTTCAGAGACTTGGTTCTTCCTCTGATACATGGAATTAACAGCTATATAAAGCATTTAGTATAAACACATAATATCTGTTACCTATTATTAATAAAATTTATTATCATGAATTATAGAAATAAGGCACATAGTATGGCTTGTCTAGACTTGTCTATCTGTACATCCCATCATAAAATCAAGTACCCAATAATAATAACAGTAATAATAGTCAACCCTTAATAGGCATCAAGTACAGTGCCAAGTGCTTTACATGGATGGCACCTTATTTAATCCTCACAACTTGACGAGGTAGTTATTATCTTCATTGCCCAAAGGGAGGAAACCGAGTCACTAAGAGCTTACAAACTTGCCTAAGTGAGCTAGTCAGTAAATGGTAGAGCCAGGATTTTCCCAAATTAGCTGGTCAATCAACATTGGAGCCAATAAAGTAACACCAACACACGATACTAACTGGGTGTTTGTTTTTTAATTGATTTCAAAGAGGAAGGGAGAGAGAAAGAAACATCAATGATGAGAGAGAACCATTGATCAGTTGCCTCCTGCACACCCCACACTGGGGATCGAGCCCGCAACCTGGGCATGTGCCCTGACCAGGAATCGAACTGTGACCTCCAGATTCATAGGTCGATGCTCAACCACTGAGCCACACCAGCCAGGCCTACCTGGGGTTGTTAAATATGTGTTCTATGAAAGATGTGTGACAAATAGAAAAGTCATGCTAATCTTTTCATTCATCCAATGGAGAACATGTAGCCAGGACTGGGTCTGTCTGGGTGTGGGGTCAGGTATGGAGGAAGGGGGAAGAGAGAATCATTGATCGGCTGCCTCCTGCACGTCCCCTACTGGGGATCAAACCCTACAACCTGGGCATGTGCCCTTAACAGGAATCAAACCCAGGACTCTTCAGTCCGCAGGCCAACGCTCTATCCACTGAACCAAACCAGCTAGAGCTCCAGTGCTTTGAATGTCTTCTTTTGAGCATTTTTCCTGTACTGTATATTCCTCTTAAATTGTGACGCCCGAACTGGACACAGTGCTCTTATAAGGAACATACTCCAGCTGTGTTCAGTTGGACTTGTGTGTGCCGAATAAGAAGTTAAGTAAGTCCTCAAGGTGGTGGTAAGAACATCAAATCCTGTTCTTTAGAAAGTGGAGAGAGGCCGAGCCTGACCAGCCGGGTTCTAAGGCGAGGAGAAGTTACTGTTTACTGAATTCCCTTTTATTGTTTGGAACAGCTCCTTTGGCCCAAATGAGTTGTCATCAATGGAAAGTCAGTGTTCCTGAGCCAGATGATCCTTGGGGCGTTTCCAGATTGCACGTTGGAGCAAACAGTGTCTTCCTAGATGGAGATTGATCTGATAAAGCAGAGGGCCAAGAAACGATCTATTTGGCCCAAGCACGTGACGCAGGGTGGATTGTTAAGATAATGGGGGGAAAAATATGTTTAAACTACTTAAGAGCCTGATTTGTGGGAATAATCAACTTTGATTTGATTGCATCAACCTTTTATTCAAAAGTCCTGAGTTCTAAATCAAACCAAATATTCTTTATTGACAATAAGTACTTACATCTATCTCAGTAGCTGCCTAGGAATTTTTTTTTTATTTCAGAGAGGAAGGGAGAGAGACAGAGACATCAATAATGAGAGAGAATCATTGATTGGCTGCCTTCTGCATGCCCCCTACAGGGGATCGAGCCTGCAACCCCGGCATGTGCCCTGACTGGGAATTGAACCATGACCTCCAGGTTCATAGGTCGATGCTCAACCATTGAGCCACGCCGGCCAGGCAGTAGGCAATTTTTTATGCATTCAGTATGTCCTTGAGTCTACATCTCTCTCTCTGTGACCTAGTTGTTAGTACCTGCACCAGCAGTAAGACTCATAGGAGTAGGAGAAGCACATCGTCTAGTCCATTTACTTAAGAAATGGAGAAAGTGCCCTAACCGGTTTGGCTCAGTGGATAGAGCATCGGCCTGTGGACTGAAGGGTCCCAGGTTCGATTCCGGTCAAGGGCATATGCCTTGGTTGCGGGCACATCCCCAGTGGGGGGTGTGCAGGAGGCAGCTGATCGATGTTTCTCTTTCATCGATGTTTCTAACTCTCTATCCCTCTTCCATCCTCTCTGTAAAAAATCAATAAAATATATTAAAAAGAAATGGAGAAAGCTATGGCACAGAAATTGCAAGTGACATGCCCATGATATAAGAGACTATATTCCATTTATTTTTTTACCCCCAGAGTATTCTACAGTGCCTGATACAAAATAGGCCCTCATTAAAATGAAAAAAAAAATGAGTGATTGAATGAGATTAATGGAACTAGAATTCTTGCCACGTGACACACTGAGGTCACCCTCCATAACATTATTCTGAATTGCATATGTGACATTAATTCATTGAGCTCATTTCATTTTTTTAAACATCTTTATTGAGATGGAAGCCACATACCATAAAATTTACCCACTTGCAGCTCCGTTCATTTTAACTCAATTAGGCAAACAGAGCTGCGTTATGTATATTTATTTGAAGTCTGCTTAAAGATTTGTTGGGAAACAAGGAATATGCAGTTACAACTAGTTTTGGAATCCATTTCTTGATTTATTTGTGGGATGGATCACTTGAGACCAGTGGATAAATGAGTAGCTTTTCCAATTTCTATATTGGCTATAACTGAAAGCGATTCTCGGGTACATTTTTAACTTAGTGGAGAAACAGTCCCAGTGATGATGAGATTGCTCTTTTGAGTCAGAATCTTGCTGGAAAAAAAGAGCTCCCCAAGGAGAGTCATGGGATTTTCCAATGATTGACCAGATCCAGAGACTAAGGCTTCTAAAAAGAAGCCAGATGGATTTATTATTGCTGATTTCCAGCGAGATAAAGTATTTGTTTTCACAGATTGCTTTAGTGTCCTGGTTTCACATTTATTGTTGTTTTAAAGGCGAATTAAAAACATTGGCAATGAGAGGGCCAGATAAAACACAATCCCGAACTGCCCTGGGGGAAAAGAGTGATTGATAAAGGGATCTTGATCCCGGAGCACAGCCCAGAGGCCCCAAGAACTGTTATGTTGGTGGCTCTCTTTATGTGAAAAGATTTAATCCATGGTTCACTGGCTTCTTTCTCTCCTATGAGCTCAAATTATTAGTCTAATGCAGAATATCATCAACATTTTAAAATTTTTCTTTTTCAATTACAGTTGACATTCAATATGATTTTGTTTTAGTTTCAGGTGGACAGCATGGTGGTTAGACAATCATGTCCTTTACAAAGTGTTCCCCCGATATTTCCAGTACCCACCAGGCACCATACATAGTTATTACAATATCACTGACTTGCCCTAGCCGGTTTGGCTCAGTGGATAGAGCGTCGGCCTGCGGACTGGGAGGTCCCGGGTTCGATTCTGGCCAAGGGCACATGCCTGGGTTTCGGGCTCGATCCCTACTAGGGAGCAGGCGGGAGGCAGCCAATCAATGATTCTCTCTCATCATTGATGTTTCTATCTCTCCTTCTCCCTTCTGCTCTGAAATCATTAAAGAAATATATATATAT
>NW_005370542.1:2272045-2278636 GCF_000412655.1 Myotis brandtii
CTATGTTGTACTTTACAGCCCTGTGAATATTTTGTAACTACCAATTTATACTTCTTAATGCCTCCACCTTTTCCTTTATTTTATTTTATTTTACTTTATTTTTAAATATATCTATTGATTTCAGAGAGGAAGAGAGAGGGAAAGAGAGATAGAAACATCAATGATAAGAGAGCATCATTGATTGGCTGCCTCCTGCACATCCCCTACTGGGGATCAAGCCCACAACCCAGGCATGTGCCCTTGACCGGAATTGAACCTGGGACCCTTCAGTCCGCAGGCCAACACTCTATCCACTGAGCCAAACCAGCTAGGGCTCCACCTTTTTCATCAAGCCCCCAACTCTCCTCCCTTCTGTCAACCATCAGTCTGTTCTCTGTATCTATGAGTCTGTTTCAATTTTGTGTGTTCATTTCTTTTGTTCTTTAGATTCTACATATAAATGAAATCATATGGTAGTCTTCCTTTGACTGACTTCTTTCACTTAGCATAATACCCTCTAGGTCCATCCATGCTGTCACAAAAGGTAAGATTTCATTCTTTTTTTACAACTGAGTAATATTCCATTTTATATATGTACCATCATTTTTTTTATCTGCTTGTCTATCAATGGGCACGTGGGTTGTTTCCATATCTTGGCTATTGTAAATAACACTGCAATGAACATCGGGGTGCATATATTTTTTCAGATTAATGTTTTGGGTTTTTTTGTGTATATATACCCAGAAGTGGAATTGCTGGGTCATAAGGCAGTTCCACTTTCAATTTTTTAAAATATATTTTTATTGATTTCAGAGAGGAAGGGAGAAGGAGAGAGATATATAAACATCAATGATGAGAGAGAATCATGGATTGGCTGCCTCCTGCATGCCCCACGCTGGGGATCAAGCCCACAACCCGGGCATGTGCCCTTGACCAGAATCGAACCCGGGACCCTTCAGTCTGCAGGCCAATGCTCTATCCACTGAGCCAAACCAGCTAGGGCCACTTTTAATTTTTTGAGGACGCTCCATACTGTTTTCATAGTGGCTGTCCAAATTTGCATTCCCACCAACCGTGCGGGAGGGTTCTCTTTTCTTTACATCCTTGCCAAGACTTGTTTGACCATCGACTTTTTAAAGGAAGGCATTGAACTCAGCGAAACCTTCCATCTGATAAGATGGAAATTACAATGACAGTAACCTGCTGGTGAGAAAGACCTTTTCTGGAATTTGGGGGGGGAGGGATGGCCAGCTTTTATGTTCTGCTGCTAAAGTACTAAAGGAAAGGACACTTCTCCCAAGATATAGCCCCTTCAGCGTGGCAACCACAGGGCACCTTGGAAATACTGATGTTCTCACATGGCCTTTATAGAGAAAGAGACACTTTGGCACAGAACTCTTGACTAATCTGGCCCAAATGAGATATCGTCTTCATTAGGTGAGCCTGAGCCGCTAACTTCCTCAGTCCGCAGGCCGGTGCTCTAACCACTGAGCACCCGGCTAGGGCTGAGCCTCCAAATTCTTGTCAAAGCATCTCTTGAGATATTTCAGCCCCAAATGGGTGAGCCTGTCTTTATATCCCCAGTCACAGTCAACAAATGTTGAGTAACCATTCACGTCGTAGGAATTTTCCTATATGCTGGACTACAGCAGCAAGTAGAGAGAAAGTGTCCCTACCTTTTTTTAAAAAAAAGTATCCATTTGTAAAGGGAGGCACATAACAAATACATAAATAAGTTAACATCATTTCAAGAACGAAGATGTACTATAAAGAGTAGAAAACAGAGGGGCTGGTGAGTTGCGTTAGCGCCAGTGATGAAAAAAGGTATCTCTGAGAATGTGGTAGCCGATTTGATTTCTATTTGCCGGAAGGGAACTCCAACTAAGACCATAACCCAAGGCAAGGAGTAACCAAGGCCAAGGAAAGGGTGAGCCTTAATAACCCTGACACTTTCCCAAAGGCATGCTTCGCCGTCCTTATGAGGAAAAGCAAAGTCTGGCTTCTCTTAAGATACCAGTTTGAAGCCTTCATCACTCGCCTAGGGTAAACACAGTGGCTCTTACCTTCACAAGGCTAGCTGTCCCAATTCAACACACAGATCTATAATCTCTCTGAAAGGACAGTACTTCTGTGATTTAAAAAGACAATTCTTTGTAAAAGAATTTCTACTTCACTTACTCTCAAAATATAGTTTCCAGAACTAAATATAGTTCTGGCATGCGTGCCATTGGCTGACATCCGGCATTGCATTCGCCTTTAAGGGCGTGTTGCTTTCTCTTTCTCATGCTTTCAGACCCTGCCCGGTTGGCTTCGCAGCTCTGCTGGAGGGACAGTGATTCAGTGGCCTCCCTTGTTGTCATTAATTCTTTAAAAGCCTTCCACAAACACGGTTGTCCGTATTATGTTTTGCAAACCTTTGCCCTGGCGCTTTTGTTTTCTTTTGCAAAATCCTAAATTTGGTGCTTAGACTAATTTGACCCCCAA
This sequence comes from Myotis brandtii, assembly GCF_000412655.1. NCBI lineage: Eukaryota > Metazoa > Chordata > Mammalia > Chiroptera > Vespertilionidae > Myotis > Myotis brandtii. The sequence continues at coordinate 2,274,509 of NW_005370542.1, forward strand.
ATATATCATCTTTTAAATAAATACAAGGCTTGACAAGGTCCAGAAACTGGTGCTGAAATGGAAGTCAGGATCCTCTCCAGTTTTCTGAGGCCGGGTCAACAGAGCTACAGTTACCGCAATCACTCAAGGGGGGAATAAAACACTCTATTTTGGGGAAGGAAAATAAACATTCAAGGAGACTATCTCTGGGGAGGGGGAGATCCACGAGATCTCCGTAAGTGTGACCTGAATCCATCTGCCCAAATCTTTTGAGGCGTTTTCTGGAGTCTATGTCACCCTGGGCTGCAAAGATCAGTCCTAGGGCCACGATTTCTTGGTCATAAACATCCAAGAAAATTCAAATGATCAGCGGTGAGTGGACTCATTAAGCATGACTCTGAGATTCAAGAAACGACTCCTGACTCCAACTAACCAGGTTCCTTTGGTCAAATCTCGAAAGAACCTCACTTGCTAGTCTGAGGGTGAAGACCCTGATAAAGTGCCACTAACATGTCAGCCATCTTTGTCCCCTCACTCATCCACAGTGAGTGAGAACTGTGTGAATATCAAATACCATCGCCCTCGTAGTAGAATCGGCCTTGAAAAGAAAATAAACATGTGTCTTACCAAGCAAAGCTTTATATAACTTTTATTACTTGTTAGGGCTTTGAAGGAAAATTTGTAGAACACAATTTCTAAGCCATGCCCCTCATTATTTCCACGGAAACCACCAGGGGAATTAAATAGGAGTGCTGAGCAGTTATACAAAAAACTCGCATGGAAAAAATAGCAGCTTTGTAATGAATGTCGTGAGTACTGCGGCGCTGGAGAGAGGGTAGAATGCTTTTGAAAAGTGGCGCTGAACCAAACGAGATGAATGAAGATACTGACTCAAGTTTATGAATATCAGTATGTCCATCTTAGGGCCAGCTTGTTCAGCCCGATGAGCTATGAGACTCAGACATAAATCCACAGTTCCAGAAAGATAATCGTTCAGAATAAAGACTGGGAGCTGAGAGGGGAATGGGTGAGGGGAAGAAATGCCATCAACTCAGACTGTTGCCTCTCTCCCCTCCCCTCCCATGTTCCTATTCCTAGAAAAATGGAAACATGGAAGGGGGAGGAAATAAAAAGGGTGGCGAGTCTGGCCAGTGGTGCACAGCGGTTGCGCATCAACCCGTGAACCAGGAGGTGACGGGTTTGATTCCTGGTCAGGGCACGTGCCCAGGTCTGGGGCTTGATTCCCAGTAGGGGGTGTGCAGGGGGCAGCTAATCAATGATTCTCTCTCATCATTGATGTTTCTCTCTCTCCCTTTCCCTTCCTCTCTGAAATCAATAAAAAAATATTTTTTAAATATAAATAAAATAAAAAAGGGTGGTGAGTCAGAAATTGCAAGCTGACAGGTTGCAAAGGGCTTTGCACTCTCTCAGAAAGCATGCAGAGGGATGCAGTGAGAGATGACCAGTGAAAAAGCTCTCTCACCTCGCATTACAGGCATGGCTGGCTATTGACTACTGCGCTGCTAGAAAACTTACATTGTTCTCTTCTTTTTAAAAATATATATTTTATTGATTTTTTTACAGAGAGGAAGGGAAAGGGATAGAGAGAAACATCGCTGAGAGAGAAACATGGATCAGCCGCCTCCTGCACACCCCCTCCTGGGGATGTGCCCGCAACCAAGGTACATGCCCTTGACGGGAATCGAACCTGGGACCCTTCAGTCCGCAGGCTGACGCTCTATCCACTGAGCCACACCGGTTAGGGCACATTGTTCTCTTCTTTAAGGACCACCAGCCAGCAAATCATACAAATAGCAAGTATATCTGAGAGGCAATGAAGTAAAGGGTAACAAGCATAGATGATGGGCTTGTTTCTGTGGGGTTTTTTTTAATTAATCCTCACCCGAGGACATTTTTCCACCAATTTTTAGAGAGAGAGGAAAGGAGAGGGAGAGACAGAGAGAAACATCAATGTGAGAGAGTCACATCAATTGGTTGCCTCCTGCACGCACCCCGACCAGGGCCAGGGAACCTACAACCGAGGTACGTGCCCTTGAATGGAAAACTGGCGCCGTGCCTTGGGGCCTACGTTTTTTCTCATCTACTTTATTGAGAAATAATCTACATGCAATAAACTGCACCAGTGAGTTCTGACAGCTCTGCTTCCCTCTGAAACCACCGCAGCACTGAGATGCGTAGCACTCCCAGCGCCTCCCGGGGCTGCTCTCACTAATGCTGCCTGAACACTGACAACTGGATTCTGCGCCATGTGATGGCTGAATTGTGCCTTCAGTCAATACAGAAAGGGAGGGAGAACTAAACAGACAGCAGAGCTTTTTTTCCTTCTTGTGATGGGTTCATTTGTGTCCCCCCAAAAAGATAGGTCCAAACCCTAATCCGTGGCACCGGTGAATGTGGCCTTATTTGCAAATGGGGTCCTGGCAGATGGAGTGAAGTTAAGATGAGATCAGACTGCATTAGTGGATTACAGGGGCCCTAAAGCAAGGACTGGTATATATCCTATATAATAAAACCCTGATATGCAAATTGACCGAACAGCAGAACGACCGATAACTATGACACACACTGACCATCAAGGGGCAGGCGCTCCTGTGTTGAACGTCTGCCCCCGAGAGGGAGGTGACCGGCAGCGGGGCACCAGGCCGCCAGCCAAGGTGGGTCCCAGCGGGGCCCCCGATCACCCCACAGATCGGCCCTGATCGCCAGCCAGGCCTAGGGACCCTACCCTATATATTGGGAAGAGTCTCTTAGATTTTAAAATTAAAATCTGGTAAGGCTACTCTAACACTGAAAAAACAGGATGATGCAGCGAGGAGTTCAAATGCCAGAACGGGCTTGAGAGAAATGCTTTCGAGAGGACAGATGACATGGAAAACCAAAGCCCCGGAAGGTTTTCTCTGGCTAGAACCTCCAGAGATCCAGGTGAAAAGGCAGAGTTGCTCAAGTTCATAGCTGCGTGCCCTTCATTTGCCTCCTGTGCGATTTATTGGGAATTCCTCGGGTATTTTTCACAGTTCACTGCTTTGTGGCAGGACACAGATTAGAAACATACCAGAGAACTCCCACCCCACCCCCCTTTAAAGATATACGACTGAAAATAAGGCACTCCCAGGTGGTAACAGCAGGCTGTAGAACAGGGAGCTGGATTGAAGGGGTTTCCCCCCCTTTTAAAAAGGAAATGGCTCCATAAAGCAGTGGCCTGGGGTTAGCAAAAGCAAACTGCTGAAGTAATTGAAGGTTTAGGACAGTGGGGAAACCCAGGAATGAGAATCATGGCTCTAATTGGCAGTACAGGCTCAGCTACTCACTAGCCCAGTCAACTCACCTTACGCAAAATAAATCCCTACTCATCTTCAGGTCATGGCTTAAACATCGCTCTTTTTAAAAAATATTTTTATTGATTTCAGAGAGGAAGGGAGAGGGAGAGAAACATCAATGATGAAAGAGAAACACCCATTGGCTGCCTGCTGCACGCCCCACACAGGGAATCGAGCCCACAACCCGGGCATGTGCCCTGACTGGGAATCGAACCCTGACCTCCTGGTTCATAGATCGACGCTCAAGCGCTGAGCCACACCCGCCGGGCTAAACATCACTCTTTTGAGAAGCTCTCCCTGACTTCTCCTCCCGCAGCCAAACTAGGTCCATGTCCTATGTTCTCAAACTCTCGGACTTTTCCTTCATGAGAGCACTTGCCAAATGATAACTTTATAGGATTCATTAGTGCACTTATGTATGTTCAAGCTCTCACATTCCTAAGATCTTCCACTCCATGAAGCAAGTAACATAACTGATGGGTTTCCCCATGCATTCCCAGTGCTGGGACAGCTCCTACCACATAATAATAAGAGCTCAATCAATAACCCTAAACTGAGCTCTCAGCCCCAGTAACTCATCTGAATTCTGGCTCTCCAGGTCCCCGATGGCTCTCAGCGGGAGGTTTCTTTATTGATCTGACTTTTTGTGGAAGGACTGAACTAAGCAATTATAGGCATCTGCTTATCAAAACTATTGATATTTCATTAAATGCATGGCCTTTGAGTTGGGCATCCCCAAGTTTGAGTCCTAGATGTGGTGTGTGTGTGTGTGTGAGAGAGAGAGAGAGAGAGAGAGAGAGAGAGAGAGAGA
>NW_005370542.1:2282138-2288445 GCF_000412655.1 Myotis brandtii
CCCTTCAGTCCGCAGGCCAACACTCTATCCACTGAGCCAAACCAGCTAGGGCTCCACCTTTTTCATCAAGCCCCCAACTCTCCTCCCTTCTGTCAACCATCAGTCTGTTCTCTGTATCTATGAGTCTGTTTCAATTTTGTGTGTTCATTTCTTTTGTTCTTTAGATTCTACATATAAATGAAATCATATGGTAGTCTTCCTTTGACTGACTTCTTTCACTTAGCATAATACCCTCTAGGTCCATCCATGCTGTCACAAAAGGTAAGATTTCATTCTTTTTTTACAACTGAGTAATATTCCATTTTATATATGTACCATCATTTTTTTTATCTGCTTGTCTATCAATGGGCACGTGGGTTGTTTCCATATCTTGGCTATTGTAAATAACACTGCAATGAACATCGGGGTGCATATATTTTTTCAGATTAATGTTTTGGGTTTTTTTGTGTATATATACCCAGAAGTGGAATTGCTGGGTCATAAGGCAGTTCCACTTTCAATTTTTTAAAATATATTTTTATTGATTTCAGAGAGGAAGGGAGAAGGAGAGAGATATATAAACATCAATGATGAGAGAGAATCATGGATTGGCTGCCTCCTGCATGCCCCACGCTGGGGATCAAGCCCACAACCCGGGCATGTGCCCTTGACCAGAATCGAACCCGGGACCCTTCAGTCTGCAGGCCAATGCTCTATCCACTGAGCCAAACCAGCTAGGGCCACTTTTAATTTTTTGAGGACGCTCCATACTGTTTTCATAGTGGCTGTCCAAATTTGCATTCCCACCAACCGTGCGGGAGGGTTCTCTTTTCTTTACATCCTTGCCAAGACTTGTTTGACCATCGACTTTTTAAAGGAAGGCATTGAACTCAGCGAAACCTTCCATCTGATAAGATGGAAATTACAATGACAGTAACCTGCTGGTGAGAAAGACCTTTTCTGGAATTTGGGGGGGGAGGGATGGCCAGCTTTTATGTTCTGCTGCTAAAGTACTAAAGGAAAGGACACTTCTCCCAAGATATAGCCCCTTCAGCGTGGCAACCACAGGGCACCTTGGAAATACTGATGTTCTCACATGGCCTTTATAGAGAAAGAGACACTTTGGCACAGAACTCTTGACTAATCTGGCCCAAATGAGATATCGTCTTCATTAGGTGAGCCTGAGCCGCTAACTTCCTCAGTCCGCAGGCCGGTGCTCTAACCACTGAGCACCCGGCTAGGGCTGAGCCTCCAAATTCTTGTCAAAGCATCTCTTGAGATATTTCAGCCCCAAATGGGTGAGCCTGTCTTTATATCCCCAGTCACAGTCAACAAATGTTGAGTAACCATTCACGTCGTAGGAATTTTCCTATATGCTGGACTACAGCAGCAAGTAGAGAGAAAGTGTCCCTACCTTTTTTTAAAAAAAAGTATCCATTTGTAAAGGGAGGCACATAACAAATACATAAATAAGTTAACATCATTTCAAGAACGAAGATGTACTATAAAGAGTAGAAAACAGAGGGGCTGGTGAGTTGCGTTAGCGCCAGTGATGAAAAAAGGTATCTCTGAGAATGTGGTAGCCGATTTGATTTCTATTTGCCGGAAGGGAACTCCAACTAAGACCATAACCCAAGGCAAGGAGTAACCAAGGCCAAGGAAAGGGTGAGCCTTAATAACCCTGACACTTTCCCAAAGGCATGCTTCGCCGTCCTTATGAGGAAAAGCAAAGTCTGGCTTCTCTTAAGATACCAGTTTGAAGCCTTCATCACTCGCCTAGGGTAAACACAGTGGCTCTTACCTTCACAAGGCTAGCTGTCCCAATTCAACACACAGATCTATAATCTCTCTGAAAGGACAGTACTTCTGTGATTTAAAAAGACAATTCTTTGTAAAAGAATTTCTACTTCACTTACTCTCAAAATATAGTTTCCAGAACTAAATATAGTTCTGGCATGCGTGCCATTGGCTGACATCCGGCATTGCATTCGCCTTTAAGGGCGTGTTGCTTTCTCTTTCTCATGCTTTCAGACCCTGCCCGGTTGGCTTCGCAGCTCTGCTGGAGGGACAGTGATTCAGTGGCCTCCCTTGTTGTCATTAATTCTTTAAAAGCCTTCCACAAACACGGTTGTCCGTATTATGTTTTGCAAACCTTTGCCCTGGCGCTTTTGTTTTCTTTTGCAAAATCCTAAATTTGGTGCTTAGACTAATTTGACCCCCAAATATATCATCTTTTAAATAAATACAAGGCTTGACAAGGTCCAGAAACTGGTGCTGAAATGGAAGTCAGGATCCTCTCCAGTTTTCTGAGGCCGGGTCAACAGAGCTACAGTTACCGCAATCACTCAAGGGGGGAATAAAACACTCTATTTTGGGGAAGGAAAATAAACATTCAAGGAGACTATCTCTGGGGAGGGGGAGATCCACGAGATCTCCGTAAGTGTGACCTGAATCCATCTGCCCAAATCTTTTGAGGCGTTTTCTGGAGTCTATGTCACCCTGGGCTGCAAAGATCAGTCCTAGGGCCACGATTTCTTGGTCATAAACATCCAAGAAAATTCAAATGATCAGCGGTGAGTGGACTCATTAAGCATGACTCTGAGATTCAAGAAACGACTCCTGACTCCAACTAACCAGGTTCCTTTGGTCAAATCTCGAAAGAACCTCACTTGCTAGTCTGAGGGTGAAGACCCTGATAAAGTGCCACTAACATGTCAGCCATCTTTGTCCCCTCACTCATCCACAGTGAGTGAGAACTGTGTGAATATCAAATACCATCGCCCTCGTAGTAGAATCGGCCTTGAAAAGAAAATAAACATGTGTCTTACCAAGCAAAGCTTTATATAACTTTTATTACTTGTTAGGGCTTTGAAGGAAAATTTGTAGAACACAATTTCTAAGCCATGCCCCTCATTATTTCCACGGAAACCACCAGGGGAATTAAATAGGAGTGCTGAGCAGTTATACAAAAAACTCGCATGGAAAAAATAGCAGCTTTGTAATGAATGTCGTGAGTACTGCGGCGCTGGAGAGAGGGTAGAATGCTTTTGAAAAGTGGCGCTGAACCAAACGAGATGAATGAAGATACTGACTCAAGTTTATGAATATCAGTATGTCCATCTTAGGGCCAGCTTGTTCAGCCCGATGAGCTATGAGACTCAGACATAAATCCACAGTTCCAGAAAGATAATCGTTCAGAATAAAGACTGGGAGCTGAGAGGGGAATGGGTGAGGGGAAGAAATGCCATCAACTCAGACTGTTGCCTCTCTCCCCTCCCCTCCCATGTTCCTATTCCTAGAAAAATGGAAACATGGAAGGGGGAGGAAATAAAAAGGGTGGCGAGTCTGGCCAGTGGTGCACAGCGGTTGCGCATCAACCCGTGAACCAGGAGGTGACGGGTTTGATTCCTGGTCAGGGCACGTGCCCAGGTCTGGGGCTTGATTCCCAGTAGGGGGTGTGCAGGGGGCAGCTAATCAATGATTCTCTCTCATCATTGATGTTTCTCTCTCTCCCTTTCCCTTCCTCTCTGAAATCAATAAAAAAATATTTTTTAAATATAAATAAAATAAAAAAGGGTGGTGAGTCAGAAATTGCAAGCTGACAGGTTGCAAAGGGCTTTGCACTCTCTCAGAAAGCATGCAGAGGGATGCAGTGAGAGATGACCAGTGAAAAAGCTCTCTCACCTCGCATTACAGGCATGGCTGGCTATTGACTACTGCGCTGCTAGAAAACTTACATTGTTCTCTTCTTTTTAAAAATATATATTTTATTGATTTTTTTACAGAGAGGAAGGGAAAGGGATAGAGAGAAACATCGCTGAGAGAGAAACATGGATCAGCCGCCTCCTGCACACCCCCTCCTGGGGATGTGCCCGCAACCAAGGTACATGCCCTTGACGGGAATCGAACCTGGGACCCTTCAGTCCGCAGGCTGACGCTCTATCCACTGAGCCACACCGGTTAGGGCACATTGTTCTCTTCTTTAAGGACCACCAGCCAGCAAATCATACAAATAGCAAGTATATCTGAGAGGCAATGAAGTAAAGGGTAACAAGCATAGATGATGGGCTTGTTTCTGTGGGGTTTTTTTTAATTAATCCTCACCCGAGGACATTTTTCCACCAATTTTTAGAGAGAGAGGAAAGGAGAGGGAGAGACAGAGAGAAACATCAATGTGAGAGAGTCACATCAATTGGTTGCCTCCTGCACGCACCCCGACCAGGGCCAGGGAACCTACAACCGAGGTACGTGCCCTTGACCGGAATCGAACCTGGGACCCTTGAGTCCGCAGGCCGACGCTCTACCCACTGAGCCACACCAGTCAGGGTGAAACATTTCTAATGAACGGTGCTGCTTCTGAGGCGGAACACGCTTATTCTGTGGAAAATGTAAGTAACACTTGGCATGGAGAAGAGCGGGACAATTCTGAGAAACAAACCAAAATATTTCTATATTTTTCCACAAAAGACGTGAGCCAACGATCTTAGGACATATAGTAAAATGAGCTCTGCCCTCGACACGAAGAATTACATTCATTTGCAACAACTTCAAAGATGCCATAAGCTTCCCCTTTGTTACTGAGTTGCCACAAAAATGTGAGTTGGGTGAATTAAGTGTGTTCTTAGCACTATCTTTAGCTGCTAGTCTGGTGGTCCTGGCTCGAGCCAGACTTCTCTTGTTAACTCAAAATTTTGGGGGGCTAAATGTAAAATCGCTGTTTTATTCTTCTTCATAATTTGGCAAAGATCGTTTTAAGTTAATACTACTCTTTGAATTTATTCTGTGTCTCACACTACTCTGCTTTTATCTAGCTGCCTGGTATTGCTGTATCTTCAGTTTAAATATTATGTAAATGATTTACATTGGATGAATTTTATTTCTGCAAACATCTTGATGCCGGTTTTTCCCCAAAGAAAGTACTTAGAGTGGACTTGTACTAAATTTCAAATTTAAATTTAGTTCCTTAGTAAAGGAACTAAAAAAAACACAATTTCTTACAAATTTGATTTCACTACATAATTTCTTACAAATTTAATGTTAGGCTACTAGGTTCTTTAAAGGAAAAAATAAGAATAGGTTTATCTTCTAAATAATAATCTATAATGTCTCCCAATCATTTTTCTGAACATCTACACATATGTGTATACATATAGACATACATGTACATGCACATGTATACACATAGATGTTATAAATATGCCCACCTAGCTCGCTTCAACATATAATATTTTCATAATGGTTTGTAATGTGAAGCTACTTCTCATCAGTAAATTACAGGAGACTTGAACAGAGGAACTTTAAAATTTCACTTTGCCCAGCCGGTATGGCTCAGCAGTTGAGCATCAACCCATAAACCAGGAGGTCATGGTTTGATTCCTGATCAGGGCACATACCCAGGATGCAGGCTCCATCCCCAGTGTGGGGTGTGCAGGAGGCAGCCGATCAATGATTATCTCTTTATCATTGATGTTTCTACCTCTCTCCATCTCCCTTCCTCTCTGAAATCAATAAAAATATCTTTTTTAAAAAGTTCACCCTTAACTCTCAACAAGAAAAATAAATATTGGATGATCACCTCCAAAGGCCATAAGATACTGAGGTAGGCTTCACATAAAATTGCTCATTTAGCTATCATTTCTCCATTAAGCAGGTCATGCTTTAGTATATGATGCTACAGAAAACATAAATTCTGCTCGGAAAGCTGCTATAAACAGGGCTGCAGAAAGCAATCTGAGATCTACCCACTAACCCAGGGGCCTTCCTCCTGAAGTATGCTTTCCTACTGGGAGTCAGCATACACCCCCCGTTAAAGGCACACCTTCCTCTAGGCCAATGGTTCTCAACCTGTGGGTCGAGACCCCTTTGGGCAGTGATGGCGAACCTATGACACGTGTGTCAGAGGTGACACGCGAACTCATTTTTTTGGTTTATTTTTCTTTGTTAAATGGCATTTAAATATATAAAATAAATATCAAAAATATAAGTCTTTGTTTTACTATGGTTGCAAATATCAAAAAATTTCTATATGTGACACGGCACCAGAGTTAAGTTAGGGTTTTGCAAAATGCTGACACGCCGAGCTCAAAAGGTTCGCCATCACTGACCTAGGAGCTGTATCAGTAAAGATATTGCTATGACAAATGTCTGCTGTTTTGTTGCTGATGACTTCTTCTAAGATTTTTCTGGTTTCCTGCCTTAAGTGTAAGTCTTTTATCCATTTTTAGCTCATTTTTGTGTATGGTGTAAGTTGATGGCCTAGTTTCATTTTTTTGCATGTATTCATCCAATTTTTCCAACACCATTTATTGAAGAGACTGTCTTGACTCCA
>NW_005370542.1:2288477-2306594 GCF_000412655.1 Myotis brandtii
ACGATTCATAACAGTAGCAAAATTACAGTTATGAAGTAGCAACGAAAATAATTTTATGGTTGAGGGTCACCACAACATGAGGAACTGTATGAAAGGGGCGCGGCATTAGGAAGGTTGAGAACCACTGCTCTAGGCAGATATATTTCTATCTCATGCCCGTGGCCAAGAATCTGGTGCATGCAACCTAAGAAGCAAGTCACGCAGGCCCTTGACACCAAGCTCCCTGGCAATGAGCTCCCAAGGGCACACCGAGCAGCCGTCCTTGGCTCACGGGAGCACACACTCGTGCAGCTCAGCACTAACCTTCTCCCTAGAGCAGTGGTTCTGCACCTTCTGGCCCTTTAAATACAGTTCCTCATGTTGTGACCCAACCATAAAATTGCTTTCGTTGCTACTTCATAACTGTAATGTTGCTACTGTTATGAATCGTAATGTAAATATCTGATATGCAGGATGGTCTTAGGCGACCCCTGTGAAAGGGTCCAAAGGGGTCGCGACCCACAGGTTGAGAACCGCTGCCTTAGAGCGTGCCATTCTCCTTAGCTTTTTCTGTGTAGGATTAATTCCAATAGTCCTGTCTTCGTCACTTCGGGCTGCTATAACCAAGTGTCATAGATGGATGATTTATAAACAACACAAATGTATTCCTCATAGTTCTGGAGGCCAAAGATCCAAGATCATGGTGACAGCATGGTCCCGTTCTAGCTCGGGCCCTCTTCCCAACTGCACCTGGCTGTCTTCCCGGTGTGGCAGGAGGAGGTCAAGGGACCCCCCTTTTTTTGAATATTTTTTATTGATTTTTTACAGAGAGGAAGGGAGAGAGATAGAGAGTCAGAAACATCGATGAGAGAGAAACATCGACCAGCTGCCTCCTGCACACCCCCCACTGGGGATGTGCCCGCAACCAAGGTACATGCCCTTGACTGGAATCGAACCTGGGACCCTTCAGTCCGCAGGCTGACGCTCTATCCACTGAGCCAAACCGGCTAGGGCAAGGGACCAAACCGGTTAGGGCCCAGCCTCTTCTCCTGCAATTGCATTCACCTTGCCACAACGTTTTGTTTCAGAAATTCAAAGTTGATCGGGATGCTCTTCCGGTTGGTCACCAGAATGACCGTCACCAGCTGTCCAAAGCATGTGTGGTCTTAGCCACTGCAACCCAGCCCTTACTTAGCCTGCCATCCTCACAGCCTTCCGCTCTCCAAGGACATGCCTGCTGCTATTAAGACACACCTTCTCTTTTCACACCTCAGTATCTTCAAGAGGCCTTTTCCTCTGTTTTTGGCACGTGACCTATGACCTCCTTAAAAATGTCTAACACACCTGCTTCAAGAATGAAGGCCCAGCTTGAACATCACTTCTCTAAAGTCTCCCTCTTGGTGTTTTGTTTTGTTTTAATGCTTTTTATTTTTTTATTTTTATTACTATTATTTTTTTTTAATCCTCACCTGAGGATATTTTTCCTTGATTTTTAGAGAGAGTGGAAGAGAGAGGGAGAGACAGAGGAAAATATCAATGTGAGAGAAACACATCGATTGGTTGCCTCCTGCACGTGCCCCAACCGGTGCCTTTGACTGGAATCAAACCCGGGATCCTTCGGTCCGCAGGCCGACGCTCTATCCACTGAGCCAGTGATTGGCAAACTCATTAGCCAACAGAGCCAAATATCAACAGCACAATGATTGAAATTTCTTTGGAGAGCCAAATTTTTTAAACTGAAACTATATAGGTAGGTACACTGTTATTAACTTAATTAGGGTCCTCCTAAGGCTTAGGAAGAGCCACAGTCAAGGGGCCAAAGAGCCGCATGTGGCTCGTGAGCCGCAGTTTGCCGACCACCGCCTGGCTAGGGCTCGCTCTTGGTTCTCATAACCTTCAGCGCATGCCTGCATTATTGCATTTTCCGCAGTACAGTGGGGCCTTGACTTACGAGTTTAATTCGTTCCGAGACTGAGCTGTATGTTGTTAGAATGGCAGTCTCTCCTCCAATAGACTGTAGAGCACAAAGGAACTGGCTTTAACACATCTTGGTGTCCTAGTACGCGGCACAATACTTAGCTCTGAGTAGGGGCTCAAGAACTATTTATTTAATTGAATGGAATAGACCTAGTTTTGTTGAGCCATGTCAAAAAATAAAGCAAGATATTTAAGGCACTATGTTAAGCATTTTTTTCACTATATATTTACTGATTTCAGAGAGAGGAAGGGAGAGGGAGAGAGAGATTGAAACACCACTGATGAGAGAGAATCATAGATTGGCTGCCTCCTGCATGCCCCCTACTGGGGATCGAGCCCGAAACACAGGCATGTGCCCTTGTCTGGAATCGAACCTGGGACCCTTCAGTCCACAGGCGGACGCTCTATCCTTTAAGCAAAACTGGATAGGGCTATGTTAAGCATTTTAAATTAACTTCAACTTAGTTTTTGTTTTTTTTAAATAAGGGAAGAGAGAGGACCCTAACTTATCATTCAAATGTTTCCTGAATAGTGCTGGGAGAATTAGCTCTATTTATGAAGAAAAATTATTTGAATTGCTATCTCAAACCATTGTGCAAAAGTGACCTCCAAATGAATTAAAAATCCAAAAATTAAAGTCACCCATGGAAGAAAAGAGAGGGGAAAATGAGAAAAAAATAATAGTCACCCATGGAAAAGCAGTGCTCAGAACTGAAAGTCCATAAAAATGGATAAATCTTAAACACCGAGCCTGAAGTCAAATCATAAGAAACAGAATCAAATCTAGAATACAACAGCATTTATGTAAATCGAAATCATAAATATAAAAATACAAAACAACAATGAATACTTTTCCAGGATACTTTCTTATCCAAAGACCTATATTAACCACATTGGGGTGAATGCCTAAGGCAGGGCACAACATGAAGAAAAAACTTATCAATGAAAAGAGGAAGGAGATATTGCCTGGACTGATGATCATAGTGGACTATGAAAGAGGATTTTTTTTCAAGAGTACACTCATATGTAGAGACATATAGTGAACCTGCTAGGATGGAAAATAAAGAGGAAAAATACAATTTTGTAAATGGGTACTGTAGGAGATGGTATATTATGCACTGAGAAATATAAGCAACTCAGTTATTGATCTAAAGACTAAAATATGAAATTAAGCTCTAGCTGGTTTGGCTCAGTGGATAGAGCGTCGGCCTGTGGACTGAAAGATCCTGGGTTCGATTCTGGTCCAGGGCATATACCCGGGGTGCAGGCTCGATCCCCAGTAGGGACGTGCAGGAGGCAGCCGATCAATGATTCTCATGATGTTTCTATCTTTCTCCCTCTCCCTTACTCTCCGAAGTCAATAAAGACATTTAAAAAGAAATAAAAAATGAAATCAAAGGCTTAAACAAATGCAAGGAAAGTTTGGTCTCATAAAACAGTGGGTGTGTAGGTTGGGCAGCAGAATGTCCTCACGGGGTGATGTCATGTTCCCACAGCTGCAAATGAGCTTGAGGCTCCTTCCTGAAGGCAGTGAGGTAGAACAGGCCACGGGGCAGACAGAAGATTCTAGCTCCTGCTCTGTCGGGGACTTACTGGGTGATCCCAATAGGCCATTCCATTCCCCTGGGCCTGCTTCCTTATCAGAATGTCACAGATAACGGTATTGATGCCTCACCACAGAGGGCTGTGAGACAGTGAGCAGAAGGGACTGGACCTCACAAATGACCTGTTTCCCTGCAGACATTAAATGCATTAAACAAACAGAAGGGACTCCGGCTCCCAGGCAGACAGTAGGGTCTGCCACCCATCGTCAGCAGCTTGCAGCCACTGTATTGGAATCAGGGAGGGAGGGAGAGTCCAAAGGAAGAGAAATGGCCCACCCATGGAAGCCATCTAACTGTTGTCTGTTAGCTTTTGTCTTTGGAACTGTTACAGCTCACTTAGCCATCTGTGTGACTTTGGGGAGCTCATCCAGATCCTGGGGACCTATGGTCAATTACTGGCCATGCCGAGCCCCCGTGGCATCTCTGGAGAATGGGGTCAGGTGGAGGTCACGTGATCATAGCCTGAGAACGACATGTCAAGGGCTTGAGGACAAGATGGTCCCCACTCAGGAAGGCTGCCCTAGAAATTTCCTTCCTGTTTTGACGGAAGAGAAATTGTTAACTGCTTTTGTGGGGTCAAATGGAAGATTCACCTGGTTTGCTCATCTGCCAACATAAACAAGGAAAATCCTCATGCTTTTACATAAAACAGCGCATCTGGATTTATTAAATATTATTGTTATTTTGACACAATTTATATTAGTGTGCCCTACAATTAGACTGAAGGCAAATGTTTATAAAATGTGGGACATTATGCCGAAACCGGTTTGGCTCAGTGGATAGAGCGTCGGCCTGCGGACTGAAAGGTCCCAGGTTCGATTCCAGTCAAGGGCATGTACCTGGGTTGCGAGCACATCCCCAGTAGGAGATGTGCAGGAGGCAGCTGATCGATGTTTCTCTCTCATCGATGTTTCTAACTCTCTGTCTCTCTCCCTTCCTCTCTGTGAAAAATCAATAAAATATTTTTTTTAAAAATGTGGGACATTAAAAGAAAAAAAAAGTGGGACATTAATTTTGAAAAGAACTCCAAGCCCTAGCCGGTTTGGCTCAGTAGATAGAGCATCGGCCTGTGGACTGAAGGGTCTCGGGTTCGATTCTGGTCAAGGGCACATGCTTGGGTTTCATGCTCAATCCCCAGTAGGGAGTGTGCAGGAGGCAGCCGGTCAATGATTCTCTCTCATCATCTCTCTCCCTCTCTCTTCCTCTCTGAAATCAATAAAATATATTTATAGAAAAGAAAGAAAAAGAACTCCAAAATTACTTGCATTCAGACAAAGAGAACAATAATTTTTAACCATTAACAGTTTGACCTGCTGTGTTAAAACCATGAACTTTTCACCCGGGCTGTGTGGTTCAGTAGTTGAGGATCAACCTAAGAACCAGGAGGTCAGGGTTTGATTCCCAGGTGGGGCACATACCTGGGTTGCGGACTTGATCCCCAGTAGGGGGTGTACAGGAGGCAGCCAACCAATGATTCTCATCATTGATGTTTCTCTCTTTCTCCCCCTCTCCCTTCCTCTCTGAAATCAATAAAAATATTTTTAAAACCCTAACTTTTCCAGGATTACACGTAAGAACACTGACACTGAACTCTTTTCATGAGCAGTTACTAGTGATGCCGCATTCGTTAGCTTTCTTCTTGAGAGCTTGGCATTGCTCACGCTATGTCTTCCCCAGCCGCATGGCATGCTGTGGGGCAGGTGACCAATGGAAAACTTCCTGAAGGAAGAGGACAGCGACTGTTGAAATTGCGAGGCATATTCTAGTGTTGCTCCCAGAACTCAATCCTCTGGCTTGCTCTTAGAAACCTGGGTTGATCTTGTTTATGGCACTAATCATTCTGTCTATGCAGGAACAAAGAAAGAGTTTTGTTTTGTTTTAATCCTCACCCGAGGATATTTTTCCATTGATTTTTTTTTTATATTTTATTGATTTTTTACAGAGAGGAAGGGAGAGGGATAGACAGCTAGAAACATCGATGAGAGAGAAGCATCGATCAGCTGCCTCCCGCACCCCCCCCACTGGGGACGTGCCCGCAACCAAGGTACATGCCCCTGACCGGAATCGAACCCAGGACCATTGAGTCTGCAGGCCGACGCTCCATCCACTGAGCCACACTGGCCAGGGCACCATTCTACTTTTTAATTTGTATGCATTTAACTACCACCATACGTGCCCTTGACCGGAATTGAACCCGGGACCCTTTGGTCCACAGGCTGACGCTCTATCCACTGAGCCAAACTGGCTAGGGCAAAAAAGTTTTTTCTTGATGCAAAAACTCCTGACTTTGGACTAAACATGGACTCTCTGTTTTGGCAGAGGGAGAGACAGGTTGGAAAGGGCTTGCCCCTCTTTGGCCATTGAGTGCCGGGGAGTTGCAATGCAGCTCGACCTCGTTCACATGAAGATAAAGCTGGCGAGGAGGAAGGGGCTAGCAGAAGGGGAGAAGTGACTTTATCTTTGACCTATTGAGTGGCTTTTTGAAACCTGAGTCATCAGTGTAGGGCTGTCCCGTGGGAAAGGGCCAGGAAGTGATAAACAAGAGAAATGACGGAATCCTAACGGAAAAGCCCGGCTCTGTGAGCTGCTGGCAGAAAGAGAGAGATCGGATACAAATGTGTATCCTGCCAACATGTACAGGACTTGGCCGAATCCGCTCAAGAATGAATGTACAGCTAGTGATGTTTATGATGCCATAAACTGCAAGTGATTAATAAACCTGCTACTGAATTCACACGATCCCACTGGACTTACACAGTCATGCGCTGACAGCAGAAAACATTTTCGCCCCCTAACGCATCAGGAAAGGGGCAGTGGTGGCATAAACCCAACTAGATAAATCTGGTACCGCTGACATTATTCCGTGCTTACCGTCGGTCTGAGGAAAATTAAACCTCCAGTTCCGACTTTTTCAATTCAACTCAGTGGCCAGATGTTACCCTAATCTGGAAAGAAAAAGAAAAAGCTCATAATAAAGAACAGAAGGATTAATCATTTTATTGGACATGGAGAATCCATTATGATTATTACAGGTGTGTGCGATTTCTTTAAAAATCCCTCAGGTACTAAGTCTTAAATAACAAGTCTATTGCTATCTTTGCTAATGGATCATTGATAAATATACTCTTTAGAGTAAGAAGAGTATGTTTCTTTAATATATAAGATGTATATGTTGCTGGCATGACACATAACAGTATGCAGTTGTTGTCATTTTAAAAGAAATACTTCATTTTTTGTTTTGTTTTTAATCCTCACCTGAAGATATTTTTCCATTGATTTTTAGGGAGAGTGGAAGAGAGAGGGAAAGACAGAGAGAAACATCGATGTAAGAGAAACACATCAATTGGTTGCCTCCTGCATGAGCCCTGACCAAGGCCTGGGCCAGGGAGGAGCCTGAAACCAAGGTATGTGCCCTTGACCAGAATCGAACCCGGGACCCTTTGGTCCACAGGCTGACGCTCTATCCACTGAACAAAACAGCCTAGGGCTACCCTTTCTCTTTTAAAATAAATAACTTGGCTTTTTAATCTACTCTATTATAGCCTTTTAATTTCTGTTATCTTTACAATTCTTATCCTTCTACGTTCTATGAGCTCATCCTGTTTCTTTTATAACTTCTTCATTTGGAGGCTTCATTTATGTTTAGCCTTTTTTTTTCATATGAGCATCTGGGTCGATAAACTTCCCATTAAATACCCTTTAGCTACATCCCCCAAAGTTATGTGTAATACTTTTAATATTTTTAAATTATAAATATTTTCAAATTTCCAATATTATTTCTCCTTTGAACTGTATATACATATTAATGTTCTTAATTTCCAAAAGTGTGGGTTATGTTTTGGTTTTTATTCTTTTGTTTGTTCTTGAATTCTAATGTAGTTGTGATTTTAAAAAATGAGATATATGATAATGATTTTTTGACATGTGTTGAAATTATTTTATGTTCCAGTATATAGTCAGATTTTGTCAAGTCCCATATATGCTTGAAAAGAATATACATTGTACAATTGTTTTGTTTTGTATTCTCTCTCTCTCTCTTCTCCCATCTATCCACAAATATATGACCAAGTTTGTTTATTATATATTCCATATCATGATTTTCTTCATCTATGAATTATTGATAAGGAAAGGTGAAAGTTATCCCTATAACTGTAAGTTTGTCATTTCTCTTTATAATTCCATCAATATCTGTTTTACAGATTTTGAAGTTATATTATTAGACAATATAAGTTTTAATTGTCAAATTTTCTGGTGCATTAAACCTTCTACTAATATTTAATGGTCTCTTAGTAATATATTTTGCCTTAAAGTCAGTTGCTCATGTATGCGTAACAGCAGCTCTAGGTAGTTGGAGAAAATATCTGACTTCATTGTCATTCAGATGGAGAAATAGGCCCAATCTAATCTCCCTTTGAGGATACTTCAGATGCCATGAATGCTATCAGCTGATATACAGTGGGGCCTTGACTTACGAGTGTCCCAACTAATGAGTTTTTCGAGATACGAGCAGTCTCTCTTAGGCGACCCCTGTGAAAGGGTCGTTCGACCCCCAAGGGGGTCGCGACCCACAGGTTGAGAACCGCTGCTCTAAGGTGATGGGGATGTGGAGGTGGCTGGTCCAGAAGCTGCACTTTGAGTCACCGGGTGAGGGGTTGTTAGGTCTCTGAGGCAGAGACCATGTTCCATTCACCTTCGCATTCCCCAAACCTAGCACGCTGCCTGCCACACAGTAGACTCAAAAAACACTGAATGAACTCATAAATGAATGAGGATTAGGAGAGACCAACCGGAAAGAGCAATGTTGATGCCGAGAGCACGGTGTTAGTTTGACAGGCAGAGAGAACCGGGGCCAGTTAGGGGTACGTTCCGACTCTCCATGGAAACCGAGCCTAGAATTTTATATTTGAAAAGTCTTACACTGTGGAATCAGTAAGAACTTTGGACAGAAGACAGGGTCAGGAGAGATGAGTTTGAAGATGAATTTTTCATTCGAGCATCAAACAGAGGGAGTTCTGCCAACAATTGCCAAAACTGAACATCAAATACGAATCATATACCCCGGTTACAGGGTGTCTACAAGATGGGTGCTCGCCACCTCATTCATACTTTTTTAGATACAACCAAGTCGTTACCCCCAGGGCTGGTCTAAACTTGCTCTTACTTTTGGAATCTCCCCTCTACATTATATAAAACATATTAAAACAAACCGACATCCCACCGGAGGCATAATTCATTGCTATAAAAAAAAGTTAAGGATTTTATAACTGTGTTTTATGATATTTGGCTACAAGTAACTTTTGATTTATGAAATGGCTATAATTTCTCAGCAGTCATAACTTACAGATGGTTTTCAAATGTAATGAAATGTTTATGGATACTAAATTCATTAATTATTGAAGTTGACATAATTTAGGCTTTGTGGACACTTAATTAAGCATTCATTCATGTCTATTTTACAGTTCTCTCTTTGTACTTTTGATCCCACAAATTTAATTTCAATTCTTAAGTATCTATTAAGTCCCTGAAGAGTCCCAAAGCCTTAATCATATGCTCATAGGATATAAGGAATAAATTGGCCCTACCTCTATCCCCTACCTGTTTTAATCCTGCAACAAGAAAATGACCAATCAGCTTGGCCGGCATGGCTCAGTGGTTGAGCATCGACCTATGAACCTGGAGGTCAAGGTTCGATTCCAGTCAGGGCACATGCCCGGGTTTCGGGCTCCATCCTCTCTTTGACCCTCACAGTGATCCTATGGGGTCAAAATTGACAAGAGGGTCTGGAAAGATCTGGGGCCGGGCAGTTGAAGTTGGCAGATGCAGGTTTTAAACCCAAAGCTGTATCGAAAGCCAAAGGCATGTCTGCACACGTCATCTCTAGAAATTGATTTTTAAAATATATTTTTTTTATTGGTTTCAGAGAAGAAGGGAGAGGGAGAGAGAGAGAGAAACATCAGTGATGACAGAGAATCATTGATCAGCTGCCTCCTGCATGCCCGACACTGGGGATCAAGCCTGCAACCTGGGCATGTGCCCTTGATGGGAATCGAACCTGGGACCTTTCGGTCCGCCGGTCAACATTCTATCCACTGAGCAAACCAGCTAGGGCAGAAATGGTTGTGTGTGTTGTTTTTTTTTTTGTGGGGTTTTTTTTTGGGGGGGGGGGGCGTTGGTGCCTACCATCCTAGGACAAAGGTAATTATGTTGACTTAAAATTCTAGTATACAGCCTCTAGTAGACTATTTAAAGAGTCCATGTACATTGCCTGCCTGACTCATTAAGTTGGTGAAAATGTCACTATAGTCTTGAATAACTGGCATCTGCTTTTATTATTGATGTTGAATATTAATTAAAATTAATGTAATAGCGCCATGAATTTTGTTTCTCCCGTTTCCAAAGGGCTTGTCCAACTTTCTCACAAAGTAAATCTGCTTGTCTTTTTCGTGTGAAGAATTTTTTGTGCGATTTATCGGCATCCGCTAATTCATTGGCCACGAGTTCAACATATTACTGTCACACATGACTTCTTAAAATAGGAGCTAGAGTTATTTTTACTAAAATAATTCCTCCTTAGAAGCCCCATTTGCAAACGTCTATTTCAGGCCTGCCTTTTGAACCTAATTCTGATCTGTGTTTACTGTGTCTCCCTGGCCTTCTATTTATAGCTGAGGGATTAACATTCCCATGTTCCCCTTGACCTATTATTCCCAACATCTAATCCCTTCACGGAGGCCTAATTAAATGTAAATTAAAGCATTTAAGAGTCCAAATCACTTAAGGGAAGTGATGTGGTCAGTGTTCAGTAAGAATTTAAACATTTTCTTAAAGCACCGAAAGCTGAGTTTATTTGCTCACAATTATAGTTTGTGGACTATTGAAGATCGCATTTGTCTTGTGTGATATGAGCTGTATAAAGCATTGAGCCACTGCAGTGGTTAAATAAATCTTCAGAGGGTACCTGCCTTCAGTGCTTTGGGGCTGCCATAACCATAACCATAACCATAACCATAACCATAACCATAGACAAGGTGGCTGTAACCACACAAATTGCTCACAGCTCTAAACACTGGAAGTCCAAGGTCAAGGTGCCAGCAGAGTCTGTGTCTGATGAGGGCCGGCTTCCTGGTTCATAAATGCCCATCTTCTTGTCGGGTCCTCACATGGTGGGAGGGGCGAGGGAGCACTCTGGGGTCCCTTTTATTAAAAAAAAATTTTATTGCCCTAACCAGTTTGGCTCAGTGGATAGAGCGTCAGCCTGCGGACTTAAGGGTCCCAGATTCGATTCCGGTCAAGGGCATGTACCTTGGTTGCGGGCACATCCCCGGTAGGGGGTGTGCAGGAAGCAGCTGATCGATGTTTCTCTCTCATCGATGTTTCTAACTCTCTATCCCTCTCCCTTCCTCTCTGTAAAAAATCAGTAAAATATATTTTTAAAAAAATTTATTGATTTCAGAGAGGAAGGGAGGGGACGAGAGAGAGAGAAACATCAATGATCAGAGAGAATCATTGATCGGCTGCCTCCTCACGCCCCACACTGGGGATGGAGCCCACAACCTGGGCATGTGCCCTGACCTGGAATTGAACTGAGAATCCTGGTTCATAGCTCGACACTCAACCATTGATCCACGCAGGCCGGGCTGAGGTCTCTTTTATAGGAGCACTAATCTCATTCACAAAGTCTCTGCCCTCATGACGTAAGGCCCCTCCTCCCAAAGGTCCTACCTCCAAATGCCATCACAGTGGGGGTTAGGTTTCAACTTAGACATTTTGGGGAGCATTAACATTGCCTACAGCAGTCACTAAGCATCTCTGAAGTATTCTAGTATATTAGGAGGTTCGGTATCCTGGGAAAGCCATATCGAAGTGTTTTAACAGAGAAAGAAGCCAGATATGCAGACTCTGCTCAATCCCCTCTCTCTCCTTCCCTGCAGATGCATTTTCCCGGTCCAATTTGGAGCGAGGGCTGGCCAGGTGGCACCGAGATGACATGTGTAACATAAGCCATAGCTTTCAGAGGGTTCTGCAACAGCTTCTGTGCCCTGATGAAAGGAAACAGCTGGCATGGCCTTTCCCACTCTCACTGCCTCGAATGCGGGTATGAAGTGTTCAACCGCAGCATCATTCTGGAGCCATTTACCAACAAGCACGAGGGGAAGGCAAGAGAATCACAGCCTTGATATGGTGGAGTCGCAAAACCAGTGCTAGCAGCCATCTGTCACCTCTGGATTCATTTTTATTTTAAATACTAGAGGCCCGGTGCACGAAATTCGTGCACTCAGGGGGTCCCTCAGCCCGGCCTGCGCCTTCTCACAGTCTGGGAGCCCTTGCGGGATGTCTGACTGCTGGGAGGCAGACCTAAGCCAGCAGTCGGACATCCTTAGCACTGCCACGCAGAGGGAACGCACTGACCTGCGTTGAGCGTCTGCCCCCTGGTGGTCAGTGCATGTCATAGCAACTGGTCGTTCTGCCATTTGGTCGATTTGCATATTAGCCTTTTATTATATAGGCTATGTATATATTTTATTGATTTCAGAGACCAAGGGAAAGGGAGAGATAGAAACATCAATGATGAGAGAGGATCATCCATTGGCTGCCTCTTGCACGTCACCTACTGGGGATAAAGCCCTGAGTGGGAATTGAACCATGACCTCCCGGTTCACAGGTCGCCACTCAACCACTGAGCCACACCAGTCGGGCTCATTATACTATGTAGACCTCAGATATGGTAAGCATTTATTCATGGACCCACAGGATAAGGAAATGAGGCTTTAAAAACTAAAATGATCTCCAGAGCCATGGACACAGAGCTCTTTACTGAACCTCAGTGTTCCTGCCTTCCCAGCCCATCTTTTTCTGCTCTACTACACCGACATTCTGGCTTCATTCTGGCGACATTCTGGAAAGGATGTAGAAAATGAATAAAACCTTTGAAGGGAGAAAAGATGTGCTTTAATAGGAAGGAACCAATAAAATGAACTCCTAGGGCTCACATCTCTGGGCAGAATTTAAAAGGTTATGGAGATCAAAGGCTCCTGGAGGAAAAAGAGAACAGGATGGGGAAATACAGGAGACAAGGGAGTTTACATCGTCAATGGCAAATGACAGGCATGCGCCTAATTCCGGTGAAACACTAAAGCTGTTACAGGCAAAGCAGCCAGCCACGTTATAAAACTGACTTGCGTTGGGAATCCGCGGCCAGGATTTTCAACGCAAGCAGTTGTTTCCTGGCACGATGTCCCTGAGATAATTCCTTATCTGAAACCCTCATTTTTGTTCACATTCATAGGCAGTTCTGCTGGCCGTGCTGTTGGCTTCGCGCTGCACATCTGGTCAGGGGGCCTCATCTGGGCAAGTCTGAGCTGCCTGCGAGGCTGTCGACTCACAGAACCTGTGAAAACACAGACTGGGCTCAGCCAGGGCGAGGACGTGTTCCTTTTCCCTCAGAAACGATCGTGTTCAGTGGACATGACCGTCAGGGAAGGTGGACAGACACTGACACTGTATGGATCAAGGGCAGGCCATCGCCCAAGCTGGTTGGGCCCAGTGGAAAGAACACTGGCCTGAGAACTGATGGCTCCCAGGTTCAATTCCAGTCAAGGGCACATGACCAGGTTGTGGGCTTGATCCCCAGTAGGGGGCATGCAGGAGGCAGCTGATCAATCATTCTCTCTCATCATTGATGTTTCTCTCTCTCTCTCTCTCTCTCTCTCTCTCTCTCTCTCTCCTGTCCTTTCTGAAATCAATAGAAATTTTTTTTTCAGGGGAGGATGTTTTTCCAAAAAGCCTTGGCTCCTCCAGCAATGTCATCATTGACAAAACCCAAAAGACCCTTCCTGTGAATCTGCCCTGGGAAGGTGGTAACTACTGGGATCAAAATCTCTATCAGTAACGAACTTAGAAAACAAAGTTGAGTAATTGTCTTCCGAAAAGCCCCACTCAGTAAATGTTTTCTAAAACTCAGAGAATGAAAGAAGGCCAACACACTCCTCTTTTCCATTGGCACCTGAGTATTCAGCCAAGATAAATGGAACTTCCTAACACATTGCTGCTGTTGTTTTTTTTAATGAAGGAATCTTTTTTTAAAATATGTTTTTATTGGTTCAGAGAGGAAGGGAGAGGAAGAGAGAGATAGAAATATGAATGATGAGAGAGAATCATGCATCAGCTGCCTCCTGCATGCCCCACACTGGGGATCGAGCCCGCAACCCAGGCATGTGCCCTTGACCGGAATCAAACCTGGGACTTTTCAGTCCACAGGCCGATGCTCTATCCACTGAGCCACACCGGCTAGAGCCCTAACACATTGTCTTGATAGTGATAGTTCTTTGGTATAAAAAAATTATCTAAATGTGTCCTCAGCCCTTCATCATCATCTTTCTCATCACCCCGTGTGTGTTTTTTGCTGTTTTTGTTTGTTTTTTTTAAATTTATTTCAGAAAGGCAAGGAGAGGGAGAGAGAGAAACATCAATGATGAGAAAGAATCACTGATTAGCTGCCTCCTGCATGCCGCCTACTAGGGATCAAGCCCGCAACCCAGGCATGTGCCCTTGACAGAAATCGAACCCAGGGCCCTTCAGTCCACAGGCCGACGCTCTATCCACTGAGCCAAACCAGCTGGGGCCATCCCGTGTTTTTATTTTCACCATGACTGTCATCTAAAATGATCGTATTGCCCTGACCGGTGTGGCTCAGTGGATAGAGCGTCGGCCTGTGGAGTGAAGGGTCCCGGGTTCGATTCCAGTCAAGGGCATGTACCTTGGTTGCGGGCACATCCCCAGTGGCAGAAGGCAGCTGATCAATGTTTCTCTCTCATCGACGTTTCTAGCTCTCTATCCCTCTCCCTTCCTCTCTGTAAGGAATCAATAAAATATATTTTAAAAAAATAAAAAAAATAAATGATCGAGTTGATTTCTTTGCTGGTGTACCTCGGTCTTCCTCTCCCTATAACAAAGGCTCCGGGGCAGCAGCGACTCTGAGCGGCTTAGTCAGCACTGCCTGACCAGCTCCTGGGACTGCGCCCAGCGCTCCATAAACATTTGCTGAATGAATGAGTCGTGTCCAGTATAGACAAGATAAACTCCAAACTCATTCCTATTTTCACATTCAAGACCTTTCACGGGCTGACTCCGACCTCAGTTCCCCAGGCTGACTATTTCCTTCTTTCACATTGGACCGCAGCCACACTTGCCCTGTCCTTGGTCCCCAAATAGGAGGACTTTCTCTCCATCAAGGTTGCCTGCCAACCTTCCTTATCCTCTGCCCACCCAAATTCTGTCCATGACCTGTTGATGGTTTTCCTTCTTTTTTTAACATATATTTTTGTTGATTTCAGAGAGGAAGGGAGAGGGAGAGATAGAAACATCAATGATGCCAGAGACTCATTGGTTGGCTGCCCCCTGCACGCCCCCTACTGGGGATCGAGCCTGCAACCCGGGCACGTGCCCTTGACCAAAATCGAACCTGGGACCTTTCAGTCTGCAGGCTGACGCTCTATCCACTGAGCCAAAACAGGTAGGACAGCAACTATATTTTTTTTTTCACTTGACTTCTCAAATAGCAAGTTGCCCAGGGCTTTTCACATAACAGACTTTTAACCCCTAGAGTCCCGGGAGCGCTATCACTCTCCTCCTGCAGAGTCACTATTAGATGCTAGCAGTTCACTCTTTATTGACAGATGGCACCTAAGTGCAGATTACTTATGATGCGGAATGTTTGTAGTTCTAAAATTGATCACTGGCATTTATCTGCCTAATTTTTTACAGGTACTACGATTTTTTGAAGTTTCCTCAGATTTTGTAGCCCTACAGCTTCAAAATGGCGTCAAGTTCTAAGTCTGCTTTTATTAGTGATGATGATATTGCTAAATATGTCAATTCTTGCTGTGAAGATGACGATTTTGTGGAAGATATTGGAGAAGGGTGTCCCTCTATTTTAACATTATATGTTTTGTTCAATTTTTTTTCTCCTAGTATTTTATAATACAATCAGCAAACAATATATGTCAAAGATGAAAACAAATGTAGAAAAGATTTCCTTAAGTTTTTGAATATGTAACTTCATTTACTGCGGATCATAAAATTTTTCCTAAACCGCTGTTAAATAAGCAAAAATGCCCTGGCAATTTTAGCATAGTTCCTAGGATATTGGTTGGCACTCAAAGGGTTTAAAAAGATAAATATTGAATACTAGATTGAATTAGCTAATTGATGCTTAGAAGGTACAGTTAAGAGACTAGAAGAGGAATTGTCTTGTGACTGGTGTTAACCTATAGACAGGGAGAAAAAATTAATTTCCTTTCAAAGGCCACATTAAAAAACAAACAATTCTGAAAAAGCAACTCCCATGCCCTTTTGCTGAAAGTAGCAAAATCAATTGTACTTCAAGTCATGCTTGAGCCCTAAACCGGCAATCGGACATCCCCCGAGGGATGTAGCAGCGCACCAAGCGGCAGGTGGCCAGGGAGGAGCCTGAGCCAGGGCCGGGCACAGCGCACTCGTGCTCATCCCACCCGGCTGTGCCTGCCCCCTGGTGGTCAGTGTGCATCATAACGACTGGTGGACTGGTCATTCTGGTCGTGCAGTCCTAACGGTTGCTTAGGCTTTTATATATATAGATAATAATCCTCAAAACCCAGTGCTAGCTTGCTCATATCATTAATAGCTACCCAACACGTATCTGAACTGATTGGTCTTTCTGACATATCATCTAATACAATGATTGCTCCCCATGTTTCTTTATTTCCTCCACAGCAGGATATAATTTTTAAATGTGTGAATGATACAAAGATGGACCTTTATATCTCAGCTTCCCTGTAATGTATGAACGCATGTGAAACTATTCCTTTTGGCCCAGCTGGTGTGGCTCAGCGGTTAAGCGTTGACCTATGAACCAGGAGGTCACAGTTCTATTCCCAGTCAGGGCATATGCCTGGGTTGTGAGCTCGATCCCCAGTAGGGGGCGTGCAGGAGGCAGCCAATCAGTGCTTCTCTCTCATCACTGATATTTCTATCTCTCTCTTCCTCTCCCTTCCTCTCTGAAACCAATAAAAATATTTTTAAAAACTATTCACTTTGTTTTAAAATCATGGATTTTTTTCATCTAGGGTTAATCTAGGATTCTTGTGAATAAGATTTTGGAATTAAATTTACTATCAGGGAAGGCTTTTGATTGCTTCCCTATTGAATGTGAAAGTGAAAAATTAGTTCCTTTTGCATGATTTGAACTCCAATTTGATATTGAAGATTTCTACTTCATTGCAATCTATGAAAGCATGTTGCCTATATTTTCAAAATTTTGACATAAACGGGGATACTTATGAATAAAACTTAAAATAAATTTTCTATCACAAAACAGCTGTTTTACTATTAAGTGTAAGATTACTTAGGGGAGGCCGGGGGATTGTCAAGGGTGGGGAAAAAAAGGGACACATATGTAATACCCTTTGTAATACTTTAAGCAATAAAAAAATTTTTAAAAAAAGTGTAAGATTACAGAAGTAGCCCCATTATGTGATTTGAACTTTTCATAAACTTTAAAAAGGACTATATCCTCATTAAAAATATTTTACAATATTTCTTTTTAAAATGTCATTAGGATTTTATTGGAGATTGCATTAACTGTGTATATTGCTTCGGGTAATATAAACATTCTAAGACTATGCTGATTCTTCCAATCTGTGAACATGGACTATCTTTCCATTTCATTGTGTCTTTTTCTATGTCTTTGAATAATACATTGCAGTTTTCAGTATAAGTCCTTCATATCCTTTAAGTTTATTCCTAGGTATTTTTTTCTTTTTGTTGAAATTGCAAGAGGAATTGTTTTTTCAATTTCTTTTTCTGAAATTTCATCATTAGTGCATGCAGTGGATTTTTGTGCCTTGATTTTATATCCTGTAACTTTACTGTATTTATTTATTGTTGTTGATCGTTTTTTGGTGGAGTTTTTAGGGTTTTCTCTGTAAAGAATCATGCCATCTGCAAGAAGTGCCACTTTTACTTCTCCCTTCTCAATTTGGATGCCTTTTATTTACTTCTCTTGTCTGATTGCTCTGGCGAGGATTCCCACTACTATTTGAATAAGAGTGGTGAGAGTGGCCCAGCCAGTGTGGCTCAGTGGTTAAGTATCAACCTATGAACCAGGAGGTCAAGGTTTGATTGCCCATCAGGGCACATGCCCAGGTTGCAGGCTCAATCCCCAGTGTGGTGTGTGCAGGAGGCAGCTGATCAACGATTCTCTCTCATCATTGATGTTTCTATCACTCTCTCCCTCCCCCTTCCTCTCTGAGATCAATAAAAATACATTTAATTAAAAAATAGAGTGGGCCCTAACCGGTTTGGCTCAGTGGGTAGAGCAGGGGTCCTCAAACTACGGCCCACGGGCCACATGCAAATACAAATATTGTATTTGTTCCCGTTTTGTTTTTTTACTTCAAAATAAGATACGTGCAGTGTGCATAGGAATTTGTTCATAGTTTTTTTTAAAACTATAGTCCGGCCCTCCAACGGTCTGAGGGACAGTGAACTGGCCCCCTGTTTAAAAAGTTTGAGGACCCCT
>NW_005370542.1:2306642-2307316 GCF_000412655.1 Myotis brandtii
CGATTCTGGTCAAGGGCATGTACCTTTGTTGCGGGCACATCCCCAGTGGGGGGTGTGCAGGAGGCAGCTGGTCGATGTTTCTCTCTCATTGATGTTTCTAACTTCTCTATCCCTCTCCCTTCCTCTCTGTAAAAAATCAATATATATATTTTTTAAAAAGAGTGGACACCCTTATCTTGTTCCCGATCTTAGAGGGAAAGCTTTTAGTTTTTCACCATTGAGTATATTAGTTGAAGACAGAGAAAGCCTCTTCAATAAATGGTGCTGGGAAATTTGGAAAAATAATTATTCTATGGGCATTCATCTTTTTTTTTTCTTTTTTCTGTAACTGATAAGTGTTTTCATTCCAAATCAGTTTCTACAGTGCATTTTCTATAAAGGATTACTTTGGAACCTCTAAGCAAGAAGTTTCTTTTCTCTTTTCCTTCTGAAGAGCAAAATCTTTGCAGCCATACGTATGTGTGAGCTGTGTATGTGTTCTTTATCCGCTGTTGTTCTGAAATTCGATTTCATTGTCTCTTCATATTTTAAAACTCGGATGAAGCCGGGGACTGATTAAATATATCCTCTTGAAAAATACCACATGATCTCACTCATTCATGGATAATAGAGACCATTACAAACTTTTGAACAATAATAGATACAGAGGCAGAGTTGCCTCGAACAGACTGTCA
>NW_005370542.1:2307363-2331617 GCF_000412655.1 Myotis brandtii
TGGACATAAGACACTGGGGGGTAGGGGAGGCCAGGGGATTGTCAAGGGCGGGGGAAAAAAAGGAGAAATATTAATACTCTTTGTAATAATTTAAGCAATAAAAATAAAATAAAATAAAAAATAAAAAATAAATATATCCTCTTGCTTCCACTAATGGAATCCTATGCAACTGCAGTCCAAGGGTCAGGACGTTCTCTCTGTCCCAGTGTGGGAGGATGCTCAGGTCACATTGCTAAGTGAAAAATGCGAGGCTTATGACACGCTCCATAAAACCATACCTTTTGTGGAGAAAGGGTAGAAAATAAGAATAAATATTCATAGGAGTCAAACTTCTCAAGGAATAATGTTTCCTGTATTTTGCCTTTTGAACCAAGTAAATCTATGAACTGTTCAAAAATAAAAAGGAATAAAATAAAATCTATGCCCTAGCTGGTTTGGCTCAGTAGAGAGAAGACTGAAAGGTCCTGGGTTCAATTCCAGCTAAGGGCACATGCCCGGGTTGTGGGCTCGATCCCCAGTAGGGGGTGTGCAGGAGGCAGCTGATCAGTGATTCTCTCTCATCATTGATGTTTCTCTCTCTCTCTCTCCTTCTCCCCTTCCTCTCTGAAATCAATAAAAATATTTTAAAATATTAAAAAATAAATAAAATCTATTAAAAATAAACTGAAACAGGTTTCTGACATGGTTAGCAGAACAAAAGATGACCATTAAAACATTCACAAACTGTGCAACCACTGTACTAAGTCCAGAACCTTTTCATCACCACGAAAAGAAACCCTGGACATTAGCAGTCACTCTTTATTCCCTATTCCCCTCATCCACTATCCTTCTTTTTTTAATTACAAAACATTCAAGCACAACTCAAATTCCAAGCAAAACTCAAATCTGGTTTCTTAAAATGTTTTTAGTGATTTTTACAGAGAGGGGAAGGGAGAGGGAGAGAGCGAAACATAGATGAGAGAGAAAAATCATCCATCAGCTGCCTCCTGCACGCCCCCTACTGGGAATCAAGCCTGCAACCCAGGCATGTGTCCTGACCAGGAATCAAACCGGTGATCTCCTGGTTCATGGGTCCACACTCAACCACTGAGCCACGCCTGCCGGGCTCAAAGCTGGTTTTTAAAGAGCACTTGTTATTGTAGCACTTGTAACCAATATCCGCAATATGATTTCTAGCAGGATTAAGTCTGCTCTTGAGCTCAGTATCTACTTCTACTTCTACAGGTCAACTTTCTTCCTCCTCCTCCTCATTATTATTATTATTATTATTGTTATTATTTTGAGGCCAATGTGGGCCCTGCAGAAGGACAATGCTCACATTCACACAGCGTTGCCAGACCTACCCACACCCATTAAGTCTTCACCACTAAGTTCCCATCTTGTCTTCTTTTTTTTTTTTTTAATATTGATTTTTTACAGAGAGGAAGGGAGAGGGATAGAGAGCCAGAAACATTGATGAGAGAGAAACATCGATCAGCCGCCCCCTGCACACCCCCCACCGGGAATGTGCCCGCAACCAAGGCACATGCCCTTGACCGGAAGTGAACCTGGGACCCTTGTGTCCGCAGGTCGACGCTCTATCCACTGAGCCAAACCAGTTAGGGCTCTCATCTTGTCTTCTAAAGGCAAACTTGGAAATTTACACATTCATTATGATAAACACCAATATCTATTCTGTTTTTATTTTTACATTTAGATTAGAATGTCAAAGTAAGTTTCCAAAAAAGGAAAGAAAAATAATGCTTCATATTCCTGAAATGCCATTATTTTTATTTCTGTCACAAATTATTTGTATCTACTATAAAAATTCAAGTGTGATAAATAAAACCATAGTTAAATGTTTCTCTCCAAAATAGAAGTGTGAAAATGGCAATTGAAAAAGGTTGGCCTAATTAAGGAAATGATGCAACGAATATTTAGTGAGTGCCGCCCTAACGTGTTTAAGGCGTGGAAAGAAAGTGATGGGAAGAGGACCACTGGGGGACAAGAGAGAAGGTGAAATTGCCCCCGCCCAGTATTGCTGTATTTCTCATTTTGTCAAGGATCTTTGGCTCAGTTGTCATTTCCCACTTCTCCCACCTTCTGGGTGCTCACTATGCTTAAAAAAAATTTTTTTTTTATTGATTTCAGAGAGGAAGGGAGAGGGAGAGATAGAAACATCAATGATGAGAATCATGGATCGGCTGCCTCCTGCACGCCCCCCACTGGGGATCCAGTCCACAACCTGGGCATGTGCCCTTGTTCGGAATTGAACCCGGGACCCTTCAGTTCGCAGGCTGATGCTCTATCCACTGAGCCAAACCAGCTAGGGCAAAGCTTTTTATTATTATTATTATGTTAGACCAGTGGTCGGCAAACTGCGGCCCCTTGAGTGTGGCTCTTCCACAAAATACCACGTGCGGGCGCGCACGTACAGTGCGATTGAAACTTCGTGGCCACACTCAAGGGGCCAAAGAGCCGCATGTGGCTCGCGAGCCGCAGTTTGCCGACCACTGGGCTAGACCATTTGGTTCACTTTCTCCCACCTGGATAAAGGGATGGCTCCTCGCCTGGGTCTCACAGAGGCTCACACCCCCTCCTGCTTCAGTCCCTCCTCTTCATGGCTCCCTGAAGCACTTTCCTAAAGCACAGGCCTGTCCATGTCAATCCCCTGATTAAACTCATTCCATGGCTTCACCTTGGCTGCAGGAGAAAGTCTACCCTTTAGCATGGCACACAAGGCCTCCCAACCTAGCCAAAGCCCATGCTTCCAGCGTGAACATTACCTCTACTCCCCCCTCCCGGGCCCCCCGCTATTCCGGGGCTGCCTATATACTAATGGCTCACAGAGCACTCCCCGGACAGGTCAGACTTTTTCCCACACCCAGCATCCAGCCTCTTCTTCATGCTGTTCCCCATCTCAACAGCTCCTCCCCACCCCGTCTACCGAGAACACCTCCTCTCATTCCCCAAGACCCGACCCCAAGGACACCTTCTCTCTCACGCCTTTTCTGGTGGGAATGGATCACCGTCACGTAGGCAACCCTTTTAGGATTCCAGACTCTCCTGGGATTTATTCAGCTCCGCCTTCCACAGTCCAGATCTTTACAAGCAGAGTTGGCCTGCGCCCTGAGGATAAGAGGCTTTGATTTTGTGTCTGGTTGTGCTACAGGACAGGAATGAGGGGTTGGGCAACCGGTCCTGGAGGCTAAAATAACTGTGGCTGCCCATCCTTCAAGAATTTGAGGGAGTGTGTGATAAGACCGAAAGGGAACGGAAGAATGTCTCCCCAGACTGGTTTAGACTGGCCAAGGGAAGACTGGCCAAAGGTTTTCAATGCTGAAAACGAGTGTGATTCAGAACATGTGCGATTATTTCAAGTCGGCCTAAAGGAACCGGGTATAAAAGAGCTGGCAATAAATAGAATGCCGATGGCTTCATCTGTTTTCTGGTACATTTTCTGGTACCGTTGTTTTGTTTTCTGTTGTGTTTTTTATTAGAGATGTGAAAGAACATTTCATTAGGATTAACACCATGAACTGTTCGATTCCCGGTCAGGACACATGCCTGGGTTTCGGACTCGATCCCCAGTAGGGGGCGTGCAGGAGGCAGCTGGTCAATGACTCTCTCTCTCTCATCATTGATGTCTCTATCTCTCTCTCCCTCTCCCTTCCTCTCTGAAATCAATAAAAATATGTTTTAACAAAAAAGAGAGAAGACACAGACAACAGGGGGGTGAGGGCATGAGTGGGGGGGATGGGGTTGTCAGCGCCTAGGAAAGCAGAGGAGGCACTAGGTAGGACTGGGACCGGGCCTCTGAGAGTCACTGATTGGCTGGTGCTGGTATCTCCAAGGCAGTGCAATCAGGCTGGTGCTGGGGATATGCAAAGAACCAACAAAAAGCCTGGAAACTTGAAACAACGGCCACTGGCAGGTGAAGAGCCATGGCGGGGGTGGCACCGACAGGAACAAGAAGCCCGCAGTCAAGAGCAGGCCCCGCTGCCGCCTTCAGCCTCCTGGTCTCCCTGCCGCCACCTCCCCGCACCCCTCTTCTCAAGTCATCACAGGGAGCCTCTCAGCCCCAGCATCCCAGAGAAGCGTGTGGAAGGCGGCTTTGGGCTGAGACCATAGCTTCCTCATCGGCACGTTTCCTCGCCTTGTTGAGCTCCATGTTGAACTAGTGAAGAAAAATTCCCCCGTAGGAACAAATATATGCAAATATCCCTTTAAAAAATCAATCAGGCCCTAACCGGTGTGGCTCAGTGGATAGAGCATTGGCCTGTGGACTGAAGGGTCCCAGGTTCGATTCCGGTCAAGGGCATGTACCTTGGTTGCGGTCACATCCCCAGTGGGGGGTGTGCAGGAGGCAGCTGATCGATGTTTCTCTCTCATCGATGTTTCTAACTCTCTATCCCTCTCCCTTCCTCTCTGTAAAAAATCAATAAAATATATTTTAAAAATCAATCAGCTTTTATAAGTATTAGTTCATCATAAGTTACGCAGTTTATTAATGTACTGGATTTTTAAAATTGATTTCAGAGAGGAAGGGAGAGGGAGAGAGAGATAGAAACACAATGATGAGAGAGAATCATGGATCGGCTGCCTCCTGCATGTCCCACACTGGGAATCGAGCCCACAACTCGAGCATGTGCTCTTACCGGGAATCAAACCGTGACCTCCTGGTTCATAGGTCGATGCTCAACCACTGAGCCACGCTGGCTGGGCAATGTACCAGATTCTTGATTTCAGGGCCCCTTTTAATTAATTCTCAGTAACAGATGCCTTAAAAAGTCTAAATCCAATTTGCAAATAGGATCAATGTTACCGAGATGTGTATCGACTGAACACACATTTCAAAGTTAGCATCCCCAGCCTCTACTGGCAACATGCCAATAGCGCCCCCAGCCCCCAGCTGTAACAACCAAAACGTGTCTCCAGACATTGCTGACTGTTTCCTAAGGGCCCAGGTCACCCTGATTGACAGCCACTGGTCTGCCACCACATGAGCACAGTGTTGAGTCAATATTTTTGACGACGACAAAAAGAAATGAGAAATGGGCCTCTTATTTTTACCATCCCAAACCGGAACAGCCTCTCTGCTAACAACCAGCTCGGCTTCAGCCCCTTGCCGAGGCTGGTCCTAACTTAGTCCTGCATCACGTGCTTCATAATGGCTCTTATTGCCTCTTCATTCCATCCCAATCACAGTTCCCCGGTGGGAGCCCCTCTCCCTGAGCAATGAAACTTGAAAGGGCTCTTTCTCCAGGGCAGTTTGCTCCAGGCCTCAGAGCTGCCAAGACAGAAGCTGAACCCCTGCCTACCGACTGGGCCCCCAGGTTCTTGTTCCCCATTGGATCTTATATGGGCGATCAGCCACCCTCCTAGGCAGGCCTAAGGACAAGCAATCTCCAGAAATCAGTATCTTTAAATCTGTGGTCCTCAGACCACCTGCATTAGGATCAAATGTAGTGCTGGGGGGAAAAAAGGAGGAAGGAAGGGAGGAAGGAAGGAAGGAAGGAAGGAAGGAAGGAAGGAAGGAAGGAAAGAAAGAAAGAAAGAAAGAAAGAAAGAAAGAAAGAAAGAAAGAAAGAAAGAAAGAAAGGAAGAAAGGAAGAAAGGAAGAAAGGAAGAAAGGAAGAAAGGAAGAAAGGAAGAAAGGAAGAAAGGAAGAAAGGAAGAAAGGAAGAAAGGAAGAAAGGAAGAAAGGAAGAAAGGAAGAAAGGAAGAAAGGAAGAAAGGAAGAAAGGAAGAAAGGAAGAAAGGAAGAAAGGAAGAAAGGAAGAAAGGAAGAAAGGAAGAAAGGAAGAAAGGAAGAAAGGAAGAAAGGAAGAAAGGAAGAAAGGAAGAAAGGAAGAAAGGAAGAAAGGAAGAAAGGAAGAAAGGAAGAAAGGAAGAAAGGAAGAAAGGAAGAAAGGAAGAAAGGAAGAAAGGAAGAAAGGAAGAAAGGAAGAAAGGAAGAAAGGAAGAAAGGAAGAAAGGAAGAAAGGAAGAAAGGAAGAAAGGAAGAAAGGAAGAAAGGAAGAAAGGAAGAAAGGAAGAAAGGAAGAAAGGAAGAAAGGAAGAAAGGAAGAAAGGAAGAAAGGAAGAAAGGAAGAAAGGAAGAAAGGAAGAAAGGAAGAAAGGAAGAAAGGAAGAAAGGAAGAAAGGAAGAAAGGAAGAAAGGAAGAAAGGAAGTCTTCACATTACTGAGGCACACTGGCTAACAGTGTGACTTGGGCGTAAAAATACTTTTAGCACATAGGGGTCCTCAAACTTTTTAAACAGGGAGCCAGTTCACTGTCCCTCAGACCGTTGGAGGGCCGGACTATAGTTTAAAAAAAAACTATGAACAAATTCCTATGCACACTGCACATATCTTATTTTGAAGTAAAAAAACAAAACAGGAACAAATACAATTCTTTGTTCATTACAGTATGTGACCACTGTAATGGTCAAGCACAGATTACTCACTCTTGGGGTGCTCCCACCTCCCCCAAAGCTAAGATTTGGCCTCAGCCTGCTTCCCCACAGAAGATATTCTTTTTGAAAAAATATATTTGTATTGATTTCAGAGAGGAAGGGAGAGATAGAAACATCCATGATGAGAGAATCATTGATCAGCTGCCTCCTCCACACCCACTACTGGGGATCGAGCCTGCAACCCGGGCATGGGCCCCCTGACCGGAATCGAACCTGGGACCCTTCAGTCCACAGGCCGACGCTCCATCCACTGAGCCAAACCGGCCAGGGCCCCATAAAAGATACTCTGACTTTAATGTGATTTAGCTGATATCTAAACTCAGGCTGCTCACAAGGTGCTCTTTTTAGATCACGCATAAGGGATCTCCAGACCAATGTCCACGAAGTTTTGAAGCATCACTGGCCTCGCCATCTGGTGGTCACAGAAGGAATGGCGTGTTTTCCCGAGAGGAAATGGTAAAGAGGGAGTTTTCAGTATTTCCTTGGTATCTGGAGAGACTGGTGATCACCGTCTTTCTTTTTTATCTGTTGTGCTCTGAGCTTTTTCTATATCAGCAGAGACTTCCGACACACACAGCTGTGGCGTGTACTTACACTTTCCAACAGGAATGATTTTCATTAGATGATCTAGCCCAGCAAACGTTTTCTGTAAAGGGCCAGATAATAAATATTTTCGGTTTTGTGAGCCATATGGTCTCTGTTGCAATTACTCAACTCTGCCATCGTAGGATGAGAGCAGTCACAGACAATATGTACCCAAATGGACACGGTGTGTTCCCATAAATCTTTGTTTACAGGCACTGAAATTTGAATTTCATGTCATTTTCTCAGGACACGAAATATTATTCATATTCTTTTCACCATTTAAAAATTCCACAGGCATTCTTAGCTCACGGGCCTTGTAAAAGCAGGCAGCAGGCCCTAACCGGTTTGGCTCAGTGGATAGAGCATCGGCCTGCAGACTGAAAGGTCCCGGGTTCGATTCCGGTCAAGGGCATGTACCTTGGTTGCGGGCACATCCCCAGTTAGGGGGTGGCAGGAGGCAGCTGATCGATGTTTCTCTCTCATCAATGTTTCTAACTCTCTATCCCTCTCCCTTCCTCTCTGTAAAAAAATAATAAAATATATTTTTAAAAAAAAAACAGGCAGCAGGCAGAATTTGGCCGCTGCTAACACCTGATCTGGCCTAGAAGCTTCCCTGTTTTTGCCTCCCTTCAAGGTGATTGTGAGAGGTACCTACTGCATATCTGCGCTGGGTGTCTTTTATTTGTGTCTCCACATATTAAAGAAAAGTGGGCCTTAGATGATTTGGCTCAGTGGATAGAGCGTCAGCCTGCGGACTCAAGGGTCCTGGGTTCAATTCCGGTCAAGGGCATGTACCTTGGTTGCGGGCAACATCCCCAGTAGGGGGTGTGCAGGAGGCAGCTGATCGATGTTTCTCTCTCATCAATGTTTCTAACTCTCTATCCCTCTCCCTTCCTCTCTGTAAAAAAAATCAATAAAATATATTAAAAAAAGAAAATAAGAAAAGTGGGCCAGTGGGACTAATGTCGATATGATCCAGAAACTTCGAAGCCTGCAGAGCCCTGACAAGGACTATGGAAAGCAAATAATAAGCTGAGCAAGGGACCTCCTATAGGTCATTTCTTCTAAAGATGAGCTCACAGACAAAATTTACAAAACATGTGAGGAAATCATATGCCCTGAGAACTAACAAGGATAGCTAGATAACAGAGGACTCTGGTTTGGTCATTATAATAAAGGACTCGGTAAATGAGTTGAACAGTAGGGTAGACACGGCTGATAGAGAATTATGAATTAGAAGAGAACTAAAAAGAAGACCAGATCAGTAAAGATATGACAATTGCTAAATAGAAGCTAAGAAACAAGACATGAAATGGTGAGCTCCAACATCCAATGGATAGACTTACAGCTGGAAGGATGGAGAGAAGTGGGGAGAGGCAATAATTAAAAGGGCAATGGCTGAGACAGCTCCAGGAAATCTTCTTGCAGACATGTGTAAATTTAATTTAAGTACAGTGGGGGACTTGAAAACATGGGCTTTGGAACCAGATAGAGTGGCTTGATCGCGGTTCTGTCACCTGCAATTGAAATCTTGAGCAAATAGCTTCTCTGAATTTTCTCATCTGTCCATCTCCCTTTCACAGAAAAATTGTGATAACTATTTGAGTTACTATTACTGTAGCTGTAAAGCACATGAAAGTCTCAGATGGATGTGGAATTGATTTTGGAACTAAGGTGGCACATTGTATAGGGTGTCCCAAAATTCACGCAAGAAGTAATTTTGATAGAAAACACATGTTTATAATTAAAAATTGTAAATTTTTTATTGATTCTTAAAGGATACAGTCTAGGGTTATGTATGGAATAGCACATCGGGTCAATGGCCTCCACGGCTTTGCTGGCACAGACGCAAAGCCGTGGTCCTCATTGGTCTTCATTGTCTCTGCTCCTGGGCCATCATTGGTACTTGGTAATGCTTATCAAATTGAAGGGATTGAAATCAAAAGGCAACAGATATTAGAATCTGATTCAATAAACCAAGTAAAATTAGGCTTTTATTTGTTGTTGTTAATGCTCACACAAAATTCAAATCTTGCGTGAATTTTGGGACACCCTATATTTCCTCACTTCTTTATTTTTTTTCCACTTCAATTCTTTTTTTAAAATTTCTTTATTAAGTTATTATATATGTGTCCTTATCCACTCCAATTCTTAAGTGTCGATCTTTCCCACAATGTACCTATGTAAATCATTTTTAGTTGTCTTGCTTTCTGTCTCTTTTAAGGGGAGAGGATGTTTTGTTTTCCTTTTACTTTCCCTGTCATCTCACAGAGTCCCCACCATGGCCAGTTTCCCTAGTGAGAACCACTGTATGTTTATTGAGGTATTCCACTTGGAACCTCGGCTGTCACTCGGATATCTGGTGTGTCATATGCACATAGTTATTTTGATGTTATCCTCTTGTCTGGAAACTAGAGCCTCATGGGACCTTCAAGAAATGAGAAGTCCATGTCCGTTAGCCATCCCTGGGACAGCAACGGAAAATAAAAATAGATTTCTTTGAACATCAAGTGATTTCTCACTCTTAAGTGACTTTCTTCTTTTATTTATTTTTTTTATGGAGCTCAGGGTAATACCACTTTATCTTGTTCTCACGAATTTCAACAGGAAAAGGGTGCTTGACTCACAGGGAAGAGCTGGCTGCCCTCGCTCTGCCATTGTGCCTGGCTTACTGGTAGGTCTACTTTGATCCTTCACGTCCACCCCCACATCATCCCCAAAGTATTCTATAAATGGACATTATTCTTTTGCAAAAAAAAAAAAATCAACTAACATTTTGTAGAAGGATGCCACAAGCCAGGCTGGCGTGGCTCAGTGGTTGAGCATGGACCTATGAATCCGGAGGTCACAGTTCAATTCCTGGTCAGGGCACATGCCCGGGTTTGGGGCTTGATCCCCAGTAGGGGGCGTGCAGGAGGCAGCCGATCCATGATTCTCTCTCTCACTCTCCCTTCCTCTCTGAAATCAATATAAAATACATATTTAAAAAAAGAAATAAAAATGCCACAATACCCCAATTTTAGGTGATAATGGGGACATGAGTTTGGGAAAGTTAAAACCAGTAAAAAAACAAAACAAAAAAAACCCTTCTTCATTATTGAGAATCAAACTAGCAGTTAGTGGTTTTGGTAGACTTGGGCCATAGTTCTCGTTAGCTTCACTTCTTTGGTACTTCATTTCATATAGCATTAAAGCTGGAGAAGACCTGAAAATCATACCATCTTCGTTCCTCGCTTTGCCAATCAACCAGCCTAGGCCCAGAGAGATAAACTGCGCAGCACCTCCCTCTCCTCCCCTGTACACTTCTGCTTTCCCTCTGAAGACCCCGTATTTAGAGATCTCATTAGTCAAGGGTATGATTTGGGATGACAAAAATATTGATTTCATTTCAGCACCTCTCCGCTTGACGGCAGTAGACTTTAGGGCAGTGGGTCTCAACCTTCCTAATGCCGCGCCCCTTTCATACAGCTCCTCAAGTTGTGGTGACCCCCAACCATAAAATTACTTTCGTTGCTACTTCGTAACTGTAACTTTGCTACTGTTATGAATCGTCATGTAAATATCTGATAAGCAGGATGGTCTTAGGTGACCCCTGTGGAAGGGTCGTTCGACCGCCAAAGGGGTCGCGACCCACAGGTTGAGAACCGCTGCTTTAGGGTCTCCTGAAATGATTTTAATAGCAAGTGCATTAGCTTTCTATGGCTCCTATAATAATAAATTACCACAAACTCGGTGGCTTAAAACAATACATTTGTTCCTATTCTCTTACAGTGTAGAGTCAGAAGACGAAAATGGGTCGGCAGGACGGCCTTCCTTCTGGAAGCTCTAGGGAGAATCTGTTTCTTTGCCTCCTCCAAGTGTTAGAGCAGCGGTTCTCAACCTGTGGGTCGCGACCCCTTTGGCAGTCGAACGACCCTTTCACAGGGGTCACCTAAGACCATCCTGCAGATCAGATATTTATATGACGGTTCCTAACAGTAGCAACATTACAGTTCTGAAGTAGCAACAAAAATAATTTTATGGTTGGGTCACAACATGAGGAACTGTAGTTAAAGGGCCAGAAGGTTGAGAACCACTGTGCTAGAGGCTTCCTGAGTTCCTTGGTTGGTGGCTCTGCCTTACTCTGATTGACTCCCCTCTTCATATCTCCTTCTCTGCCTCTGGACCTCCTGACTCCATCTTAGAAAGACCCCTGTGATACCATTGGGCCCACGCCAATGATCCAAGATAATCTCTCCATCTCAAGAGCCTTAACTTAATCACACCTGCCAAGTGTGATTTGCCATTCAGGGTGCCATATTCACAGGGTTCTGGGCTAAAGATGTAGACATCTATGGGGGCTATTATTCTGCCTAGCACAGAAGTATTGGCTGCACCTGTCCCGGATGATATGTCTTCCATTATTGTCTTGCGGTGTAGGTAAAACATTTTATTGCCATCTAATTTTGTCAAGTGTATGTCTTCTCACCACCATTATTGAGAGTAGAGATTCTTCCTTAGGTGCCTGATTTTATCCTCCAAAGTCAGAACGTTACATGTTGTAGCTGCTTGGCACAATCAGAGGATGAACTTGTAGGTCCCTGATATTTTCTTCCATATGCGGAAGCCAATTCCAGCATGACAGCAGGGCTGCATCTGGAGTGGCTGAAGGGCGTTTCCCCAAACCTGAAAAGGGATGATTGTTTGCTGCCAGACAGCTCAGGGCATCTTAATCTACACGTTATTGCCTCCTACTGGCCAAACCTGAACAGCCCTGGGCGATTCTTCCAATCTGACAATGACTCTGAATACAAAACCTGACCCTTTGAAGTGTATATTTCCGCCTCCCCTCAGGACAATTTGTGTTAATAAAAAGCATGGGGTCCTGAGACTAAGGAGATCTTAGTTTCTTTAGCTAGGCTCCTCTGCTCCCCAATGCCTTTCAAAATTATGCGTCGTCTCTGGACTCTTTATTAAGTTACACACAGCCCTTCTCCAGATTGCTGAACCCTTCTAGATGCTGGAACAAGAACCCCGGCATTATCCATAGAACATATACATCCACTTCAAAAAAGGTATAAGGGATACTGCCACCAGCACATTTACAAAATGACTACTGTAGGTAAAGAACAAGGTATAAAATAAAGTAAGCTGCTTGAAATCTGTAATTCTTTCTTCAATCTTGTGTATTTTCTCTGTATTCTTCTACATTTTCTTTGACTGGTTAACTCTAAGTCATGAGTCAATCCCTCACATGTGTAAAGTTAATTGTGGTCTTCACATCCTGAAACTTAAGTGATGCTTTATGATGGCAATGATATATACTGTACTGAAATGTAATATATAGTCAACATATACATTCCGAGAAGTTTCTATTTGTGAAGTTTCCATATTATCAATGTTACTCATTAACTCCTCAAGCATTCTGAAGTGTGTGTGTGTGTGTGTGTGTGTGTGTGCTGGGGTTGGAGGATGGATTCTTTTTTTTTTTTTGGCTTGTTAAATAATAAATGAAAATTGAAATATAAACATACTTTTTATTAACATCAAGTATTTAAATGAATGACAGACTTAGCAATGCATAGCATATAAGGCAACAACAAGGCTGAGCATAACTAAGACTTCATATAGAAAGTATAGATCATTTCTCATGAAAATAACATCATGATTTCTGCATCACATTCCCATATGAAATTATTTTAGTAAAAAAAATTGAATTTATATTAGGAGTTAATTAAACATATCTCATGAAGGTAGTGTTCACCTTTTCAATGAACATAAGCAACACCTTTGATATAAAAATCAGTGTAGTGTGGAAACTAATTATTCTATTTTCTCAGTGGCCTGTAATATTATAGCTACTATAGAGTTTATCAGAATGCAGTTCATCTTTCTTGATGAGTACTGGTAATCTATTGTAAACAAGAAGTAATTTTGTTTAATTTTTTATAGCTTCCAGAAATGCTTCTGAGTTGTTAAAAATGCAAGGTAATCTGAATATAGGCAAACATATATTTAAAGCTCCTAGCACATTCTGTGACATAGTAAGTGCTCAATAAATGTCATTTTTTTTTCTCTTCATCTCTTTTGTGCTGTTTTTACTTTGACCCTGCATAGTTATGTTCAAGAAAAGATGCTTTTAACAGGATACAGGGGGTTTAAGTAGAAGCTGGGGGACAGAGAGGAAGTTAGTGCAGGAAAGATAGGATGGTTGCTTGGAAAAAAGTGATAGCAGTGAAAGGATTAAGAGAAGGATATATTTGAAGGTAGAGGTAACAGAATTCGATAACAGATTATATACAAAGATGAGAAAAAGATGACTCCACAGCTTTTGACTTAAGCAACTGGTATTGCAGGGACGACTGATGGGGAGGACTTGTTAGGGATAACGTGGAGTGGGAGATATACTCTGTTTTGGACATGTTACATGTAACAGTCTATTTGAATTTTAAATTGTAATTTTGATATACGGGTTACAAACTTTAGGGATAAGATTGGGGCTGAAAATGAAAATAATAGGTAAAAATAAAATATAGATGACATTAAATTCGCAAGACTGAGTGTAGGAGATCTAGGAAATCAGGAAGAAAGAGACAGTAGGACTGAGCTCTTGGGCATTACAGCTTTCAGCAGCAGTTCATATCAGGAGGAGAAATTAATAAAGACTAGATGTATGTTTTGTTGTATAGTTTTTCTTTAAAACAATTTTTTTAACTGTCAAAACCAATTAGTGTTTTAGTGAACTGGAAAATGCATATAACCCCATTCATTATACAATTCATTTCACAAAATAATTATGAGCAGCCACTTAGACACACTGGATTAAACTTACTTTTATGTTTTCCAATTTTAGAAATAAATGTAGAACAGATTATGAACATGATTTAACTTATCAAAACATTTCTGTAAGTTTAAAGAAAATATTTAGAGAATAGTTTTAAGTCTGTCTAGAAACTAGTATAAAATATTCAAGTAGTAATAAAAGTCTTGAAAAATCAAGACTCAGAATATGACAGTCTCCTTTGCCCATTTTTTGATTGGATTGTTTATCTTCTTTTTGTTAAGTTGTATGAGTTCCCTATAAATTTTGGAGATTAGGCCCTTATCAGATATGACGTTGGCAAATATGTTTTCCCACGCAGTGGGTTTTCTTGTTGTTTTGTTGATGGTTTCTTTTGCTGTGCAGAAGCTTTTTATTTTGATGTAGTCCCATTTGTTCATTTTCTCTTTAGTTTCAACTGCCCTAGGAGCTGTATCAGTGAAGAAATTGCTTTGGCATATGTCTGAGATTTTGTTGCCTTTGGATTCTTCTAGTATTTTTATGGTTTCCGGTCGTATATTTAAGTCCTTTATCCATTTTGAGTTTATTTTTGTGTATGGTGTAAGTTGGTGGTCTAGTTTCATTTTCTTGCATGTATCTGTCCAATTTTCCCAGCACCATTTATTGAAGAGACTGTCTTGACTCCATTGTATGTTCTTGCCTCCTTTGTCAAATATTAATTGAGCGTATTGGTTGGGGCTGATTTCTGGGCTCTCTATTCTATTCCATTGATCTATATGTCTGTTCTTGTGCCAGTACCAGGCAGTTTTGAGAACAGTGGCTTTGTAATACAGCTTGATATCTGGTATTGAGATCCCACCTACTTTGTTCTTTCTCAGGATTGCTGCAGCTATTCGGGGTCTTTTTTTATTCCAGATGAATTTTTGGAGAGTTCGTTCTAGGTCTGTGAAATATGCTGTTGGTATTTTAATGGGAAGTGCGTTGAATTTATAGATTGCTTTGGGTAGTATGGACATTTTAATGATGTTGATTCTACCAATCCATGAACACGGTATGTTCTTCCATCTGTTTATGTCTTCCTCTATCTCTTTTTTCAATGTCCTGTAGTTTTCTGAGTAGAGGTCTTTTACCTCTTTAGTTAAGTTTATTCCTAGGTAGCTTAATTTTTTTGGTGCGATGGTAAATGGGATTGTTTTTATAATCTCTCTTTCTGAAAGTTCACTATTGGTGTATAGAAATGCCTCAGATTTCTTGGGGTTAATTTTGTATCCTGCTACATTGCCAAATTCATGTATTAAGTCTAGTAGTTTTTTGATGGAGTCTCTAGGGTTTTGTATGTATAATATCATGTCGTCTGTGGAGGATGGATTTTTAAAGGTGATTGAAAATGGACCCAAAGCTGTGCATAGGCAACATGGATTTCCGAACACATCACCAATATTTGGAGAGCCAGCGAGGAGCTGTCTTTAAACTTAGCTCTCTCCTGCTGTGTTGATAAAGCTACATGCAGCACTTGCAAGATAGACTAGCACCTAGATTCTTGGCTGCTCAGTGCTAGGGACTGAGAGAAACTCACCCTGCCCGTCTCTCTCCTTTGAGAACCATTGCTGGTATATTAAATAGATATAAGAGGTCCACCTCTGTGTACAAAGATGCTTTCACTGACTCCTGTCACTAAGGAGTCAGTTGAGGATAAGTA
Source organism: Myotis brandtii (assembly GCF_000412655.1). Lineage (NCBI taxonomy): Eukaryota > Metazoa > Chordata > Mammalia > Chiroptera > Vespertilionidae > Myotis > Myotis brandtii. The sequence goes on from NW_005370542.1 coordinate 2,322,846, forward strand.
GTGACAACCGATTCAGCATTGTTCTCTTGCTCCTTTTCATTTGTGAAAAAAGAGATGGATTTTTTAATGATGAGTTGGGATCCACAGGTAAGGCATAAAGAGAAATAAGTGTACCTGGCCCTACCTGGTATCAAATGTGAAACTTTAAATTCACTAGCCTCGCCTGGCCGGTGTAGCTCAGTGGTTGAGTGTCGAACTATGAACCAGGAGGTCACAGTTCGATTCCTGGTCAGGGCACATGCCCAAGTTGCAGGCTCAATCCCCAGTGTGGGGTGTGCGGGAGGCAGCCGATCCATGATTCTCTCTCATCATTGATGTTTCTATCTCTCTCTTCTCCCTCTCAATCCATTTTTTAAAAAAGTATTTAAAATGATGCTCAAGCCCGGTCAGCATGACTCAGTGGTTGAGCGTCAACCTATGAACCAAAAAGTCATGGTTCAATTCCCAGTCAGAGCACATGCCCGGGTTGTGGGTTTGATCCCCAGTAGGGGACATGCAGGAGGCAGCCAATTAATGATCCTCATCATTGATGTTTCTAGCTCTCTCTCTCTCTCTCCCTCTCCCTTCCTCCTGAAATCAATAAAAAATATATTTTTAAAAATAAAATTCTGCCTTAACCGGTTTGGCTCAGTGGATAGAGCGTCAGCCTGTGGACTCAAGGGTCCCAGGTTCGATTCCGGTCAGGGGCATGTACCTTGGTTGCGGGCACATCCCAGTGGGGAGTGTGCAGGAGGCAGCTGATCGATGTTTCTCTCTCATCGATGTTTCTGACTCTCTATCCCTCTTCCTTCCTCTCTGTAAAAAATCAATAAAATATATATTTTAAAAAAAAAATAAAAATAAAATAAAATAAAATAAAATTCTGCAGCACACCAAAAAATAGATTATATTTTTGGCTGACCTGACAAAAAAATAGGTATAATTTTGATTCGTTCACACTGGATGGCTATTGTGTGTTAGCCGCTGTCATCTTTTCTTTGACGACCTAAGGGAGAAGAGGCCAGGGCCCCTCACTAAATGGTCAGGTGCTGCGTGTTTTAAACATTCTTGCCGCACCCCAGGTTGAACCCCCGAGCAGCAGTCCTATGGCCATGTCTCCGGCCTGCTCATCCTCGCACACCAACCTGTGTCACAGCCACGATGGCAACATCTGGGCTTCCTGCCCTGCTCTCGAATGTAACCCCATCTTCTATCTATTTTCCACCCGGTCTCATTCTAAACCTTTTGTTTTGTTCTCCAGCCAGTTGCTCCTTTTTCCCAGGGTCCCTTGAAGAAGCCCCGCTGTCTGGGGCTTAAGCAGCCCGTTAGATGGAACAGTATCAAAGGCTTTGTGAAAACTGAGATTGTCCATGTTGCATGCATTCCCGTTTTCCAATGTGTCTGTAGGCTGCTCCAAAGTATACAAAAGAGCCAGTGAACTGGGAGAGATAACATCTTTCTACATAAAACCCCCTCACTCTGTCTTCTGGAGGCCAAAACACCCATCTGAGAGGGAGAGAGATGCTTGTCAAGTATGTTCTGAACGCAGGCCAAATATTTGGGTGCTTGGCATCATGTCCACGGCCATCTGGAAGGCTGATACATTTCTCTTCTAGATGCTTCGGTGGTGTGTAGCCAGAGCTTCTGAGTCGTGTTGGAATATCAGCAAATGTGGTTCGCTCAGGGTTAACTAATGGTTAATGAGCCCCTCACAAAGACCACACGTTCAGCCCAAGCCGGTGGGCTCGGTGAATAGAGCGTCGGCCTGTGGACTGGAGGGTCCCAAGTTCAATTTCGGTCGAGAGCACGTGCCCGGGTTGCGGCTCGGTCCCCAGGAGAGGGCATGCAGGAGACAGCCAATCAGTGATTCTCTCTCATCATTGATGTTTCTCTCTCTCTCCCTCTCCCTTCTTCTCTGAAATCAATAAAAATCTATTTTTTAAGAAATCACACATACAATATGTATTCGATCCTCATGAGCATCCTATCGGGTATGTGCTTTTGTTCCTATTTTACAAATAAGAGAAATGGGTCTCAAAGGCTGAGATCACAGAATAAATGACAGACTTCCATGTGAACTGGGGTGCTGACTCCTCATTCAGGCTCTCTCCTTTACAACACAGGAAGAGCACAGGGTCCCGAGCCCAAGATACAAGTTTTCATTCTCAGTAACTCACTCTCCATTGTTACTACTCAAACTGTGGTCCTTGAACCGATAATGCCAGCAATACACATAAGCTTGTTAGAAATGCAGAATCGGGGTCCATTGCTAACCTACAGAATCGGAATTTGCACTCCTTTTTAAAAGATATATTTGTATTGATTTCAGAGAGGAAGGGAGAGGGAGAAAGAGAAACATCAATGATGAGAGAGAAACATTGATTGGCTGCCTCCTGCACGCCCCCTACCAGGGATCAAGCTGGCAACCCGGAATCGAACCCAGGACCCTCCAGTCTGCAGGCCGACACTCTATCCACTGAGCCAAACCTGCTAGGGCAGAATTTGCATTTCAACAAGATCCCCAGTTGATTCCTATGTACATTAAATCCGGAGAAGTGCTGCTCTTCAGTGCTATCAATGTGGAAAGATAATCACCTAGTTCAGTGGTTCTCAACCTTGGCTGCACATGAGAATCACCTGGGAATCTTTTTAAAATCCTGATTTCCGGGCCTCATCCTCCAAAAATTCTGTTTCTTTGTGATGGGGTGGGGCCACGACATGAGTAACAAAGAAACAGAATTTCCAGAGGATGAGGCCCAGAAATCAGGATTGTAAAAAGATTCCCAGGTCATTCTAATGTGCAGCCCAGGTTGAGAACCACTGGCCTAGTTGCTCACTATAACGATGGAATTGGTTCCCTCTGTTACGGGGAAAGGGTGAGTCTATTTGCACTTGCATTCGTATAATTACATTGAACGAGGCTCATGGGATTGCCATTTCGGGACAGGTGGAAGGTTGGGTGTGTATGCTGAATAGTCGAAGAAGTGTTGGTCAGTCGGTCCTTGTTATCCATTTCTATCCCCTCTTCTATTTACTTAGGCTCTGCCATTAGCTGCTCTTATATGACAAGAGGACCAGCTGGAAGTCCAAGCTGAAAGTGAGACAAGGCCCATCGCTCCGATCCGGTGCAGGCTGCCAGCATCAGACAGGCATGAGCGTGTGTGGCTGCCGGCCTCCATCTTCCAGGGTCTGCTCCCCAGCTTCCTGGGTATGAGACAACAGTGACACTTTGTGGCTACAGTGACAGCAGCTTCTAGAATTCCAGATCATGGCTAAAGCGTGTCACTTTGAAATCACCAGTTCAGTGGCAACCCGTGACTTTCACTCCTCGGTCCCTTTCAATCACTTCATTGTCATCTAAATCCCCTTTTTCAAGTCTCTTTATGCCAGAAATAGAGTAAATTTATACTTCCTGCATTAAATTCTGACGGATACAAGAAGGTATTGTACATCCATATGTAAGGATGGTATATATCCACCAAAAAAAATGATACAGCTCTAGAGTTATAATCCTATATAATAAAGAGCTAATATGCAAATAGTTGTCACATCATCACACCATCACGCCGGGGCCAGGGGACCTGAGGCCATGCCCCGCCTGGTGGGGCTTGACAGGGGACCTGAGGCTGCGCCCCCCTCCCTGCGGGGCTTGACAGGTGTGGGGCCGGCTGGGTCTGGGTCTCGGGTGATTTTGAGGCGCGCGCGGGTGGGCGGGGACTTGACTCTGGGTCCCGCAGCATGCCCCAGATGCTGACAGAAAGAGGGAAAGACAGAGAGACAGCAATGTGAGAGAAAGACATCGATTAGTTGCCTTTGCCCTTGACTGAAATCAAACGTGGGACCCTTCAGTCTGCAGGCTGACGCTGTATCCACTGAACCAAACCGGCTAGGGCTACTACCATCTTATAAAGCCTTTAAGACAGTGGTCGGCAAACTGCGGCTCGCAAGCCACATGCGGCTCTTTGGCCCCTTGAGTGTGGCTCTTCCACAAAATACCATGTGTGGGCGCGCATGTACAGTGCGATTGAAACTTTGTGGCCCATGCGCAGAAGTCGGTACTTTGTGGAAGAGCCACACTCAAGGGGCCAAAGAGCCGCATGTGGCTCGTGAGCTGCAGTTTGCCAACCACTGCTTTAAGAGGTTAATGATTGCTAGTAATTAGGAAGGTAACATGGCTACCTTCCGTTTGTATATGGAAAATGAGATTCAAAGGATTCAAGTGTTCTCAAGGTTAAAGAAAGGGCAATTGGGAGGAAACAATGATGTCATGGGTTTTAGATTTACTTTGTTTTTATTTCTTCCACAAAATTTATGTTAACACTCATCACCTTCCTTGGCCTTCCAGAATAATTAGATAACTCAGCCACACTTTTTGCCCCTCAGAACCTAAAAATCTGGTCTAAGCAACATCGATATGGATTTTCAGTGAGACAGATATATATATATATTATATATATGTAATCCCATAAGCTTTACCATGCTCACTTATGAAAGAACTTAAAAATCAGAGCACCATAAGCGGATCCATGATTCTCTCTCATCATTGATGTTTCCATCCCTCTCTCCCTCTCCCTTCCTCTCTCTGAAATCAATAAAAAACTTATTTTTAAAAATCAAAGCACTGTACATTTTGCTGTTTTCATACTCCCCCTGGAAGGCCTGCTGGTCTCAAGTCTGTGAGAAACCTATCTGCAAAATAACCCGTTCTCATTTTTAAATCACTTGAAAATGTTAGTAAGCTAATAAAAGTGAATTAATATTTAGGTCTAGTTGAAATAACACAGTTTAAACAACGAGTAAAAAAATGCATGACTTGTCCCAAGTGCTATTTTACAACATCAGTTTATTATAATCCTAAAAACTGTGTTTTTAAACATTGTTGGGTGAACATTTTTAAAGATTTCCAAAAAAGGGAAGTTTGATAGCACAAATCTATTCGGTCGGAGACACTGTCTTTATAGGGAATCTAGGAGCTTTCTGTTTATAAAATGAATCCAGTATTATTTGTATTGTTTCCTTTGGGATATAAACAAGGGGAAAATGGTAGAAAAGATTCAAGACAGTAAACTATAAAGTTATCACGTTTCATCTATCCATCTTAGCGAGAAGAACCGACGATGTTTATGAGATAGGTGACTTAGATCAGCCACAATCCAGTACAAGAGTTTAGGAAACAGCGGGCTCATGTGACATCCTTAACATTTTTTCCACCGTCAACTGAGGTCAAAGAGGCCACACTAGACATTAAGCAACTCACGAAGCTCCCTCTGAGCAGGCTCTGTTCGCATCTTCTAAATCCTTGCACATGCTCCTTTCCTCTCTCAGTCTCTCTTCCCTTTCAGCACAGTATCTCCTCCAGAAAACCCTTCCATGACCTTCAGACGTGACCTTGCTTGCCCCTTTTTGTGTTCCTCTAACACCCTCTCCTTTCTCTGTCATTCATTACATTATTTTTCTTTGCCGAGTTTGCAAATTGGTCTGTTAGCCATCTAGACCAAGCATGTCAAACTTGCGGCTTGCGGGCCGCATGCAGCACACAATGAATATTGTTGTGGCCCAGCCAATATAACGGTATGTAAGAAACGTTTTAATAAAAATTTCATAACTTAATTTTTACAATATCCTGTTATACATAATTATTAATAACGAACTACAACGTCCGCTGACTGATTACTATAATCACGTTGCATTCATTTCCCTTATGCGTCTTCCATGCAGGCACACCATTTCTCTCCACTAATACTAGCGGCAATGGCCAAGTCATTAGTCTTGGACTGACTTGTTTGGTGTGCGCAACAGGAAATATTTTGTTTTTGGAGAACTCGCTTTCAGACAAGAAAAATGGGTTTATTTGTGTGACGCTTATTAATTTGTGCAGTTATTCAGTGTCTGGTAAGTTAATGTTCAAGAAAAAATATTAACTTTTATTAAAATGTTCTATTATTTTATGTTCATGATTACTCATTTATTTCAGCCCTTTGTACTCAGCAAGTCTCTATAGAAATAGACCTACGTTTCTATGAAAATGGAAGCTTTTGTTTTCTTGTGGCCCACATGCACTTACACTTTGTTTATCTGGCTCATATTAGCCTTTGAGTTTGACATGCTTGGCCTAGACGAGGGGTGGGCAACCCCTGGCACGCGAGCCAAACATGGCACGCCAGTAACTTTTGCTGGCACGCGAAACCCTCTCTTATAATCTTCCATTTACAATTTTTTTCTTAATATCGACTTTATCTTAGATAAATAAATAATTTTACATAACATGTATACATTAAAAAATAAATATTTTTCATCATCATATACTGTGTTTTTGTCGCTCGAATGAATTTTATTATTTCTTCAAGGTTCTTCACATACGTACACCTTAAGAGATATCAAGTGGGCATAACATGTTCTCAAAAAATTAGGGTTGGCACGCAGACAAATTTTGAGTCAGAGATTTTGCTGGTTTTGGCACGCACTCACAAAAAGGTTGCCCACCCCTGGCCTAGACTGTAGTTTCATGAGGCCAGGAATATGCTTTCTTGCTGCTATCTCTTGGTCTCTCCTCTAGTGTGCAGTGCCTACGAACCACTTTTTTAAAAATTTAATCTAAAAAAAAAAAAGAAGAGGATGGATGAATGATCAACATGAGCACACTGCCCGGCCCTCTCTTTCCTGTTCTCAGTGTCTCTCGGTCACTGTGCTTCCCCTCCTAGGACACAAGTCTCTTCCAAACTGCAGAATTTACGTTAAAGGCCCTAACCGGTGTGGCTCAGTGGACAGAGCATCCGACCTGCGGACTCAAGGGTCCCAGGTTCGATTCTGGTCAAGGGCATGTACCTTGGTTGCGGGCACATCCCCAGAAGGGGGTGTGCAAGAGGCAGCTGATCGATGTTTCTCTCTCATCGATGTTTCTAACTCTCTATTCCTCTCCCTTCCTCTCTGTAAAAAATCAATAAAATATATTTTTTTTAAAAAAAAAATTTATGTTAAAGATTTATTCGCAACATAAACATTTGTCCCTGGTGTAAAAGTGCTGCTGGGGAGAAAAGGTACCGGTCTCTTTAAGGCTCAAGTTCTAAGTCGCGCCCACCATAAACTTCAATGTGTCCATTTCAGTATTAGATCAGGCAAATCTGCGTGTCTGGTTTCACACAGTTTTCATAAGTTTGCCTAACCATGCATTCCCGCAGCAAAGTCTTGAAAACAGCGTTCATGGCTAGTTCAGGGGCTTAGATTTGACAAAGCTCATAAGAGATTGAAGGAGCAGAATATAGTAGATGATGATGATGATGACAAACAATTATGTGCCAGGCACGATTCTAAGTACTTTTCAGTATATTATCACTTAACCTTCTCAGCAATCCTCTGAGTTACATATGAATATCCCACTCGATTGATCAATGAGGAGATTGAGATGTGTGCGCACACACACTTGCACACACACACACACACACACACATATTACATAAAATATGGAACCAAACGACCTAGGTTGGAATAGTTTCTACCACCTGCCGCCTCTATGTGCCTCTTATTTTTTTTAATTAAATTGATTGGCGTGACATTGGTCAACATGAACATATATGTTTCAGGTGTGGGTTCCTATGTGACAAGATCTGCATATTGCACCATGTGCCCACCACGCAGTCAAATCTTCTGTGACCTTATATTAGGACCCCCCTCACCTCCACCCCCTTCCTCACGCCCCCTTCCTCACGCCCCCTACGGGGGATCGAGCCCACAACCCGGGCATGTGCCCTGACCGGGAATCGAACCGTGACCTCCTGGTTCATAGGTCAATGCTCAACCACTGAGCCACGCCAGCCGGGCCCCTTTAAAATTCTTACACCAAACTTCAATTAAGCTTGAAAGAGTTCTTGGCATTTGGAGACATACATTATTACATATTTAGGTCAGTGGTTCTCAACCTTGGCTGCACATTAGAATCATCTGGGAATCTTTTTAAAAATCCTGATTTCCGGGCCTCATCCTCCGGAAATTCTGTTTCTTTGTTACTGGGTAGGGCCCCAACATGAGTAACAAAGAAACAGAATTTCCGGAGGATGAGGCCCAGAAAGCAGGATTTTAAAAAAGTTGTGGGGATAATTCAATCTGAATCTGTAAAGGGCCTAGCACAGTGCCCAGCACAGCGCGAACACTTCACAAACCTTGATAAACTACTGAGGAAATCAAAGAAGAAATCCGCAGCCCCTGCCATGTAGGAGCTGGCCAGGCCCTCACAGTCCCCCGCCCAGCAAATGAGTGACAGCTGCTTCTTTGCCAATGACAGTGTCAGAGCCAGTCTAGTGTCCTCCGAGGTAAGGGACTCAAATACCCAATCAGAAAATCCCCTCTTCCTGGCCACATCCAGCCCGGAGCTCAAGCCCGCCCCAAATCACCTAACGGAAGTCGGGGTTCTCTAATAAATACTCTCTCCCCCCTCATGGATGTCCCATAGTTCCCCGAGGCGTGCCCTCTCCCTGGCTGCAGGGTGCAATACTCCAGCTTGCTCCACCCAAGCTGAGCAAGATGCTCAACCAGTGAGCCACACGGGCCGGGCAGTTTTTCATCAGAATATTCATTAACCACAAACACATTCTTAGAATGTAGGTCTGCATTTCACTGAAGACCAAAGCAAGCAAGAAAAAGTATCCAGTTGTAAGGTCAAAGGCATAAGGTCATAGACCAGTGATGGCGAACCTTTTGAGCTCAGCGTGTCAGCATTTTGAAAAACCCTAACTTAACTCTGGTGCCGTGTCACATAGAGAAACTTTTTGATATTTGCAACCATAGTAAAACAAAGAC
>NW_005370542.1:2331809-2335763 GCF_000412655.1 Myotis brandtii
TCTCTCTCATCGATGTTTCTAACTCTCTATCCCTCTCCCTTCCTCTCTGTAAAAAATCAATAAAATGTATTTAAAAAAAATAAAAATAAAAATAAAATGAATAAATGCCATTTAACAAAGAAAAATCAACCAAAAAAATGAGTTCGCGTGTCGCCTCTGACACGCGTGTCATAGGTTCGCCATCACTGCCATGGGTCATTCCAATGCATAAACCAGTTGTTCCAGAAAGTCACTGACAGTTTGCTCCTCACACACGAAGGAGATACCAATGGAAACCGCATCCTAAGTGGCCAGTAGGCGAACCGTTCATCCCCAAAGCCTACTGGAGCCGGACTCGGTGGGAAGTGCTATTTCAAATGCACCCTCCCTTCTCTCCTCCTGTCCAGGGAACAGTGCATTCTCGCCCAGAGAGAGCCATCTCCCCATGTCCCCGAAGGCAGCAGGAGAGAGCAGCCCGGCACAAGGAGCCTTGTCCCGCACAGAAGGGAAGACTGTGCTCAGAGCAAGAAGGGCTGGAGTCGGCAGCTGGGTTTAGCAGTGAGTGAGCCGGGAGCTCAGCAAAGTACCGAGGCCCCAGGGGGTGCCCCCCCGGCCCTGATGCGCTGGCTTCCTGGTGCCCAGGGGGCTGCAGCAGCTCCCCCCCTTCCCACGTGGACTGGAAGCCCAGAGAGAAAGGGGAGAGTCTGTACCACATGGACCTCTGGTCCAGGGAGAGAGGAAGGCCCCCTGCCCTGCTCTGCCCCCCTGGATCCGCAACATGTTGGCACCAAAATTCTAATGTTTAGCAACAGGTTTGGTTTTGAATCCTCACCCGCGGAGACTTTTCTGTTGATTTTGAGGGAGAGTGGAAGGGAGAGGGAGAGACAGAGAGAAACATGAATGTGAGAGAGACACATCGATGGGCTGCCTCCCTCAGGAGCCTGCAACCAAGGTAGGTGCCCTTGACCGGAATGGAACCCGGGACTCTTTGGTCCGCAGGCTGATGCTCAATCGGACCCATGGTCGGCAAACTGCGGCTCGCGAGCCACAGGCGGCTCTTTGGCACCTTGAGTGTGGCTCTTCCTAAGCCTTAGGAGTACCCTAATTAAGTTAATAACAATGTACCTACCTATATAGTTTAAGATTAAAAAATGTGGCTCTCAAAAGAAATTTCAATCATTGTACTGTTGATATTTGGCTCTGTTGACTAATGAGTTTGCAGACCACTGCTCTATCCAATGAGCCAAACCGGCCAGGGTGGCCACAGGTTTTAATAGTTGCCCAGGTGTATACTCAGAAGCCAGCCCTGCTGCGTTAGCCTAACCAAGTCTCACCCCGGCCTGACCTCTTGCAGGAGGTCTCCTCGGAGAGCTTGGGAGGGCAAACACCTGAACAAAATTGGGGCCCAACCAGCAGCCACAGGGGAGCAAGTAACTAGACCTGCCACGTGGACGCCTTGCTATGGAGAAGGAACCGCTGCAGGTCAGCTACCCACTAGGTGGCGACCTCCACTGAGAAATAAAGATGTGTGCGCCCTAGCCGGTTTGGCTCAGTGGATAGAGCGTCGGCCTGCGGACTCAAGGGTCCCAGGTTCAGTTCCGGTCAAGGGCATGTACCTTGGCTGCGGGCACATCCCCAGTATGGGGTGTGTAGGAGGCAGCTGATCGATGTTTCTAACTCTCTAGCCCTCTCCCTTCCTCTCTGTAAAAAAATCAATAAAATATATTAAAAAAAAAAAAGTTGGGTTATAACCGATTTGCCCTGGCCGGTTTGGCTCAGTGGATAGAGCGTTGGCCTGCAGACTGAAGGGTCCCAGGGTTCGATTCCTGTCAAGGGCACATGTCTGATTGGTGGGCTCGATCAATGGTTCTGTCTCATCATTGATGGTTCTATCTCTCTCTCCCTTTCCCTTCCTCTCTGAAATCAATAAAGAACATGAAATAAAAAAAAAATGTCCTGTGGACTTAAAAATGTATACAGGGTGAAAAAAATGTATACAAAGTAGGTTTACAGTTGTGAGTACATGAAACAGAGTTTATTCTTATATTATTAATTATTGTATTATTTTCCATACAAACCTTATATTATTTATTGTATTATTTTCCATACAAACAACTATCAACCTACTTTTGCTTGATCTGTGTGACCTAATTATCAGCTGCAGAGTCCTATAAATGTCCATTAGCTCAAGTCTATTAAGTCTTTTATTCAAATCTTCCTTCTTTACTAATAATCTACTTGATATATTAATTATCAAGAGGTATATTAAAATATTAAGGCTGTCCATTTAAAAAAAAATAAAAAAAGATTGGATGGCTCTCTATCCTCTAATCCCCCCCGCAAAAACTCGAAAATGAGAGGGAACAAAACATAAACTTCAGCTCAAGACTGTTACATTAATTAAACAAGGAAGGTTTGACCCTGAGGCGGCTCTATTGTCCCAGAGGCCTAGCAAGCAAACCAAAATCTATCAAGATTACCAGATTACCATAGCCAAACGCCGAGAACACCCCATCACAAACAGCCAACTGGCCTGCCGCTGCCCCAATCCATCGTTCCTTCCTTCCTTCCTTCCTTGCCACGCTTTCCTCTGGCTCCTGTCCATACAGCCTTCAACTTCCGGGTTGAAGCTGTCCAATCTGAATCAATTTTTGCGCAAATAAACTCTAAACATGGTTCATATGCCTCCATTTCTCTTTTAGCAGCTCCGGCGTCAGAACGGGGACCCGAAGGGGACTCCCCCCAAGCCCCCCAACAGCCTCAGGAACAAGGAGCAAGAGCACAGGTACCTGCTGAGCCCTGGAGCGTGGCCTTCTCGCTGCCGCTGGAGATGCGGGCAAGTCCGTCTCGGGTCCTGGATCCCAGCGCCCCAGCGCCCCGGCCTCCGTGTTAGGAGCTGGCAGACTTTATCTGAGCATCTTTCCGGATCTGGTCCAGAAACTGCCAGGAATTGTTGCAGAAGAGCAAAGAAATACCAAGCCCGCTTCTTAGAGAAAGGGAGGGACCCCGTCTATTCACACTAGTGAACTCCGGGAACCATTTCCAAATCAGAGTGAAGAAACACGCAGAGGGCTTGCTTTTTATAACCTTCTGGGGTCATTGTCTTGCAGGTATGGTTCCGCCCCCTTTTGTGGGCTTTCAAGAAGGCCCCCAGGTGTTGGGGATCCCCAGGCCATATCAGATGATCTGTGCTGGGGCCAGCTATAACCACCTGCCCCCCCCCCCCAGGGCAATGCATTGTTCACAGTTTTTATGGCCTGACACGCCTTGCAAGACCAGTTTCCTCCTCAGAATTGGGCTGGTTCCGAATGGAAACCAAGCCGGAGCTGGGGAGAGTCTGCGTCCCTCTTAGAACCTGGAACCGGGGCGTGGGAGGCCTCAGGTGAATACAATTTTGCTTTAAGATTGAACAAGTAGGGCTTGGTGCTTGAGAGTTGACCTATGAACCAGGAGGTCACGGTTCGATTCTTGGTCAGGGCACATGCCCGGGTTGCAGGCTCGATCCCTAATGTGGGGCCTGCAGGAGGCAGCCGATCCATGATTCTCTCTCATCAATGATGTTTCTCGCTCTCCCTATCCCTTCCTCTCTGAAATCAATAAAAATATATTAGGAAAAAAAAAAGGTTGAACAAGTGGACCAAGCATGTCAAATTCAAAGGCTAACATGGGCCAAATAAACAAGGTTTAAGTTTATGTGGGCCGCAAACGAACAAAAGGGTGGAGAGCGACTAGTGTTTGGACAGGTTCAAGCCTTGGACTGAGGAGAAGGCACAGTCCTCTCACAGCCACGAGCCACGTACAAGTCCCAGCTTGGAGGGCAGAGCCCTCCCGGCACAATGATAGCCAACAGCTGTAGTTGTGAGCTTGAGCCTATGGTCCGAACACATGGCCCCACGTGCCTGAGTGATGTGGGCTTGATAGAGTTCAGGTGCATGGAGTTGAGTAGGATTGAAACCCACGAGAATGTTGTAAACA
>NW_005370542.1:2335856-2339915 GCF_000412655.1 Myotis brandtii
AGCGTCCCACCCAGACCCAGCTTTCTTCTCTTGTCTGTCTTTTCTCCATCCTTCACCGCCCCCTCTCAGGGTCACCGAACCTGGCTGAGCTGGCGCGGCACATAAGGTGCCCAATGTGGGGCTGAGTATGCCATGGCCGTGCCAGCCCACCACACAAAAGCTTCCATTTTCATAGAAACATAGGTTTTATTTCTTCCATAAAGTACTGAGTACAAAGGGCTGAAATAAATGAGTCATCATTAACATAAAATAATATTTTAATAAAATTATTATTTTTTCTTGATCATTAACTTACCAGACACTGAGTAACTGGACAAATCAATAAGCCTATTTTTCTTCTCCAAAAGCAAAGTATTTCCTGTTGCGCACACCAAACAAGTCAGTCCAAGACTAAGGACGTGGCCATCGGCTGCTAAAATATTCGCTACTATTAGTGGAGAGAAAGAGTGTGCCTGTGCATAAGGCACGTAAGGGAAATGAATGCAACACGATGATAGTAATCAGTCATTAGTGAACCTTGTAGTTTGTCATTAATAATTATGCATAACAGCCCTAACCGGTTTGGCTCAGTGGATAGAGCGTCGGCCTGCGGACTGAAAGGTCCCAGGTTCGATTCCAGTCAAGGGCATGTACCTTGGTTGCAGGCACATCCCCAGTAGGAGGTGTGCAGGAGGCAGCTGATCGATGTTTCTCTCTCATGGATGTTTCTCTCTCATTGATGTTTCTAACTCTCTATCCCTCTCCCTTCCTCTCTGTAAAAAATCAATAAAATATATTTAATAATAATAATGCATAACAGGATACTGTAAAAATCAAGTTATGAAATTTTTATTGAAACATTTCTTACATACTGTTATATTGGCTGGGCCGCAAGCCTGGAACAGGGGTGTGTGAGGCCTCAGGTGAATATACTTTTGCTTTAAGGTTGAACAAGTAGCCTAACCTCACCAAAGACCATGGTGACCGGCGGTGGAGAACTGGTAACCGTCTTAAATCACCTCGTCCGTTTCCCAGGGGCCTAGAGAACACGGGGTCTCGGCCAGCCACTCCCTCTCAAGGGCAGAGGGCACAGGACTGTGCCATCTGCACAGTTTCTGGGGACCCAGATGGGACCCGATGGGACCCCACTCACTCCAGAGCCGACCTCCTGGGCCAACTGGCCGGAGCCAGCGGGGGACAAGGACTCTGGCCCCAGTCGCTCCGGCCTCTGCCTGGGGCCCGGCCAGAGGGGAGATGGCACGGTGCCCACCTTCCCAGGGCCAGAGGGGCCGGAAACAGCATCGGGCAGTGATCCTTTCCCTCCCAGGGGCAGTGAGTGCCTTCTCGGGGTGTCCTTTGAACTTGGCTTGGCCACCGTCAGGTTAGGGCCCCCCAAGACCGCTGGATAGAAATCGGGTGGCACCCCGTTCGTGGCTGGATGTGGCTGGGGGGGCATGTGGGCTGCTCTCAGTTCACAGCCAGGGCCCTGCTGCCGGCTGCCAGCTCTCAGGGGAACTGCCCAAGTCTTTCCTCCCGTCATCTCTGGGAGCCGCGCTGCATCTTGGGATTATCTTCAGTAAATAACAGCTAGTGTAAGTTTGTCGTTTTCATTAAAAGAGGCATTAAACCTAATATTTGTATTCTCCCTACGTTTACCAACAGCTCACTTGCTCTCCTACAGAATTTGTCAGCAAGAAAGACAGCGGAAGATGCTGTGTAAGGTCTGCAGCCAGCAGCCCGTCCGATGGGCACAATGAGCTTGGAGACATAGGAACAAGATGAATGACGAGGTGAACAGCAAAAACAATTCTGCCACGGACCTGATGTCATAACCCACCAGTTTCACAATGGGGCAAGAGCAGCTTAAGTCTGCTGGTGACAGAGCAGCGCTGATACCAAATTTTTAGTCATTCAATCGTGTATGAGAGGATGGGATTACGAAATTAATTCAAAAAAGCCGCCCTAGCCAGTTTGCTCAGTGGATAGAGCCCCGGCCTGCCGACTGAGGTGTTCTGGGTTCCATTCCAGTCAAGGGCACATGCCCAGGTTGTAGGCTCGACCCCCAATAGGGGGCGTGCAGGAGGCAGCCCATCAATGATTCTCTCTCATCATTGATGTTTCTCTCTCCCTCTCCCTTCCTTTCTGAAATCAATACAAATATATTTTTAAAAAATTAAAAATATTGCCCAGCTGGCATGGCTCAGTGGTTGAGCGTCGACCTATGAACCTGGAGGTCACGGGTTCGGTTCCCAGTCGGGGCACATACCCGGGTTTCGGGCTTGATTCCCAGTGTGGGGCGTGCAGGAGGCAGCCTATCAATGATTCTCTCTCATCATTGATGTTTCTCTCTCTCTCCCTCTCTCTTCCTCTCTGAAATCAATACAAATATATTTTTTAAAATATTAAAAAGAGAAACTTCCTCTTTGGAGCTTTTCTGACACTGTCCCTCCTCCCAGAGACGTAAGCACCTGTCTGCTCTCCAGGGCACCAGCTCCATCAGAGCACACAGCGGGCTCGCCTTTCCTGAAATGTGTGCTCTTGGAGGCCAGGGCTCATATGTGTTCTGTGTGTGTCTAGCATCCAGCACACGGAGGCTCAATAAATATTTGTTGAATGAATGGCGGGCAAGGAGAAATGGTTGAGGAACATTAATCGCAAGCCTTTACACAGCACGTGTGTTTTGCCAGGCACTACGCAAAGGCATGTGCACTGCATCGACTGGTCTCTTCTTAACACAACCCCAGGAAAGAAAACTGGCTCTGGCCCGTGTGGCTCAGTGGGTTGGGTGTCGACCTGTGCACTGAAGGGGCTCGGGTTTGATTCTGGGTCAGGGCACAGGTCCAGGTTGCCGGCTCCATCCCGGTTGGGGTGCAAGAGGGGGGGCAGCTGATCCATATTTCTCTTTTGCATCAGTGTTTCTCCCTCCCTCTCTTCCTCTCTTTCTGAATTGTTTTAAAAAATAACATATTTAAAAATAAATAAATAAATGTCAGAAAACCACCTCACCGAGAGACTAATCACTTGTCCAAGGTCACAAGCTATTAGATGGGACAGGGTCTCACGGTCCGGGCAGTTCTAAATGTTATTGCCAAATATTGTTCTTCTAAAGCAGTGGTTCTCAACCTGTGGGTCACGACCCCTTTGGCGGTCAAACGACCCTTTCACAGGGGTCGCCTAAGACCATCCTGCATATCAGATATTTACATGACGATTCATCACAGTAGCAACATGACAGTTAGGAAGTAGCAACGAAAATAATTTTATGGTTGGGTCACAACATGAGGAATTGTATTTAAAGGGCCAGAAGGTTGAGAACCACTGTGAATCTAAATGTTAAAATGTAGCACAGTATCTGGCAGATGCAGCAGTACACAGGATGAGCTTGACGGGTTCTCAACTGGATACATGTAGCCACCTGGGTACATGTAGCCAACGGCAAGGAAACAATTCAGGGAGGCAGAGCCTTGCATGTGAATCCCTCTCTCCTTAACTTGCTACAAATAAATAAAACTACTTTGTGACAACAACGCCTCATTCTTGAACACTGAACCCCTTGAGTTTGGTAACAAAACTAGGAAGTGACAAGTGTGGGACTCCGTGCCAGAGCCCACCCCGTGTTTTTTACCTCTACACCCAAGAGGAAAAAGAAGGCTCCACCCGCATTAGAGATGGAGACCTCTAGCGGCTGCTGATCTGGAGGAGGGCTGCAAGGGAGGCTGCCACTGATGGGATTTGTCGCTTTTAGGGTCCGAAGGCTTCTGCATTCTTGGACTTTTTAGGGGGACAAGGGCAAAGGCTTTGCCTAAGGTCCTTGAGTCAAGGACATACGAAGGGGTGAAAATGGAGAGAAACAAAAGAATCTAAAGCAGCAGTTCTCAACCTGTGGGTCGCAACCCCATTGGCGGTCGAACTACCCTTTCACAGGGGTCGCCTAAGACCATCCTGCATATCAGATATTTACATGACGATTCATAACAGTAGCAACATTACAGTTATGAAGTAGCAACGAAAATAATTTTATGGTTGGGTCACAACATGAGGAACTGTATTTAAAGGGCCAGAAGGTTGAGAACCACTGAT
>NW_005370542.1:2340032-2341094 GCF_000412655.1 Myotis brandtii
CTGATCGATGCTCTCTCATCGATGTTTCTAACTCTCTGTCTCTCTCCCTTCCTCTCTGTAAAAAATCAATAAAATATACTTTAAAAAAAAAAAAAAAAATAAAGGGCCAGAAGGTTGAGAACCACTGAAAGTCTTGCCTGAAAGGTTAGTCTGAAGAGGAAATCTCCATTCACCAGCCAGAAAAAGAAAAAGGCTAATGTTTCAGTTATGGTTTAGCTACAACATGCAATGACTTGTGCCCCAGAACTCCCCCTGCCATGTATGGGGAACCTCACCATGAAGATCTCAACCCTGATAAACCACAACCTGAGGAGGAATTATGGTTCCAGTTCTGGCTTCTCCACTGTATTATGTGACTGTCTTCCCCTAACCTCTCCCTCCTCCGTTAACCCTTCTTCTGGCCAATGGACCTATCACTCACCCAACTCATTTTGTCCCCAAAATCTGTAAGTCTCCCAAGATTCCTTCTCTCTCCCACTTCACATCCAATTGGTTACTGAGTTTTGTGGATCCTATTTCATAAATCGGTAGTCTGTTCATTCATTGAATATTTATTGTGTGCTAGGAGTATGCAATGAGGAACTGAAGGGGTTCCCCAGACCCGCCCTGCCCCCTTCAAGGAGCTGAGCATCTGAGAGAGGGCATTTTGCAAAGGAAAACCTGCTGCTGAGCAGTAAGTCAATGCAAGAAATGGATAGAGAGAGAGCTGGGAGGGGACGCTGGGGGGGGGGGCCGTATATGACTCATCTAGGGAAGCTTTTGGACTTTCCTCGTGGCCATGTGCAACCTGAGAGGTGAAGGATGTGTACTGGAAAGCCAGTCGTGGGGAGGCAAGTGCCCATTTCTGGAGGCAAGAACAGAGCTCCTCCCTAACCGGTTTGGCTCAGCGGATAGAGCGTCGGCCTGCAGACTGAAGGGTCCCAGGTTCGATTCCGGTCAAGGGCATGTACCTGGGTTGCGGGCACATCCCCAGTAGGAGATGTGCAGGAGGCAGCTGATCGATGTTTCTCTCTCATCGATGTTTCTAACTCTCTATCTCTCTCCCTTCCTCTCTGTAAAAAA
>NW_005370542.1:2342777-2343142 GCF_000412655.1 Myotis brandtii
TACCAGCCTCGCAGTACGTCCCACCATTAGGGTTCTCAACGTGTTGGAGAAGGCAGACCCTGAGGGAGCAACTTTGAGAGCTGGGGGTTGGGAAGCCATGCTGCTGGAAGCCGAGACTGAAGATGTTAAGGGCCCGGTAGACTCATGACTCAGGCCCACTGCTCGCCGCTGTCACTGCGGGCCCCAGGCCTGCCACCTGCTGGGCCTTGCCCAGGTTGGCCTTAGCGCTTGATTCACTCCCTCCCCACCCTTCGCCACCCCTCCACCCTCTCGGCCCAAAGCCACTGCCCATCTGGACCCGACTCGGGCCCCCAGGTCCTCCTCCAGGGGCCAGACGTGGCGACGCGCAGCTCCGCAGAGGTGGC
>NW_005370542.1:2343792-2350014 GCF_000412655.1 Myotis brandtii
GTCTGAAAGGTCGCGAGGTTTCGCGAGGTTTTCGCCGTGCGTCGATTTGCGTAAGTGACCGCAGCGTGGGCTGTGTGTCCAGGAGACCGCTCACGGAATGGCGCCTTAAGTCCTTTCGTCCTGCGCGGAGCGCCTCGTGGGCTCCCCTGTGACACAGACACCGACCGACTCAGGTCCTAAGCCACAGCGCTGCCTGTCGACTCGCGACGTCATTGTCCCGGGGCCTCAGTCGTGCTTGGGACCCTCCCGTAGGGTCCAAGGGCTAGGTTGACCCAGTGTTACTTTCCCTCAGGGCCTTTAGGTTTTCAATCTCCAAGTCGCACCCCCTGCCCATCAGGGGGCTCGCGGGGGACTGAGCCCCATCTGTAGCCCCTCAGGTCGGACGGCGAGAGGGAGTGGGCATCGCAGTCTGGTGGTGGGGTTGGCCCGGGGTCCCAGGTGCGTCCGAGCAGCGCTGCCCATTGGGGGACTTCCCAAGACCCCGGGTTCTGTGAGTTATATTTTAGGGTTATGCCCCGGAAACCCTTGTCTCTGATTTCCCTCCTCCTTCCCCGCCATGAGTATCCCCTGGGGTGACACGCCCCATCATTTGCCCCAGATGTTCCCTCTGGGGACACAGTGGAGCTGGAGAGACTACAACTCCCAGAGGTCTCAGGCTGCAGCTCTCTTGTCTGGCCAGGACTCTGCTTTACTGACAAGTTGGCTGGCCAATGGCTTTAAAAGACGCACCCAGTCCCACACTCAGAGACCAATCACGGGGAGTTTGGAGGGATGTTTCCTTTTTTGAGGCATCCAGTCAGGAAAAAAATGGAATTGAAAGGAAAAATGTTTCAGCACAGCTCGCGGTCTAAAAAAGGAGCGAATACTTCCTTTTCTTTTCAAAAAAGGTCTATGATCTAGTTTTCCTGATCTAGCTTCCGGTGTTCTGTATATTCAATCATTTGTGGACAATATTTTCTGGTTTCAGATTGTGGATGTTATTGTTGGGAAAGACGAAAAAGGCAGAAAGATTCCAGAATATCTAATCCATTTTAATGGTTGGAACAGAAGGTGAGTGTATTTGTTAGATCTGGCTGAAAATTGATCATCTTTGCAGCACAGGAACCTGGGGTTTTGTTAAGTTTTGGAAACACTTGTAGAAAAGTTTCATGTCCAGTTTTTGCTTTTTGAAATCAAACTTTGCCTATGCAGAAGAATGATAACTTTTAAGTTGATTATATTTGAGTTCTCTATGGGTAATTCTGGAAGCCCCAGTTGCTTCTATGGCTAAATGAGTTCCTTTTTCAGTTTATTTGCATTTTTGGTGGCTTTAAAATATTTAAATCGTTTTCCAAAATGTAAGTAATTCTGGGACACTTCTGTTCCTGTGAGGTGCTGTTGGCATTTGTTTTATAGCGAATTAAAATACTGAATTTTCTATCCTTTTTTGTTTGTTTTGTAGCTGGGATAGGTGGGCAGCTGAAGATCATGTCCTGCGAGATACCGACGAAAATCGGAGATTACAGCGGAAACTGGCAAGAAAAGCTGTAGCTCGCCTGTGAGAATACAACAATCCTGACAAATGTGTTTTCTCTTAATGTGTAGAATTTTTAGGCTATAACAGTAAACATATGACAAGCATGGCTTATTATGCAATTGGACGTACTAAAAATGTGTTCGCAAAGAGTGTCTGTGTTGTATTGTAAATAACTGCTGTGTTTTCCAAGGAGATGTTGTATATATGTAATAATCTGAAGTGGAGATCACCGTTTATGTTCTACAGCTTAATTATTTGTCGGGTGCTTAAGAATCTTTGTTGTTCTATCTTGTTTTTTTACCTTGAGACCCTTATCAGTCAACATCAAAATTTATTTCAGTCGTGTGTTTTTTTGTTTGTTTGTTTTCCAGAAGCACAGGAAGAAAGAAGAAGCGCTGCCGATTGCCTGGTGTCGATTCTGTCTTAAAAAGCCTCCCCGTTGAAGAAAAAGATAAAAGTGATGAGAACTGTGAGTGGCCTGAGTTATTTTGTTATTTTCTCTGGTTAAATGAACTTTTACCGCCCGGCCAGCATGGTTCAGTGGTGAGCGCCGACCTATGAACCAGGAGGTCACGGTTCGATTCCCGGTCAGGGCACATGCCCGGGTTGCAGGCTCCATCCCCTGTAGGAGGCGTGCAGGAGGCAGCCGATCCATGATTCTCTCTCTTCATTGATGTTTCTCTCTCTCCCTCTCCCTCTCCCTTCCTCTCTGAAGTCAATAAAACTATATTTAAAAAATAATAATAAAAGAACTTTCACCTACTTCTTTTATACTGCAGGACTGAGGGGGAGGAATCATTGAAATTACACAGGGAAAGGTTTTTAGCTCATTACATACGATATTTGCCCCTTTCGATTTTGACAAGTAAGTTAGCAGTCGTTAAGTTCATAATTCGTCCTCATCAGACATGCTTCTGATCGCTGCCTGCTCGGCCAGTGTCTATACTCATCCCTCAGGAGTCCATTCTTATGGTACCTCCTGGGCCTGGGTCTGGGCCTGGGCCTCACTTTCCAACGCAGCAGGTAACCGTGGGATCCTAGATGACTAAACACTTTCAGATCATTGTCTTTATTTTTCTTTTTTAAAATATATTTTTATTGATTTCAGAGAGGGAGAAAGATAGAAACATCCATGATGAGAGAGAACCATGGATCGGCTGCCTCCTGCACACCCCCTACCGGGGATTGAGCCACAGCCGGGGCATTCTGCCCTGACCCGGAATCAAACCCGGGACCCTTCAGTCCACCGCAGACTGACACTCTATCCACTGAGCCAAACCGGCTAGGGCTCAGATCATTTTCTTGGGTGTGTTTTGCATTCATTGAAATCGGTGTTATGTTTTTCCAAATAAATTTCCATTCTGAAAGGTACGATGTTTGCATTCAGCATTTAAAATATATGTAGGACTGCAGTTGGTGGATACCGGCAGTAGGACACATCCCACCCTAAGGACCTGGAAGAGCTGGGGAGGTGGCTAACCCAGGCTTGCTTGGTGTTTGTGTCTCACCTAGCTGTAAGCACTTCCTCTGGTGACAGCAGTGAAGAAAAGGATGGCGCAATAAGTGAAGAAAGTGACATTGAAGAAAAGACTGAAGTGGTAAAGGTTTCATTGTGCAAACTCTTTGGTGTTGATTTTAGTGGTAGAACTCTCCAGTCGTGAATCATTTGGTAAAAGTACATTTTTAACCAAATATTCTAAAGTCGCACTTCATATTTAAGGGAAAGTAACTCGTTTATAGTCACCGGATGGCCCTCTCAGTGGCTCTTTACAGCCATAAAGTATTTGCACAAGTCATAGTGACCTGTTACTTTTCAATGACATTGCGAACTTGACTGTTACAATGGTGACTATTTCTAAATGCTGTGTATCAGTTTAGCATCTCCTGCCTGCCTTCCGTCCTACTTGTGAAATGAAATGCGGAGAAAAGAAAGCATTTGCAATGCGGTTAGTGGCCTAAAACGAGCGAATGTGGCCTTTCATGCACTTTTCATCAGAACACGTATCATTACCGGGGTACATGTGGAGGATTAACTGGCTTTGTATCATAGAGGCTTTCAAGTGTTCGTCCTCTGGACATGGTCTCTCCTCCTGTTTCAAGACGTTTTAAAAATACGCAATTTTAATGTCGCAGAAGGGACAACTGGAGCCGCGCAGGAAAAGGGCGATGGACGAAAGAGCAATCACTATAGACATCCCCGACGTTCTGAAGAAGAAGCTGGAGGACGATTGCTACTACATCAACAGGAGGAAACGGGTACGCATGGGCGTCGGATAGAACGTAATCCCAGAGTCCAATCCTTGAGAACCCTGGGGCGATGAAACTTCCATGGTAAGGTGTGGACCGAGTCAGGTCTCAAAGTTATCTGACAGTAGCGCCCTGCTGCTGATGGAATTCAAGTGTGCACGGTCTTGCCCAGCCTGGCTGCCCGGGTGAACCCTCTGAGAGCTTTGCAAAGACCGGATGCCTGGGCTTGCACTCAGAGGGTAAGCGCCCATGGGCTGTGTGGTGGGGGTGGCTGTGGAGCTAGTCTGCGAGGCTCCCCAGGTGATTCTGATGGCTAACAGGAGACTCGCTGCTCGCATTCATTTAAAAAATGAATGCTGTAATGTACAGGGTGCTCTGATGGTACACAAAAACCCATCCGAGAGCTTCAAAGTGTATTTATTTCAAAGTGCGATTGAAACTTTGTGGCCCATGCGCAGAAGTCGGTATTTTGTGGAAGAGCCACACTCAAGGGGCCAAAGAGCCGCATGTGGCTCTCGAGCCGCAGTTTGCCCATCATGGGAGTAGGTGGCCAATCCGGTGGGATGTGTGCGGCAGCTGGGTCTGTTTTTGTTGACAGTTAGTGAAACTTCCGTGCCAGACCAACATCATCACGATCTTGGAATCGTACGTGAAGCATTTCGCGATCAATGCAGCCTTTTCCGCCACTGAGCGGCCCCGGCATCATCACGCCATGTCCCAAGCCAGCATGAATGTGAATTACATCCCAGCAGAAAAGAAGTGAGTGGGAGAGGGGGGCTGGCATGGGATGGTTCTCTTCTTGTGTATCAGAGAAGTGACTGTTACTTAGAAGAGGTAACACTGTCTCCATTTCAGTATTATGAATTCGTTTAACATGTCACTTAATATGCAACTTAGTATCAAAATGTTCTTTTTTTTTTTTTTAAATGTTCAATAACTGCATCTGGTCTGGATGCAACACCAGGACCAGTTTGTGCAGGGATCTGATTTCTGGAGGTAACTTTGTTTCGTGAGAAGCACCAGAAGGGGCAGGGAGGATTTAATCAAAGCCTGTTTACAAACAGGCCTTTATTCTGGCCTGAGTAACTGGCCCCGTGGTCTGCCTCGGCGCATGCGTCTCAGCCGGATGGAGTAGAGTTGGACAAGTAGAGTGTTCAAGTTCACACAGGGGTGAGGCATTCATGGGTCCCGCCCCTTCCGCTTGGGCTCCTTGTGGGGCAGTGAGCGCACTCGTGTGTTCAGGGTTGTAAGTTAAAATCTCTACAGACGCCCTGCACTTTCTATCATAAGCCCACTGTTCCTATTTAATTCTTGGTTGTTGTTGGCCTCTAGATTCATTTTATTCCTCAGGTGTGTGGGTGTAATATACAGTGTTTAAAACTCTGCCTTATTAAAAACGTACCACCTCATTGTGACCGTTGGGCAAGTTCTGTGTCTTGCATCACTGAGCGCTTCCTTTTCATCCTTCCAGCGTGGACCTTTGCAAGGAGATGGTGGACGGATTAAGAATAACCTTTGATTATACTCTCCCCTTGCTCTTGCTGTACCCATACGAACAAGTTCAGTATAAAAAGGTGACTTCGTCCAAATTTTTTCTTCCCATTAAGGAAAGTGCCACCAGCAGCAGTAGGTAAGTCCCAGCATGGGGACCGTGGGTGGATGTTGAGCGGCTCTCCCCGTTCCCCAGAACAGTGGAGTGAGGGGAGCACGGCCTGAGGGGTAGGAGATGGGGGTCTGAGCGTAGCTCCCTCGCTTGCTGGTGGTGGGGCTCCGGGGGGAGAGCATGGCCTCCTGGAGCAGTTACTATTCCGCGAGGAGGCTTGTGAAGGGCCAGCCACCCGTGGCCTTCAGTCAAGGCTCCTTCCCTTCTGCGGGGCTGTGTCACCGCGTGCGCCCCGTCGCAGACCAAGTGCGCCCACGTCTCTCTCTCTGGAGGGAAACCAAAGGCCCCCTGCCTACCGTCTCTCCCATCTGCACACGCTGCTGCTGCTCCCTCGTGCCTCTCCTGCGTGGTCTGTCTCGCGATGGCCACTCGTCCGTCCCCTCCTGCCTGCTCACCCCCTGCCTTTGCCCCCTCCCCGCCGAGGGCACCGCCAGCTCCCCCTGGCCACGCTGTGCTCTGCGCGGCCACCATTCCCTTCATCCCTCCTCCCTTCGTGGCTCCTGGCTCTCTCGCTGCCTCGTGATGTCTTCTCTCAGCCTGTCTTCCTTTCCTGTTGCTGTCGCCTAGGGGAGAGGCCTGTCCCATGCCCTACTCCGAACCTCCAGGTCCCCAGTGTCCCCGGCGCACTGTGCTGCCACACATTTGAGGCTGTCAGGCGTTACGTAGGTTCTGCAAAGGTTCCCCACGCCGGGGCGCACGACACCGTGCCCTTCCTTCCCTAGGAGCCAGGAGGAGCTCTCTCCCAGCCCGCCTCTGTTGAATCCGTCCACCCCGCAGTCCACGGAGAGCCAGACGA
>NW_005370542.1:2350301-2356701 GCF_000412655.1 Myotis brandtii
CTGGGTGCTTGGTGCTCCTGGGTTAGCTCTGGGTCACCAGTCAGTTGGCAGTCACGCCCCATTCCCTCCCCTGATGCTGGGCACCCGCCACTTGTTTGCTGCCCGTCTGGATCTGCCTCTGGGCATGACCGGTGACCCACTGAGTCAGACAAAGTGTGGCCTTCTGTCTGTGGCTCCTTTCACTCAGCAGCAAGTTTTCAAGGTTCATCATGCTGTAGCTACTGTTAATAGTTGAGTCCTTCTTTTCTTTTTCTTTTTTTCCAAATAATATTCTAGGTCAGTGGTCGGCAAACTGCGGCTCGCGAGCCACATGCGGCTCTTTGGCCCCTTGAGCGTGGCTCTTCCACAAAATACCACGTGCGGGTGCGCACGTACAGTGCGATTGAAATTTCGTGGCCCATGCGCAGAAGTAGTCGGTATTTGGAAGAGCCGCACTCAAGGGGCGAAAGAGCCGCATGTGGCTCGCGAGCCGCAGTTTGCCGACCACTCTTCTAGGTGCTGTGTTGTCATAGGAGGGTCTTATTGTTAGAGACGAGTGAGTCCTCTGCTGTCTGTAATGTCTTCCAGCTGTTTTTCCTCCCCAGCCATGTGACTTCTCAGTGAATAACTGACATCTGTTCCTTCCGAAGAAACACCTGTGCATAGCAGATCCTCCTCACCTGTTCCCGTGACCCCCAGCAAGGAAGGCAGCGCGGTGTTCGCCAGCTTCGAAGGCAGAAGGACTAATGAGATCAATGAGGTAGAGAGTGCGTGTCTGCCGCTCGCCCTCCCCCGGCGAGCCTTTTGCGGTTGCTTTTTTCCTGTAGCAGGAAATCCGGTTTCCTCAGAGGCGCTCTGTTGCTCTGGACGTGAACAGGGTCGTTCAGATGATGTGTAACCATGTGTTCTTGGTTTCGAAAACGAGAACATTGTTACACTTACATGTAGCTTTTATCTTAAGAAACTGTTAGTACTGAAACATGAGTATAGTGAGTCCTCACTCAGCGTCATGGATAGGTGCTTGCACTTTAAGCAGGACAACATACAATGAAACCAGTTTTGCCACAGGCCAATGGATACACACAAGAGTTCAGTTCCTACGGCATCTCATCCACATTGTAATGAACTGTTGCGGTCAGAGGACCTCCTGTATTTTCATTTTATAGAAGAGGTGTTGGGACACTTTCTCTGCAAAAGGCCAGAGAGTAAATATTTTAAGCTTTGGCCACACAGTGTCTGACAAGACTGCCCAACTCTAAAAGTAGCCATAGACACTGTATACATGAATGAGTGTGCTGTCTCCAATAAGACTTTAATACGCACACAAATTTGAATATCAGATCATTTGCATGTGTGATGAGACATTGTTTTTGGGTTTTTTTTGCTACTTCCCCAACCATTTAAAAATATAAAATCCATCCTTAATAATATTAACAGTCATCCCTTTGAGGGCATGCTGTGTGTCAGCATTATGCCAGGCACTTGACCTAAATTACCTCATATTCTTACCTTGCACTGGGGTTCCATTTTACAGATGGAGAAACTTTATTTTATTTTTTTAAATCTTTATTGTTGAAAGTATTACATGTGTCCCCTTTCTAGCCCGCCCCTGCCCCCTGCCCCAGGCCTTCACCACCCAATTGTCTGTGTCCATGGGTTATGCACATATGCATACAAGGTCTTTGGTTGATCTCTTCCCACCCACCCAGCCCCGGGAAGCTTCATTCTAAAACTCTCTCTCTTTTTTTTTAATCTATTTTTTTTTTATTGATTTCAGGGAGGAAAAGAGAGGGAGAGAAACATCAATGCTGAGAGAGAATCAATGATCGGCTGCCTCCTGCACGCCCCCCACTGGGGATCGATCCCGCAACCTGGGCATGTGCCCTTGACCGGAATCGAACCTGGGACACTCCAGTCTGACATTCTCTCCACTGAGCCAAACCGGCTGGGGCTAAAACTCGATTTTTAAGGCCACTTAACTGATGTAGGTAGTGAGTGTCTCCAGGATTCAGGAGATGTCTCAGGCCCACAGGCTATTCTGTCAATGTCACCCGGGGACAGGATTCCCTTGTTTCCATGTCTGGGGGCAGATGACTGTACCAGGCAGAGAACATTTGGTGATGGAGGTCAGCAAACTTGCCGTAAAAGGTCAGAGTGTAGGTATTTTCAAGGTTAACATCTATTTTCACTTGATTCAGAGGGTCACATTAGCTTCCGAAGTGAATATAACAGCAGCAATTCCGGGATTTTGAAACAATAGTAATATTACTCAAAACATCCTTGGGCTCTTTTTTTACTGCTTCATTCTCGAATACAGCAGGATTTCTAATAAAGGAAAGGCACAAAATGACCTAAATAGTTGCAGCTAGTGTATAGGTAGTAGCTGTTGAAAAATTAGGAAATCAAATAGTTCCCTAATCTAATTTTAAGTCTTCTCTTCCACAGTTTTATTTATTTTTATAAGCTGATATTTATTTTGATAGTGACATTTTTTTCCTCTACTTAATTTATTATCATAATTTTCAGATGATTAGAAGTGTCTCCATGTTGTCAAGGAAGTTGGATCCTCCTGTGATTGATTTAAGAGGCAAAAAGGTTTTGAAAAATTATAGTAGAAAACTATAATATGTATGCTAGTATATAATCGATATGGAAAACATATATGTCTATCTTCTCATGACCCCTATATTATAATTCCACCACTAAAAAAAACGAACGTTAACATTTCGGTATATACTTCTTGATAGTTTTCCCTATGTATTTACATAATAATTCTACACAATATTTTATATTGTGCATTTCTTTCTTTTTTGCAAGTGTTATGTTGAACTTAATTATTTTGTAGCTCGACCCTCTTCAGCATAAAAACACATTATATTCTCCTATGTCCTGAGATCATACCCACAAAGAGCTCCATGGGGAAGTCGGAGGGCTACCTCTTCAGGACTTCCACATTGTCAGGAAATGGTCACTATTTCCTCCCTTCCCTGGTCCAGCTGTGGAGCAACTCCTGAGGTGCCAGAGGGCCGGCAAGTTGGGGGTGGGGGCGGGGGTGTGACACGTGATTGGGCACAGAATGGCAAAGCACACGGGTATTTGCCGGGATTCCGGATGTCGAGACTGTTGCTAACAGAGTGGTAAGATGCAGTAACAAAGCGTTCAATCTGTGCCTTTCCCAGGTCCTCTCCTGGAAACTTGTACCAGACAGTTACCCTCCGGGCGACCAGCCGCCTCCACCCTCGTACATTTACGGGGCGCAACACTTGCTGCGATTGTTTGGTAAGAAATCCTGGTCCCTGCTTTCCCCCCCCCCCCCCCTTTTTTTGCTTTAACACACTTGTTAGCTTATGTACATCTTGTGGTAATGTTGGGGTCTAAGAAAAATTACTGAAAGGGAACCTCTTTAAAAAAAGGCCCTTCATAAATCTTAAATTTCCTAACAATTATATTTGTAATATTTGTACTATTGCTGTGTCTTTGTGTTCACGCAGAGTTCTTAGTTTTGTTTGATAACGTGGATGTTCATTTCCGATCAAACAGACCCAGACGGTCCTTGGGTGTGTCCTACCCGTTGCCAGATGCTGCCCATGGTAAATGGTTTTGCTTCTCTTTTCGATACAGTGAAACTTCCAGAAATCCTTGGAAAGATGGCCTTTTCTGAGAAGAACCTGAAGGCTTTACTGAAGCACTTTGATCTCTTTCTGAGGTATTTTTATTACTTTGGCAAAAGCTACCTCTACTGCCTTTCATCTGACTTTTCTGAATTTCTCCTTAGCACATGTGGAAGCTAGCTCTGATATTTTAAGTAGTAGCGGTATTACCTAAGGATAGTTAGTTCTAACTGTTATTGTAATAGAGGGGGTTCTAGCTATTTCCTTTGTCCATAATTTATCTGCTTTCTAAATCAAGGGTGCTCATTGTACGCAGGTAAAATTTTTGGTGTCACTAGAAGAATCCAGTTGGGTAACCTCGGGAAAAGAAAGTTGATTTTGCCCGGCCGGTGTGTCTCAGTGGTTGAGCATCAACCTATAAACCAGGAGGTCATGGTTTGATTACAGGCGGGTCAGGGCACAGGCCCGGGTTGTGGGCTCAATCACCAGTGTGGGGCAGGCAGGAGGCAGCCGATCAGTGATTCTCTCTCATCGTTGACGTTTCTGTCTTTCTGTTCCTCTCCCTTTCTCTCTGAAATAAATTAAAAAATATGTATTTTTTTAAAAAGTTGATTTCTACAGAAGTGATTAAGATTGATAACTTAATTTTGTAGTTTTTATTCAGGAGTACCTTAAGTATTAGACTCTTCTTTATTGCAAGTACATTAACTTAAATATTATCAATGACAGGATTTGGGGGTTTCAAGTTAAGATAAATGACTATTGTTGACATTGATATTGTGCATTTACTTTTTTGCAAGTGTTGTGTTGAACTTGATTATTTTGTAGCTTGATCCTCTTTTGTGAATTCAGAGAAAGGTATTCTTTCCTTCACCTGATAGAGCCAGTCATTTTAGCATATCATAGGACCGTTTACTCCACCTCTACTCCCCCTGCCCCCACCACGCTGTGGCCCAGCTCTCTCTGGCTCCCCCACCCAGATGCCTGTTGACCAGTTCCTCTCCTTAGCGGTCAAGGCTGCTCACCCAGCTTGTCCTCTCCGCCTGACTTTGTTTCTTCCTTCTCTTTAAAGGGCGGCCTTTTCCTTGCAGTCAGGCCCCAGCCTGCAAGAGCTAATCAAGCACCACAGAGTGGAGAGCACTCCAGCCAGAGAACTGGGTCTTGGAGTTTTTAAAAGATACTTTCATGTAGGCATTTTGAATAAAGTATCCCTGAGTGAAAATAGACTTGGTAACATTTTGCTATAAAGTTTCAAAATCATCTTCTTCCCTTCCAGCCTCCCTTCAAACAAACCCACAATTCCATTTGGCATAAAAAGTTTGAGCCCTGGCTGGGTGGCTCAGTCAGTTGGAGCATTGTCTCATACACCAAAAGGTTGCGGGTTCGATTCCTAGTCAGGGCACGTACCCAGGTTTCAGGTTCAATCCCTGGTTGGGGAGAGTACGGGAGGCAACCAATGAATGTTTCTCACATTGATTTTCTCTCTCTCTCCCTCCCCCCACCCCTTTCTCTCTCTCAAAATCAATAAGCATATCCTTGGGTGAAGATAAAAAAAAATACTTTTATAAGCTGAAATCAAATAATGCCAACCAACTATGAAGAGATAGCTACAAGTTAGCATAGCAAAGACTGCTAATTTTGAAGTATGCCCAATCCAAAATAGAAATTGGGATTTTAGGAAGTCATTTAGATAGATTTACAAATAAATATAGCAATTGGTTTTGAAAATGTATCCAAAGGCATCAACCAGAGAATCAGTGGACTCGTTACTAGTAATTGCTGTAAAAAGGATACAATCAAAGAAGGAAAAGTCCACTCTTGAATGAAATTTGGCTCGGTTTTTACTGAGGAAGGTAGTGCAGAGGTTCAGCCTTACATGTTTAGGAATGTGGACAGATGAGAGGAGGCCGGGAGACAAACATGAAGCTACTTAGCTTCCTAGTTAATATGACCCATGTGAGTACGTTTTAGGCCTCCGCGGGGAAGTGTGTGACGCTGCAGGGCAGCATCTGTGTATTATAGACTCGAATGGCCGCATTGTAACATCCCTGCCAGACGTCAGTCAGTCTTGCTTATGTTTTGGTTCTGGAAGCTGGAACCGGAACACTTCCGGGAGGCAATTTTGGACACGAAGTCCTCTGTACCCGTGGTACCGTTCGGTGTCGGTGTAACGTAGCCCCTGGGAGCGTTGTGAATTTCTCAAGTGACACTTGCTGAGTTTATAATTTATTTTTCAGAGTTTGTTTTTAAAACAGGAAAATGAAGACAGTCACTGAGGCCTTTTTGCACGAAAGTGTTTATATAATCAAGGCTGCCACCTAGTGGGGTTTAGGTTCTGCTTCTATTTGCACACTTGACAGTGAAAGGATTGTGATGAAGTAGTAATTAATGTACAGTGGGGCCTTGACTTATGAGTTTAATTCGTTCCAAGACCGAGCTCGTTAAGGAGCTCATTAAGGAGCTCGTTAACTCAAATTACTCTATCAACTCAATGCAAAAAATCGGCCGAGAGTCAGCTGGTATCTCAAAAAACTCGTTAGTCGGGACACTCGTAAGTCAAGGCTCCACTGTAGAAGCTGCATATGTGCAGTGAAAGTAATCAGTATAGGATACAGAAATCAAGATTATATTATTTTTTCTTCCTAATACCAAAAAAGAGTGACATAACAGAGTGGTCAGAAGTTAAGATTTCCCTTGCTGGTATGTAAGCCCTTCGATAATCACTGGGGCCATTTCTTCTTTTTCCAGTTTTTTTTATTTTTTATTTTATTTTAATATATATTTTTTATTGATTTTTTACAGAGAGGAAG
>NW_005370542.1:2357234-2364011 GCF_000412655.1 Myotis brandtii
GTCCCCACCTCCTCCGAGATTCCACACCCTGTTCCATGTCTCTGGATCCACTCCGCTCACCCGTGTATTTGGTTCATTAGATGCCACAGATGAGGGAGATCATGGGATGCCTGCCTTTCTCTCACGGGCTTCTTTTCTCCTTGCAGGTTTTTAGCAGAGTACCATGACGACTTCTTCCCAGAGTCTGCCTATGTCGCCGCCTGTGAGGCGCACTACAGCACTAAGAACCCCAGGGCCATGTACTAGCGGTCGTGGCTCTGCAAGAACAGCTTCTCTGCGGAGCTCTGCGCTCTTGCTCCCCAGGAGAGAGCTGGGGAGCCGGTGGGAGAGGCGATGCCCACCCTAGGGGGGCACTACAGAGGCGGGCCCAGTTCTTTGAGTTATTACATCCTGTAGTTGTTATTTTTAAGTAGTACTTTCTTGATGCCTGAACAGCCTGCAACATCTGACCCCAGCCGCTGCACGCGCCACCTGCGGCGGCCGTAGAGCGCAGCCTTGTCCCTAGTGAGATGTTCGGGGAAATGCGCGCAGGTCAGGCTGTTTCAGTAGGAATTGGCATCATTAGCAATAACCCCACTTTTTAGTTCTTCGTTAGCACTAAGCAAAATGGTTTTTGCAAACTTCTTATTCTTAGATGATAACTGAGCAACTCTATAATAAATTTTCGTTTTGCTCGGAAATTGCCAAGTAGTCCCCGAAGATTTCAGAAGGAATTGCTATTGGAGGCCAAAGAAAAGGGGCAGCTAGACATTTGCTTGCAGTTCCTTTTCTGTAGAGCCTTATTTTGGGTGATCTAAAGAAAGCCTTGCCTGATTTGTTTGAGATTTTACAGCTCTACTTCGTTGTGTAATGTGACGCTTCCCGTTCTGTGAGATGTTATTTTTGAGGTCCTAAATAAAGCCGAGCCCGTCTTGTTGGAAGGAGCCAGGAGAGAGTTGGCAGTCTGGCCTTGTCCTCTTTCTTGAGTGCAAAGAACAGTCAGGTCACTTCTTGGCTCTTAACTTCTCCTTCTGTCTTGTGTCCCTTTGTGCCTTTTTCATGACGGCCTTTGTTCCCCTCTCCTTGGATGTTGTGTCGCTTGGCGGCGGGACTAGAAGGTGGCCACTGGCAGTCGGTGCAGCTCTTAGCTGTCTTGTTGCTGCACTCCGGGCTGCTCGGAGGGCCAACCCGTTCATCCCCTGCCGTCCCGACCAGCTGACGGTCTCTCAGGTCCCCCTTCTGATCCTCACCCTAGTCTCACGGGCCTCACCATATCCAGTGATTGATATTTCAGTCACTCGCCTGTCAGGATGTTTTAGAAAATCCTAACTCGATGGACAGGATGCTGGTCCCATACCAGCCTGGAGTATAGCGCCTGCCTTGTCTTGTATGTAACTCGGCTCCATTGTCCTTAATTTCCAAAGGTCACTGGTCATGATCAGCAAGGGCCACAGGGAACTTTTTATTTCATTTTATATTTTTATTGATTTCAGAGAGGAAGGGAGAGGGAGAGAGAGAGAAACATCCATGAGGAGAGAGAATCATGGATCAGCTGCCTCCTCACGCCCCACACTGGGGATCCAGCCCACAACCTGGGCATGTGCCCTGACCGGGAATCGAACTGTGACCTCCTGGTTCATAGGTCGAAGCTCAACCACTGAGCCATGCCGTCCGGGCCGCAGGGAATTTTTTTTTAAATTTGTAAATGGTTTCATCAAAGAAACTTCTGCATATACTGACCAGTGAGAATCAGAACCTCTGAATTGGAGTCGACATCATCTTAGTGCGCGTCGTTGCTCAGTAACTCAGGTTTCCGTATCTGATCTGGAGTAGCATCGGGGTTCCCCGGCTTTCATCTCATTGGCTTTCCGCAGTGTGCGTACAGCCGGTGCCCCTGCAGCGGGCTCGGGATTGTTCCAGAACTGTAATCGGTAATTCTTCAGGGCCCGGGAAGGAAAAGTTTCCCTCACAAGAATCTGCTCGCTAAATATCTCCAATGAAATGAACACAGACTCTCTGGGAACATTTCTATAAGTATATATGTCGAGTTTACAATTCATTAATTTTCTAATAATGAAAAATGCTTTTCTTCCCCCAAAGGCATTTCGGAATCAACTTCTCTTAAGCGGAGTCTTTGCAGCTTAGGTTGCCTTAACTGTTGAAAATATTCTCTCTTGATTGTGTATTAATAATTTTTCAAATAATTGACCAGTTAGCATATGATTGGAATGCCTAGACCATCCTTATAAAAATTATACATGACCTTCCTTTTGGCCATTTTGAAATGGTTACTTTCCTAAACTGCCAAACCTGCTGTTGAGTGGCACGTGCATCGTGTTCACGTTTTCCTTTTAAGGCATGTGAAGGTGTATTGCAAATAATATTTCAGTCACTTGAGTATCAGAATCCTGTGCTCAAAACCACTGAATTAGACAATTTTAAGGTGAGTTTTATGGTGTGTGACTTACATCTCAGTTAAAAGGGAGATCTAGGTATTGGCTGTGGCTAAAACCCAAGAAAAATACACCGTGAAAACCCATTTTTGAGAACTTAAAAGGCTGTTTGACCCAATGTTCTTTCAGGCCTCACTGCCCAGGGCCGGCCAACGTTCCTTTCCTCACGGCACTGAGTTCGAATCTCACCTGAACTTCAGAAAACCCAGGGCTGCCTTCGTGCAGTTTCCTTCGTGAGCAAACATGGACTTAGGTCCTCAAACTTCTTTGGCTTCCAAATTCTGCATGAAGGGACATGGGAGTAAGTCCATACCACATTACGATAAAAAGCAAGAAAAGGCTAATCCAGTGGTCGGCAAACTGCGGCTCGCGAGCCACATGCGGCTCTTTGGCCCCTTGAGTGTGGCTCTTCCACAAAATACCACGTGCGGGCGCGCACGTACAGTGCGATGGAAACTTCGTGGCCCATGCGCAGAAGTCGGTATTTTGTGGAAGAGCCACACTCAAGGGGCCAAAGAGCCGCGTGTGGCTCTCGAGCCGCAGTTTGCCGACCACTGGGCTAATCCCTGGGTCAGTGACAGCGAAAATAACAGGAACTAAGAATATTGCAAATCCTAGCCAGTCCATCTTTGTAATCTTCATGTCTTAGCATTTTGCAACATCAATCTTCGTCCTTCCAGAAGGTCACGAGGAACCACAGGTAGTAAAGGGCTCCTGCGTTTTCCTATTGATTCCTCCCGTTCTCACTCAGGTTTACGGCCTTCCGGGGAATGATCGAATAAGTCATTTTGGAGCTCTCCTTTGGCACCAGGTAAATTACAGCCGCCTGCAGTTCTATTTACTGCTCCGTCTTCAGCGTTGTAGAGGTGACTTTCAGACAATTTCACATCGTCAGCTTCTATCAGTTGTCCGTTATTATCCAGAAAATCATTGGGGATGAGATGATTTGTGAGCTGAATAGAAACGCACCTATTAGTGTCAGAATGAACGCTGTTTAAATGCGCGTGGGCAGTTCATAAAACAAAGCGAAAACCGAAAGTGCAGTCTTGGAGGGAAAACGGAGGAAGCTGTTCTTCTGATAGATGATAGTTCATCTTACCTTTTATATTCTGTAGCACAGCAAGCTTAACCAGTCCTAGGAATGTGGTCCATAAGAAACCATGGTGTGGTAGACAGATTGAAAAATATTCCTCGCTGGGCCTGCGTGGCTCAGTGGTTGGGCGTTGACCTATGAACCAGAGGGTCACCGTCTTTCTCTCCCTCTCCCTTTATGAAATCACTAAGATTTGTTTCCAGCCACTGTTTTAAAAAGAAAACATTTTGGATTGTGCGAAAATTTCCTTTACCATTACCTGGATCTCTACCCCTGTCTTTTTTTTTTTTTTAAAGACACCAATAATACATTTTATTAGAGAGAATGGGTGAGAGAAACATTGATTTGTTGTTACACTTAGTTATGCATTCACTGATGGATTGTTTGTGCCCTGACTGGGGATTGAACCCACAACCTTGGTGTATTAGGACGATGCTCTAACCAACTGAGCTACCCAGCCAAGGCCAACCTGTCCTTTTTCCAGAGGCAATACAGTGGGGCCTTGACTTACGAGTTGTTCAGAGACTGAGCTCGTTAAGGAGCTCGTTAACTCAAATTACTCTGTCAACTCAATGCAAAAAATCGGCTGAGAGACAGCTGGTATCTCAAAAAACTCGTTAGTCGGGACACTCGGAAGTCAAGGCCCCACTGTACCTCCCTGAGTTGAGGTGTGGACTCAGATAGTACACATGGAACTCCTTGTTCTTGTACTCTTCATCATGTTTTTGACATATACATAGGTGCATATTTATACACACAGGTACATGTTTATATACCTGACATGTATAATACATAACTATACGTATTACATACATGTATTACATATTACATACATATGTTTACATAACTATATCAATTCGTGTTTTTACATACGTACACATTTACTTTAATCCTAACGGCTGTATAAGGGCCTGTCACGTGGCCATATTAATTCCTTTCCCGTTGTCGGACATGCAGATGGCTTCGAAACTCCCCTCTCGCGAACAGAGCTGCGAAACAGCCCTACATAGTTCCTTGTGTCCAAATGCAGTCTCCCAGTGGTTCTCAACCGTGGCTGCACATGAGAATCACCTGGGAATCTTTTTAAAATCCTGATTTCTGGGCCTCCTCCTCCGGAAATTCTGTTTTTTTGTTATGGGGTGGGGCCACAACATGAGTAACAAAGAAACAATTTCCAGAGGATGAGGCCCAAAAACCAGGATTTTAAAAAGATTCCCAGGTGATTCTCATGTGCAGCCACGGTTGAGAACCACTGGGAGACTGCATTTGGACACAAGGAACTATGTAGGGCTGTTTCGCAGCTCTGTTCGCGAGAGGGGAGTTTCGAAGCCATCTGCATGTCCGACAACGGGAAAGGAATTAATATGGCCACGTGACAGGCCCTTTCACTTAATTAGGGTCCTCCTAAGGCTTAGGAAGAGCCACACTCAAGGGGCCAAAGAGCCGCATGTGGCTCGAGAGCCGCAGTTTGCCGACCACTGCTCTAGGCCATACACCCAGGATTGCTGGATGGGCAGACACAGGCTTTTCACATTTCCTGGAGTCTCAAGTTACCCCATTAGACAGGGACCTGGCTTTATCAGAGTTTCTGGGTGTTAAGTTTCAGCGCAGCCATCTTGTGGGACAGATTGGTAACACAGGGAGCTAAGAAAAGAAAAACTGGATACAAGCTTGAAATCATTTTGAAACATTCCACATTACCTCATCTCACACCACCACCACCCCAGTGTTTTTATGCAGGATTGGGAATTGCTATTCGGTGGTCTCAAAGAAATTACAAAAATAAGAAATTAATAAATTTGCTCAGCTGGTGTGGTTCAGTGGTTGAGCATCCACCTATGAACCAGGAGGTCACAGTTCGATTCCTGGTCAAGGGCACATGCCTGGGGTTGCAGGCTCCATCCCCAGTAGGGGGTATACATGATTCTCTCTCATCATTGATGTTTCTATCCCTCTCTCCCTCCCCCTTCCTCTCTGAAATCAATAAAAAAAAATATTAAAAGAAATTTTTAAAAATTTAAAAAAGATAAATTTACAGTGATAAGGGGAAGAGAGGGTGGTCTGCTACTTTGCTCACCAATTGGTTTCCAGGGCAACTATGAATGACATGGAAAGGAGTTCATTGGTCATCCAAGGAATATTTCATATACTGTATTGTTTTGAACAGGGCAAACGCACTCCATTTGATAATTTCTGAGGGGACTCAGGTTTATTAGTCAATAAGGCAACCTAGTTCTTCTGGTTTTCTCAATTGAAAAGTTGTTTGAAAACCTGCATTTTATCATGCCAAGACATGAGATGGTAAATAGTGCATGGTATGAGCAGGGTTAGGTCAAACAATATTCTCTCTGGAAATAGGAGAAAATCACTCTTGTCGTCTAAGCAGTAAGTGGCTAAATGCTCTTAGATTTTTGTCCGGCTGGTGTGGTTCAGCAGTTGAGCATCGACCCAGGAACCAAGAGGTGGTTGGTTGGATTCCTGGTCAGGGCATATGCTGGGGTTGCAAGCTTGATCCCCAGGAGGGGCGTGCAGGAGGCAGCTCATCAATGATGTTCCTCTCTTATCGATGTTTCTCTCTCTCCCTCCCTTTTCCTCCTTCTCTCTCTCTCTAAAAATCAACACAAAAGCATATTTAAACAAATAAATAAATGTTCTTAGATTTTAAACATCCCCTCTCAAAAGTGGATTAAAACACAAGTCTTATTCTTTGGAGAATAAATGTTCTCCAAAAATTGTGTGCGCCCTATGTCCTCTGAGCTCAGTCCAGACCAGCTGATCTAACAGGATGATGTCAACAGGCCCGGATTGCTCTGGGCGTGTAAGCGTATTTGAAAGCTGCCTGCGGTTTTTCGATTTCTGACAGGTTACATTATAGATGCTCCCTAACGCAGCTGCTCTTAGTTTAATATTCTTACAACTGGCGGTAAGAGTCGCTGGTTTGTAGAAGTAAGACTCCCATCATGCATTTGGTACAGAAAAATGAGGAGGAAGGAAACGATTGGAAAACGACATCCGTGCCCTTAAAACTCCCCGGGCAGGCGGATCACAGAGTCCGGATTAAAATGCGGAATAATATTCATGAACTAAACTCTTGCTCGTTCCCGGAAGTGACTCTGAACAGGAACTTCTGATGCTAGTTGCTCAGTTCCGTCCTTTGAGCTTTTTGGAATCAAGGCTCTGGTTTGGGAACTAGACAGTGGAGTCTGTACCCCTGGGGGAAATTTGATAACGAAGTTTCAGGGGAAAAGTTGC